>NC_064629.1:328206109-328522840 GCF_023864275.1 Schistocerca cancellata
CGTGGAAAAGGTCATTGGACGTAGAAATGGTTATTGGACGCTAGAAAACTCAAAACTTTGGTACACTTCGATGGCAGAGTACGAGAACGTAGGGAACCACATACCACAATGCATTCCACATGATAACAAATCATTGCTCAGACAGGAATTCTCGTGCGAGAGTGGCGGGTTGTTAACATGGAAGGGAATCGGGATCCTGATATGACTGCCGTCCTCTGCCATCAGTGAGCGAAACATAAACCTACTGCCCTATGTGTGTATCTGTTTATTCGCCGACAGTATCCGCACGTACCTGCATCTTCAGCAATATAATTTACCACACCACCAGCCTCGAATTATTTTAAAATGTGTTAGTGTGGCCTCCTGGCCTCTGTTCCATGGAGCATAACTAAGACGCCATCGAGTGAGATGAGCGTGCCTTGAATTTGGATCGCATTTGAACGCCAGTGAGTGAAGCTGTCTCGGCAGTCCATCGCACTCCGTCATCAAGGCGCAAGTGTGTGCTTCTTGCTTTTCATACGGATGTCTTATTTAAATGCTGATGAATAAATGTACGCTTCACTTTCTCCTCCTACTTGGATCTGTACCTGTAAGGGGCAGTCGAATGAAAACGAGAAAGATGAAAAAAAATTAAGAAAACTGTTCGTCATTTCAAAATTAGTTGCCATAACTGTCAACACGTTTATCCCACTATGAGACAGGACGGTCAATGCCTTCATGGAAAAATGTTCGCGGTTGCCTACGAAACCACGATTGTATCTATGAAATCGACTGCCACGTATGCCTTTCCTTAGGACTCCAGAAATGTGTCACTTCGCCATAAGATTAACAGTGGGAGATTAACAGCGGGATTGTACAGCATAAGACGTATGGAATTCTGTCACTCGGTTCTGGTGCGACCTCGGGGCAATAGATTCATTCTTCAAAGAATTCCCTTTACCGATGAAGTGAACTTTGCAAATCATGGGAAGGCAAACATTAGAATTTTTGCAGTATAGTGCCAGTGAGTGAGAATCCGCACCGGCTAAGGCACGTAAGCATCAGAGGCAGGCGAGTATGAACGTTTGCTGCAGGATTGTTGGAGGCTCTGTGGCTGGGCCTTGCTTCATTGAAAAAAAGATTAACGGGTAAAAGATACGGAAAATGTTTACTGAAGTGTTTCTGTCTCTCTCATAGAGGAAGCTCCACTTGAAATACATAGATTTATGAGGTATAAGTAGGATGGTTGTCCGGCTAATTACTCGCTTGCGATTAGGAAAGCGCTGATCTAGTTCCTTCCAGGTCCCTGGATAAGATGTCTAGGCACTAGCAGTTGGCCTACACGTTCGCCTGATGTGACTCCACTGGACTTTTTCTCTGCGGTAAACTCTAAGATGAAGTTTATGTACAATTTCCGAAACCCAAAAAGAATTAGAACAACATGGTTCAAAAGGCTCTAAGCACTATGGGACTAAACATCTGAGGTCATCAGTGTCCCCTAGACTTACAACTACTTAAACCTAACTAACCTAAGGACATCACACACATCCATGCGCGAGGTAGGATTCGAACCTGCGACCGTAGCAGCCGTGCGGTTTCGGACTGAAGCGCCCAGAACCGCTCGACCACAGCGGCCGGCGAAGAATTAGAACACCACAATTTGCAGCACTGACAGTGATACTCAAGGAATTTCTTCATTATGTCCAGAAGTCCCTGCATCAGCGGGTGAAAATTAGATGCTGGGCAATTCGAACACTTCACGACATGATTGGAATTATAAGGAAGTATTTTTTTCCACATACTTTCGTGATTTTGTTTTTGTTACTGTTCGTGAAGTTATTTTGCAATGTGAGTGTATATCTTGACTCATGACGCGAAGTTATTATTTAACAATCTTTATAATCCAATTAGCTGTTTCATAAATCCATTCAATTATTGACTCTGGGAGAAACAAGAGCAGAACTAAAAAAAATGGTTCAAATGGTTCTGAGCACTATGGGACTTAACATCTATGGTCATCAGTCCCCTAGAACTTAGAACTACTTAAACCTAACTAACCTAAGGACAGCACACAACACCCAGCCATCACGAGGCAGAGAAAAATCCCTGACCCCGCCGGGAATCGAACCCGGGAACCCGGGCGTGGGGAGCGAGAACGCTACCGCACGACCACGAGATGCGGGCAAGAGCACAACTGTCGCTGTAGTTAATTGGTGACTCTTCCTTAGATATTACATCTTTTTGCATCCGACCACATGCATAGAAGGGTGATTAGTTTTAGTTTTAAATTAAACTTTTCTCCACTATTCTGCTGTTGTAAGTAAACTCTCTTACCAGCGTCAGGCTCGAGTGTCTCATCAGACTGTGGCGACAGTTCCGTATAAGAACACGAACTTCCGCATAAGGCAGCAGTTGGTTTCCCGATCAGAACTGATAAATTATAACATTAAACACTGATATTTTAATTTATCCGAAACTAGCAATCTGACTTTGAGCAGTGAAACGCCGTTAAATTCGTCTCTTTTACAGTTACGATACAAGCAGGAGAAAATAGTATAGTTACATTTCTAAAAGTGAGGTTGATACCAATATCCCTGTAATTAATATCGCTGTGAAACGAAAATATACGTCATTTAGTGAGTACTGTTGCAAAATTTATCGTATTTTATACGATATCTTAAACGGCTCAGGAAATACCTGAGGTGAATAGCTTATCTGAATCGCCCTGTATGTTACTGTAGGAGCATAAAATATTACCCGTAAAGTGATCACAGAAAAAATTGTTTACATAATACTACCGAGTCAGGGAATATTGCAATTCGCTTGCTAAATAGTTCGCACAATGGTAAGTGTCACTGTACGGTGAAAGAAATTTGTGTGATGCAGTCTAGCTTAGCATGCGGTGTGAATCGGCCGTGAGGGAAGAGCCACTGACTGTAGAAGGACGGAGAGGACTAGCGTTATCGCCTGGTTCATTGCCACTGTGCAGTGATAACTCCCATGCAACGACTGGTGCATTTCCCATCGTGCAGTTATGATTCATCGTCGGAAAGCAGCCTGTAGCTTCACTTCTCTAGGGTGCACGCGACTCGTGTTAACGCTAATTGTCACGTACGGCGATTATGCACGAGTGTACAGTTAGTTTCGTGAGAATGGGGGTCAGTGTCCTCTCTGCACACAGCTTTCAGTGGCGCTCAGTTCAATAAGGTCTGAAGGTCATCGAGTTCCGTACCGCAGCTGTCAAAACGTACGTCACTTATGAAATTTATGACGGAAATTACTGGCAAGAATTCATGATTAATTATATGAAGGCTCTCAACAGCCAGGAAGTTAGGGTACTCGGAAATTCCTAGTAGTGCTGAATTATGCCACTCATAATCATTCTCGGTATTCATTATGATGCAGAGGCATTGACTTAGTATTGTGTCCCTAAGAATCTTATCAAATTATCTGTGAACCACATCACCATATGATTATTCTTTATAGAGGTACAACATTAATTCAATGACCTTAAAGAAGTGTCCGTGAGTCTTTTGGGCACCGACAACGATTTTTAGAACCAGGTTGGTCAATCTGCGGGTTCCGTGCTTGGTTATGCGTCATGCACTGGATTTCAGATCGATGGTGTTTCATTAATGTGACAAATGTCCGCCTCCGTAGGTGAGCCACCAGCGTGGCTGACTGCCATGCGAGGGTCCCGTGTTTGATTCCCTGCCGAGTCGGAGATTTCCTCCGCTTGGGGACTGGGTGCTGTGTTGCCCTCATCATTTCAGCACAATTGACATACAAGTCGACGAAGTAGCGTCAAATAAAAATACTTGCACCAGACGGCCAAAATATGTCATATAATCATGTGGATATGAAAATTTCCTTATAATCCAGTTGCACCACAACAATAATGCAACTGATACCCTTCTTGTACTACCGGCCAGGGTGGCCGTGCGGTTCCAGGCGCTACAGTCTGGAACCGCGCGACCGCTACGGTCACAGGTTCGGATCCTGCCTCGGACATGGATGTGGGTAATGTCCTTAGGTTAGTTAGGTTTAAGTATTTCTAAGTTCTAGGGGACTTATGACCTCAGAAGTTAAGTCCCATAGTGCTCAGAGTCATTTGAACCTTCTTGCACTGCACTACAGTAAGGTGAGTTCACAGTGATTTATTGGAGTTTACATCAGTGCCATCGGCATAGGCTCTTCTGTTATCTCGTCTACGGTGCAACTACGTGTATAAATACGATTTACAGCGATTACTACTTTACATAAACGATAAAAAGTAGTGGTCCTGCCTTGTGATTTCAAATCGATTTCATCCCAACCCAACGGAACAACTATCTTATACCAAACACGGTCAACGTCTTTCATCTACATCTACATCTACATCTACATCTACGTAGACACTCCACAATCCACCATATGGTGCGTGGCGAAGGGTACCCCGCACCATTATTAATCATTTGCTTTCGTGTTCCACTCGCAAACAGAGCGAGAGGAAAGCGACTATTTACATGCCTCCGTATGTGCCCTAATTTCTCGTATCTTATCTTCATGGACCTTACGCGCGATGTATGATGGAGGCAGTCAGCTTCAAATGCTGGTTCTCTAAATTTTCTCTATAGTGTTTTTCGAGAAGAACGTTGCCTTCCCTCCAGCTATTCCCATTTCGTTTCCGAAGAATGTCCGTAACACTTGCATGCAGTTCGAAACTCCAGTAAGAAATCTAGCACCCCGCCTCCGAACTGCTTCGATGTCTTCCTTTAATCCGACCAGCTACGAATCCCAAACACTAGAGCAGTACTCAAGAATAGGTCACACTAGTATCCTAAATGTGGTCTCCTTAACAGATGAACCACACTCTCCTAGAATTGTCCAAATAAACCGAAGTCGATCATTCGCCTTCCCTACCACAATCCCCACATGTTCGTACCATTTCATATCGCCTTGCAACGTTACGCCCAGATATTTAAACGACGTGACTGTGTCAAGCAGGACACTACTAATGCTGTATCCGAACATTACGGGTTTGTTTCCGCATTCACTTACATTTTTCTACATTTAGAACTAGCTGCCATTCATCACACCAATTAGAAATTTTGTCTAAGTCATCTTGTATCCTCCTACTGTTAGCCAACTTCGACATCCTACACACCACAGCATCATCATCAAACAATCGCAGATTGCGGTCCACCATGTCCGACAGATCATTTATGTACATAGAAAATGATAACTGTCCTGTCACAATCCCCTGGGGCACTCCTGACGATATCCTTATCTCTGACGAATACTTTCCATCGAGGACAGCGTAATAGATTCTATAACTTAAGAAGTCTTCAAGCCATTCACATATCGGTGAACCTGTTCCATTAGCTCGTATCTTCTTTAACAGCCTGCAATGGGGTCCCATCACAAACGCTCTCCGGAAATGTAGAAATATGGAATCTGCCTGTTGCCCTTCATCCATAGTTCACAGTACATCATGTGAGAAAAGGAAAAGCTGAGTTTCGCACGAGCGATGCTTTCTATAACCATGTAGGTTCGTGGACATAAGATCCCAGGTTTCAAGAAAATTAATTATTTTTGAACTGAGAATGTGTTCAAGGATTCTGCAGCAGAGCGATGTTAGCGATACTGGTTTGTAATTCAGCGGGTCTGTTCTTTTCCCCTTCTTATATACAGGAGTCACATGCATTTTTTTTTTGTTTTTTCGGACGTTGGGACTGGGGGAGAAATTTGCGTTAAATGAAAGCTAGGTAAGGGGCCAATGCTCTGGAGTATAGGGATTCCATCCGGACCTAGTGAATTACTGTATTTGTTTTCAACTCTTTCAGTTGTTTGTCTACTCCAGGGATGCTTCTTACTACGTCGTCCATACGGGAGTCTGTTCGATAGTCAGACTGTATGTTTGTATGATTCTTCTGCGTGAACGATTTCTTGAACGTGAAATTTAAAACCTCGGCTTTCGTATTTAAAAGTTCGGCTTTCGTTTTGCTGTCTTAAACTGCCACACCAGACTGCTCAACATGTGACTGGATGAAAGCCTTAGACCCATTTAGCGATTTTACATAGGACAAGAATTTTCCCGGGTTCTGTGCCAGACCTTTTGCTAATATACTTTCATATACCTGCAGAAAACAGAAGTGACATGGTGCCAAGTAACTACTATTCTGAGTTACCAAATAAACTCAGTGATACTCATAGAAACTATTATTAAAGCACTGAACATACAGATCATCGGCTTTTTTAGCATTATAATAGTACAACCCAGAAAACGTATTCACCTTGTAAATCAATAGGAAACAATACACATTTTTAATCAAGAACTTATTGTACGACGTACAGTAACACAGTACGACATGTTTTCAATCTACACATAATGACATACCTAACACATCGTGTCTATCATGTGGTTAAACAGAAGCTAAAGCTGTCCACAAGCTGGAAATATTCACTCTGGCTATACCTCTAGTCTGATTTGACCAACGACGTCACCATAACGGTAGACATAATATGCTCTTCGAAATTCAATATGCGTTAAACACCCGCCATAAGAAGAGTTCAAATTCTTCACATGACATCACATCACTTGGCATCAGTAATTGACAACCAAACTGTCACCCTTTATCTTAACCTACACCTCGGGCTACGCTCAGACATCAGCCTATCACCACATCTTACATTCCCAAGAATAATACAGAGGTATTTAAACAGGTGTATTGAAACTGTATACTTTTCAATTTTGATGAGTGCTTGGCTCTCTATTATGATGGTGTGACTCTCAGGTGGCAGCAAAATCAACCACTCAGCAAAATTATTCGCATCAAATACCTCAACTATTTCATAACTTCGGATGTAGAGATGTCTCAGAATTATCGAAAACGAGTTAATACTGCGCTGCTGAAATGGCGCTAAGTCAGTAGATTTCTATGTGGGAAAGAAGTGGTCCACCGTGTTAAGGGGAAAGTTAACGGATCCGTCATCAGCCTCGTGACTCTACCCGTCTTAAAAAGTTAGGCAGGAACAATAAACCACGGACAAGCGAAGTGTGGAATGAAAATGGCTCTGAGCACTATGGGAGTTAACATCTGAGGTCATCAGTCCCCTAGAACTTAGAACTGAAGTGCCTAGAACCGCTCGGCCTCAGCGGCCGGCGGAATGAAAATGTGGCACAGGTTCATTGATGTCACAAGGCTGAACCACAAAGAGAGTGAATATATGAGGGAATGGATGGCAGAGAGACAACCATGCCTTAGGTGAGGTGCACATCAGAAACGAGAGAAATCCATGACAGAAACCACCCTCCACGCGACTGAGAAGGATGTCAACCGCGTGATCGTCGCAAGAAGCAATTCGTGTCAGTTGACCGTCTGGTGGCATAAGCTAGGAAGAAAGTGTGTGCACCTACCTCTCCCACTTCTGATAAGATTTACGAAACTTCCCGGTTGCTGACGTTACTTTCGCACACAGTTAGTCACTTGCCCTTGGTTTCTCAATCGATTTGCTGCTGTGGCTTTGTATTCTGTTGACGATTCTTGGCTTTCGCGTTTTGGATTACTCTCGGTTTCTCCTGTTCGATTTGCGTATTGTTTTCGCCATCGAGCACTTGGTCATTACGGACACTCCATTTTCTCAGAATCCGATGAGTGGCATTTCCGCACCTGACCTGGGTAGCGCGTTATTAAAATCACTTAGCCAAGTAATAAATGTCCGCTCCTTTGTCTTGTCTTATATACACTCCTGGAAATTGAAATAAGAACACCGTGAATTCATTGTCCCAGGAAGGGGAAACTTTACTGACACATTCCTGGGGTCAGATACATCACATGATCACACTGACAGAACCACAGGCACATAGACACAGGCAACAGAGCATGCACAATGTCGGCACTAGTACAGTGTATATCCACCTTTCGCAGCAATGCAGGCTGCTATTCTCCCATGGAGACGATCGTAGAGATGCTGGATGTAGTCCTGTGGAACGGCTTGCCATGCCATTTCCACCTGGCGCCTCAGTTGGACCAGCGTTCGTGCTGGACGTGCAGACCGCGTGAGACGACGCTTCATCCAGTCCCAAACATGCTCAATGGGGGACAGATCCGGAGATCTTGCTGGCCAGGGTAGTTGACTTACACCCTCTAGAGCACGTTGGGTGGCACGGGATACATGCGGACGTGCATTGTCCTGTTGGAACAGCAAGTTCCCTTGCCGGTCTAGGAATGGTAGAACGATGGGTTCGATGACGGTTTGGATGTACCATGCACTATTCAGTGTCCCCTCGACGATCACCAGTGGTGTACGGCCAGTGTAGGAGATCGCTCCCCACACCATGATGCCGGATGTTGGCCCTGTGTGCCTCGGTCGTATGCAGTCCTGATTGTGGCGCTCACCTGCACGGCGCCAAACACGCATACGACCATCATTGGCACCAAGGCAGAAGCGACTCTCATCGCTGAAGACGACACGTCTCCATTCGTCCCTCCATTCATGCCTGTCGCGACACCACTGGAGGCGGGCTGCACGATGTTGGGGCGTGAGCGGAAGACGGCCTAACGGTGTGCGGGACCGTAGCCCAGCTTCATGGAGACGGTTGCGAATGGTCCTCGCCGATACCCCAGGAGCAACAGTGTCCCTAATTTGCTGGGAAGTGGCGGTGCGGTCCCCTACGGCACTGCGTAGGATCCTACGGTCTTGGCGTGCATCCGTGCGTCGCTGCGGTCCGGTCCCAGGTCGACGGGCACGTGCACCTTCCGCCGACCACTGGCGACAACATCGATGTACTGTGGAGACCTCACGCCCCACGTGTTGAGCAATTCGGCGGTACGTCCACCCGGCCTCCCGCATGCCCACTATACGCCCTCGCTCAAAGTCCGTCAACTGCACATACGGTTCACGTCCACGCTGTCGCGGCATGCTACCAGTGTTAAAGACTGCGATGGAGCTCCGTATGCCACGGCAAACTGGCTGACACTGACGGCGGCGGTGCACAAATGCTGCGCAGCTAGCGCTATTCGACGGCCAACACCGCGGTTCCTGGTGTGTCCGCTGTGCCGTGCGTGTGATCATTGCTTGTACAGCCCTCTCGCAGTGTCCGGAGCAAGTATGGTGGGTCTGACACACCGGTGTCAATGTGTTCTTTTTTCCATTTCCAGGAGTGTAGATCCACAAGAATTTCGTATAGATCCCGGTCCATTTCGTACATCGACAGACGAACTTTCAAATCATATTGGCTGTAACAATTTTCATCGTCAGTATTTGTCAGCAAGAAAGATTGTGGCCCCTGATCACAAGAGTTTTCTGAAGTGACTGGGTTATACCAGCAGCCTCTTCGGTGTGTCTCACGATGTGTGGGCGTGTGACACTATTCAGTGTGATCCGTCAGCTGTATGGGGAGGCTAAGCTCAGCGACCTCTTGTTGTTGAGCACCTGGTGCCGGCACGTGGTTTCACCATCTCTCATCGCCATCAACAGCTCCACACACACTGATCATAGTCACCACGCTCAACATGGCTGAGCGGTTCTAGGCGCTACAGTCTGGAACCGAGTGACCGCTACGGGCGTAGGTTCGAATCCTGCCTCGGGCATGGATGTGTGTGATGTCCTTAGATTAGTTAGGTTTAAGTAGTTCTAAGTTCTAGGGTACTGATGACCTCAGAAGTTAAGTCCCACAGTGCTCAGAGCCATTTGAACCATTTGAACCACGCTCAACACATACGCTTTAGAAACAACAATCAGTTTCTGCATCTACATCTGTACTCTGAAGCTCATAAAGCGGTTTGCGACAGAAGCCACGTATACTATTCTCATCCCCGCCTCCCCTCCTCCAACCCTAGCTTCCCTCTTCCACTCTACTGCCCTCTACCCCATTCGCGGATGGTACGCGGGGAGAAAGACGGTTGGTGCCTCTGCGCATGTAGCCAAATTTCACTAATTTTAGCAACCTCGTCATAATGACTGATGTATGTCGTAGGAGTCAGTGTGTTTGTTGACTCGTTGTGGAACATGGTCTCTCAGCCTTATATGAGTAAGGTCTTTTCTTTTATAAAGTCTCCCACATCAATTTTTTGAGCAATTCCGTGACTCTCTCATGCTGACTGAACAATCGCTTCAAGAATCGTGCTGCCCTTCCTTGAATATTTTCTTTCTCTTTCGTTAATACAGTCTGCTAAGGGACGCAGACTTACGAACAGTACTCAAGAAGTAGTCGGGTCTTTGGCATTGTGAATTACACTTCCTGAGGATTCTTCCTATAAATCTGAGTCTTTTGTTGTCCTCCTCGTGGATAGATTTATGTGGTAGTTCCATCTTAAATCACTCAACACACAAACTCCCAGATGTTTGAAAAGAGTACCTCTTTCCAGTGACTGATCGTCAGTCGTGTACTCAGACGGTAACGGATCTTCTCATCTATTGCGCGCCTTACATTACAGTTATTTACATTTAGAGTCGGTTGCCAGACTTCGTATCAGGATCTTATTACCTGAAAGTCCTGGATTTGTTAAGAAGTTTACAACCTTTATCTGCCATGTCGTGCATACAGAGTGTGATTACGCTAAATGTTCACTTCAGATATTGACAGAACTGTTAGCAACAACAGGAAACTGCAAATGAATTTTGTCATAAAAAATTCCTTAAAAGTCAATTCATGTCATCAAGTATTCTAAAAGCCCACCGTCTATTCCAATAACACATGTTTGCAGTCACTGGTGCAACGACTTCTGGACAGAATTTATAGATTCCTTCGATATAAGTACACATGCTGCAGCAATGCGATGTTTTAAATCCTATTGGATCATCTGAAATAGTGTGTAGTTTTTGTCTGTGAGTTTACCTCAGACAAAAAAGTTCAGTGTCGTCAAATCAAACGACCGTGCAGGCCAACTGATAACGCCTCCACAGGCTATCCAGCTACCAAGGAAAACGCTTCGTGAACCCTTACCTAGCCGCGAGCGACTTGTAACAGCTCCGGATGTTAAAGGGTGAAACGTTGTTTAATTCTTCTCTTTTAGGACTAGCAGCACACTAAAACTATAGTTCCATTTGAAAAAAGCAGAGTTGATACCGATGTCTCTGTAATTAACATAGTTTTAGTGAGGACTTTTTCATAGTTCATCTCGGTGAAAATAGAATTACGATATCTTAGGTAGCTCCAGAAATAATTGAGGTGAACAGCTTAGCTAAATCACCCCGTACTTTATAAGCGTAAGTTGTCCTATCACACTAGCTTGAAGTACTCAGAACCCAACTTTTGCTTCTCAAAATGCCTCCCCAAGAACAGACCAAGCGAGATGGCACAGTGGTGAGACACTGGGGCTACATTTGGGCGGATAGCAGTTCAGATTCCCTTCCGGTTATTCAGATTTAGGTTTCCCGTGGTCTCCCTAAGTCAGTTAAGGCAATCCGTGAAGATTTTTTGGAAAGGACGCGGTCTACTGCCTTCCCTATCCATTCCCAGTACGAGTTTGTTCTCCGTTCCTATTGACCTTGTCGTCGACGGGACGTTCGACCATAATCTCTTTTCGTTTTTAGGCCTTCGAACCTCAGTCGCTAAAAACATAATCGTTATAGGATCAATTCGTTGCGCGTCTGTCTCTCTCTCTCTGACTGTTAAGACCCCTTTTAATCATGAACGGTTCGACGTATGACGTTGAAACTTATGTCATATACTAAGGTATATTATCCCACGGCGTTGTAAAAAAAATTAAGCTTCTGTGTCAAAGCGATAAAAAATATCCAACTATTTATTGGTACTCGCAAACCAACTCATCAAAAACTTGACCTAGGATCATGAAACTTGACAAGAAGCAAGCTTTCACAGTACAAGTAAAGGAAAAAAACGAAAACTGTTAGTTTGTAGTTATACCGCATAAAAAGTATATTTTTGCTATTACAAACTTCCATTGCCTTCGTTTTCTGTCAAAAATTTCGTGAACTACAGTGAGGATTTTGATCTGGTTTTTGTAAGGGGAGGGTTTTTTACGGGAAAACTTTGCATATGTAATTTACAAATGTTTCTTGCTACGATGAAGCGAAATCTTCTGCCACTGTGAAAATGACCCCATTGCTACCTAGCGATGACAGGATTAAGGCCGCCCGATTTCCGCGCCACGCCGGCTCGTTCTACCTTACAAGGGAAACTCCCCATCGCACCCACCTCAGATTTAGCGGTAAAGTGGCCCAGTGGATAGCCCGTCGAAAACTGAACACAGATCAAGCATGAAAGCAGGAAGAAGCTGTGCGGAAATCTGAAAAAAGAAGCAAAGTAGAATCAGTGAACGGTCCAAGCTCCAGACGTGCAACATCGAGCGAATGGCTAGAACGAAGGCGTCGTGGTCGTGTGGTCACGGTGTTGGACTATAAAGCAAGAGATACGTGTTGAAATATCGTTCGTGTCCCAATATTTTCTTTTTCATAATATTATGAACTTTCAGTCCGGTCACTGACGTATCTGTTCTCCTTTTGTAGCCTTGGCAATTGCCATACTATACAGTGGTTATAGAATATGAATCGTGTGGTAAAAACATACTACCGTCGCAAGTAAATGTGATGAATAGTGAGAGCAAACGAGATGCCGCATAGACCTCTCACAGAAATGAAAACAACAAATAAACGGGTACGAACTATTGTTACAACAAAGGAATTCAAGAGTCAAAACTTCAAAACGGAACGCAAGAGTAATAAAATGGGGTACTTGTGTAGGACCATTAGGAGGTACGTACGTCTGGAGGTCCCTTCCTTACATCTAGCTGTTGCAAACGGACGTTAAACCACGACGCAGACACAAATTTGACAAATTTGAATACAGTGAACAGACACGGCAATGACCGGACGGACAGCTCATAATTTTGTGAAAAAAAATGGGGTACGAGGGAGAGTTGAACACGGAGCTCCCCATTCGCAGTCCAACACCGTGACCACATAACCATGACACCGTAGATATAAAACTTTGCTTGGACCGTTCACTGCTTCGATTTTGCTTCTTTTTTCACAGTTCAATACGCCTTCTTCCTGTTTGATCTATGTTAAGATTTTGATGCACAGTCCACTGGACCATCTTACCACTAAATCTGTGAGGGGTGCGATGGGGTTTTTCCCTGGTTAGAAACATTCCCTTACAGTCTATCTATGCTTACAACACGTCCAGCATCTGTAATGTTTCAAACCAAAATAATACTCGTAACTGATGTACTATTGCACTTACATTGTTTGAAATGAGGTTCCTACATCCCATAAAATGCCCATTGAAGTGTTCCACATGATATATAAAATCCAGTGGAAGATTCTGCAGGAGAGACGCTCAGTTGCTCGTTACGGGCTTTTGTTGAAGTTTCGAGAACATACAGAGTGTTTAAAAAATGACCGGTATATTTGAAACGGCAATACAAATTAAACGAGCAGCGATAGAAATACACCGTTTGTTGCAATATGCTTGGGACAACAGTACATTTTCAGGCAGACAAACTTTCGAAATTACAGTAGTTACAATTGTCAACAACAGATGGCGCTGCGGTCTGGGAAACTCTATAGTACGATATTTTCCACATATCCACCATGCGTAGCAATAATATGGCGTAGTCTCTGAATGAAATTACCCGAAACCTTTGACAACGTGTCTGGCGGAATGGCTTCACATGCAGATGAGATGTACTGCTTCAGCTGTTCAATTGTTTCTGGATTCTGGCGGTACACCTGGTCTTTCAAGTGTCCCCACAGAAAGAAGTCACAGGGGTTCATGTCTGGCGAATAGGGAGGCCAGTCCACGCCGCCTCCTGTATGTTTCGGATAGCCCAAAGCAATCACACGATCATCGAAATATTCATTCAGGAAATTAAAGAAGTAGGCCTTGCGATGTGGCCGGACACCACCTTGCATAAACCACGAGGTGTTCGCAGTGTCGTCTAAGGCAGTTTGTACGGCCACAAATTCACGAAGAATGTCCAGATAGCGTGATGCAGTAATCGTTTCGGATCTGACAAATGGGCCAATGATTCCTTTGGAAGAAATGGCGGCCCAGACCAGTACGTTTTGAGGATGCACGGACGATGGGACTGCAACATGGGGCTTTTCGGTTCCCCATATGCGCCAGTTCTGTTTATTGACGAAGCCGTGCAGGTAAAAATAAGCTTCGTCAGTAAACCAAATGCTGCCCACATGCATATCGCCGTCATCAATCCTGTGCACTATATCGTTAGCGAATGTCTCTCGTGCAGCAATGGTAGCGGCGCTGAGGGGTTGCCGCGTTTGAATTTTGTATGGATAGAGGTGTAAACTCTGGCGCATGAGACGATACGTGGACGTTGGCGTCATTTGGACCGCAGCTGCAACACGGCGAACGGAAACCCGAGGCCGCTGTTGGATCACCTGCTGCACTAGCTGCGCGTTGCCCTCTGTGGTTGCCATACGCGGTCGCCCTACCTTTCCAGCACGTTCATCCGTCACGTTCCCAGTCCGTTGAAATTTTTCTAACAGATCCTTTATTGTATCGCTTTTCGGTCCTTTGGTTACATTAAACCTCCGTTGAAAACTTCGTCTTGTTGCAACAACACTGTGTTCTAGGCGGTGGAATTCCAACACCAGAAAAATCCTCTGTTCTAAGGAATAAATCATGTTGTCCACAGCACACTTGCACGTTGTGAACAGCACACGCTTACAGCAGAAAGACGACGTACAGAATGGCGCACCCACAGACTGCGTTGTCTTCTATATCTTTCACATCACTTGCAGCGCCATCTGTTGTTGAAAATTGTAACTACTGTAATTTCGAAAGTTTGTCCGCCTGAAAATGTACTGTTGTCCCAAGCATATTGCAACAAACGGTGTATTTCTATCGCTGCTCGTTTAGTTTTTATTGCCGTTTCAAATATACCGGTCATTTTTGAAACACCCTGTACCTTCACCGAGGAGTCAAGCAGTATATTGCTCCCTCCTACGTATATCTCGCGAAGAGACCATGAGTATAAAATCAGAGAGATTAGAGCCCACACAGAGGCATACCGACAATCTTTCTTTCCACGAACAACACGAGACTGGAATAGAAGGGAGAACCGCTAGAGGTACTCAAGGTACTCTCCGCCACACACCGTCAGATGGCTTGCGGTTATGAATGCAGATGTAGATGTAAGTGTAGAAACGAAATTTGCGTAACAACAGAAACCCCACGATTGGCTGTACCGTTTCCTTCTCTGGAGACTTCAGTCAAATGTTATCAGGAATCTCAAAAGAGACGAGGGCAGACGAAGTCAAACTATCTGCAATTGTTAATTGGCAAATCATGTTATTATAAAACAAAATTAATAAAATAAACGAAAAATTGCAATAGCGTATGCGAAAACACACAAAAATTGAAACTTTAACTCAATATTAATACATTCTCTAAAGTCTTGGAATTCCCCGAACAGATATATCGCCAGTATAGACATCGATAACAAGGAATAACAGTCGAGATTCTCGATCCTCGAGATGGATTAACTATCTATATATATAATTAAGTTTGCATTAAGGACGACATACTGAGTTTTGTCTGCTTAGCAAGTCCAGTTGTTTACTTCTTCGTATTTTAACAACTGAAAAATTGGTTTAAAATAAGTTGTAGAAATCGTTTCACTATATTGTGTTACAATTCCCTGTTTATACACGTGTACAGTTTAGCCTTCACAATTTTCCCAAAAATAAAAGAGCCCTAACAGAAACAGAAGATCGTATTTTGCAGTAACATGTACGTGGCTGCATTCTCTGAGGAACAACGGAGCCTGCACATCGATTTCCTCGAGCGTAACGTCTACAATTCGTCTCTTTCTCTATGGACCGGGTGAAATATGTGGTGCGACCCGGGCGGATTTCATCTGCGGGGAAAGTGCTGCGAGCAAATTCCATGAACGGCCGGAGTGGGGGCCGGCGACAGCTGGGAGGCTCTCTCCCCCTGATGAGATCCGGCCCTCCCCTCGCCCACTCGCTGTCGCTCCCCCTCCGCTGGTGCAAAATGCAGCTCGGCCTTGTGCTCCAAGTCTGACGTCAGCTCGTCCCACACATGCATATAGTTTAACACGTTCTAAAATGGCTTCCCTCTGTTGTGCTACTGCGCTAACCCGGAATCACAGCGACATATTCTACTATTTCAAGATCCATATATACAGGGTGTCTTATTTATCTTGACTATACCTTCTGGTCCAGAAGCAAAATAAAAAATATATCGAGCAAATGTTGTTTAGCTACTGGTGAGACATTAACCTGCACGATTGTCTTTCTTGTAACTTTGTTCGCTGCGATGATGCGAACAACAGTATGTCATGTTTAAATAGCGACCTATATTGTTTATTTTAGGTAATCCTCTGTCTCCCCTAAAGACGTACTCAGAGACATGTCACAGTCTGCCCTTCACGTAAACGTGACGTTATTTTAAAATGTAAGATTAACGGGGAACGATCGTCTTATCGAGGAACGTCAATTTCTTAACCAGGAGGGCACATACACGCACACACACACACACACACACACACACACACGCACACACACACATCACACTAGGGTTGCTGCATTTCGCCTACATCTTCGAGAGTCTTTCTCTGTGAGCCTGTGGAAGAATGGATAAGTTGAACAGTGTCGTATGATTTCTTTTAGGGACTGTGAAGAGTGATGTTTTTGGATGTCGTAATCAACTGTGCTTTGCGGTCACAAAATGCAAACGCGTTGAGGTGAGATAGACAAACAGTCAATCGGTAATAGGTACTGTGCTGGTTCATCGTGGTTGTCTTATTCTCTAACCACACAACAGTCCCACAAAAACCTGAAGTGTTGTGATATTCCGTCAGCAGCGCAAAAAAAAAAAAGAAAAAACATTTAATGAGAAGTCAGTCATACTGGATGTATCAGAAATATTTTTACAGATACAAGGACAGGTTACTCAGACGAAAACAAAATCTTTCTCGTTCTAATTTTTTTCTTATTTGCGTGAGCAGAACCTAGTCAACAAGGTCTAGAAGGTTGCTGCGAACAATGTCCTTGTACATAGTACCTGTAAGATGTACTGAGAGAAGATACGGCGTTAATGGATATTTACTAACCATTCCAACTCATACACTATGTGATCAAAAGTATCCGGACACTTGGCTGAAAATGACTTACATGTTCGTGGCGCTCTCCATCGGTAATGCTGGAATTCAGTACGGTGTTGGCCCACGCTTATCCTTGATGACAGCTTCCACTCTCGCAGGCATACGTTCAATCAGGTGCTGGAAGGTTTCTTGGGGAATGGCAGCCCATTCTTCACGGAGTGCTGCACTGAGGAGAGGTATCGATGTGGGTCGGTGAAGCCTGGCATGAAGTCGGCGTTCCAAAACATCCCAAAGGTGTTCTATAGGATTCAAGTCAGGACTCTGTGCAGGCCAGTCAATTATAGAGATGTTTTTGTCGTGTAACCACTCCGCCACAGACCGTGCATTACGAACAAGTGCTTGATCTTGTTGAAAAGTACAATCGCCATCCTCGAATTGCTCTTCAACAGTGGGAAGCATCATTGTAGGCCTGTGCTGTGATAGTGCCACACAAAACAACAAAGGTTCCAAGCCCCATCCAGGAAAAATACGACCACACCATAACACCACCGCCTCCGAATTTTACTGGGGCACTCAACACGCTGGCAGATGACGTTCACCGGACATTAGTCATACCCAAACCCTCCCATCGGATCGCCACATTGAGTACCGTGATTCGTCACTCCACACAAAGTTTTTCCACTGTTCAATCGTCCAACGTTTACGCTCCTTACACCAAGCGAGGCGTCGTTTGGTATTTACCGGTGAAATGTGCGGCTTATGAGCAGCCGCACGGCCATGAAATCCAAATTTTCTCACCTCCCACCTAACTGTCACAGTAGGTCATACTTTCAGTGGATTCTATTCAACTGTCGGCGGTCTCTGTCAGTCAGCAGCCGAGATCGGCATGTACGCTTTTGTGCTGTACGTGTGCCTTCACGTTTCCACTTCACTGTCACATCAGAAACAGTGGACCTAGGGATGTTTAGAAGTGTGGAAATCTCGCGTACATACATATGACACAAGTGACACCCAGTCGCCAGACCACGTTCGAAGCCCGTGAATTCCGCGGAGCGCCCCATCTGCTCTCTCACGATGTCTAATGACTACTGAGGTCGCTGATATGGAGTACATGGCAGTAGGTGGCAGCACAATACACCTGGATATGAAAAACATTTTTGGGGTGGCCGGAAACTTTTGATTACATAGTGTACATTCATTTTAAACTGCCAGCAGTGTTTTATGTGGGTAGTAGTATGAATATTTTCATCCACGCTAAAATGTATATTTTGAAAATATAATATTCCATCACTTCCTAATGCTGACTCATATGTGAACAAGACTGCAGATAACATCAACAGACAGGCAGTGTATACAACAAACCGTTGGCAGAAGTTATCCTACGGCAATTTTAGGCGAATTGAACTGCACAAATGGGTGACAATATGGACACCTGAGGTACCTCCATGCGTAATTATAAGATGTATCACTTGCAATGACGACGGGTTGTGTGATGAAATCTATTTTTCGTAAAAATAGTTGTAGTAAATCCTATATTCAAATCTCTATTCAATCCCATGACACCTGAATGTTTCACTCTCTGTATTTCGCCATGTATTACTTAACGATCCAACAGGAACTGATATGGCATGACGGCCGATCGATGCAGCAATGGCCACTGCATTGGCACATGCTGTGCATTAGCAACAAACCAAAATTTACAGCATTTGTTGACTGAGAAAGTTTTAGCAATGCTGACTGGAATACAATCTTTGGAATTCTGAAATTATAACGCACAAATGCAGGAAACAGAAGGTTATCTACAACTTGTACAGAAACCAAACTCCTGTTATTATAGCCTAAGGACAGTGGTTGAGAAGGGAATTAGACAGGTTTGTGGCATATCTCCCATGTTATTTAGTCTGTACAATGAGCAAGCAGCAAAGGAAACGAAGGGTAGTTATGGAAACAGGAAAAGGAATTAAAATTCAAGATGAAGAAATAGAAACTTTGAGGTTTGCTGATGACATTCTAATTCTATCAGAGACAACAAAGTGCTCTGAAGAGCAGTTGAACGAACGGATATCGTCTTCAAAAGAGTAATTTTTGATAACATTTCTCGTGAAGAAACAACGGTCAGGCTAAAAGTACTTTAAAGTGGATTAAAAACAGTCTCGGCCGCAACAAAACATTTATTTACAATGGTTATCGGTTTTAGTCAGAATTTAACTATCTTCAGACAATTTACACCATGAAGGTAGGCAGTGGTGGTGAACGGAGCAGGTGTTATGACTCCACGAACGTCAAGTTCTCAGGTAGTTGTGAGGCACTCTTCAAAGTTGTGACAAGTACAACCCCATAAGAAAATAAATTTAGCTAAAATGGACATTTTCCCCTTGTTAAAACTGAGACCTCTACCACGTGATCGAAACTGCGTTGTCTCACAAATTGCGTTTCAGAGGCAGCAAAGAGATTGTAATACAAAACACGATGTGTGACATAATTCCTTTCCGTGCAATGTAATAGCCTGATGCTGGTAACATTGCATCATGTCAGTTTTATTTCCTAACAAAAGTGACTAATGGAGAAATTGTATTGCTGGTTCAATTAAAATTATAGATGAGGCAGTTACATTAATGTGACCACCGCCCATGGTCGACGTCAACGTAATACGACCACTCACAGACAGCCGGTTGCAGCACTAGCAGTGGAGGGTATATAAAGCGTGTCGGAGAGACAAGGAAAACAGTCCTGTCGTTGTCGTAATGTGGAAATGAAGCAGTTTATCCAATGTGCAAAAGGGCGGGATCATTGGCTTTCTGTCGCGTGGCGCCGTGGTACAGGATACCGTGTATGGCAAAATGATGCTATCCAAAACCGACTCCGAGGCAACTGTGATGATCCAAGGGCCACAGATGCCAGGGGTGAAGGACGGATGCGGAGATGTGTACAGACGAATGGGTGTACAACCGTCGAGCAGCTTACTGTTCACATGAACCAAGAGACTACCAACAGTGTCCCCTCAACGACCGTTCAGCGATAGTTGCTGCGTATGGGCCTCCGCAGCGTGAACGCGGTTCATGCACCCATGCCGACTGCTGATGATCGGCGACGTAGGCTGGATTTAGCACGCCAGTATCGCGACTGGACATCCACTGAGTGGCTGCAGGTGGCATTTTCAGATGAACCACGTTTTATGCTCCATCGGCCAGATGGCCGTTGGAGTGTACGGCGTGAAACGTCTGAATGCAAACACCAACAGTAATGGTTGGAAGACACCATTTTTTGATTGCGCTGCTGTATATATACGTGACGGAAGAGAAACTGTAACCTCAGCCGTAATCTGGCGCTGAAATAAATCCAATGGCGACAAGTAGAAAATTGCTCCGGACTAAGGCTCGCCGGCCGCTGTGGTCGAGCGGTTGTAGGAGCTTCAGTCCGGAAGCGCTCTGCTGCTACGGTAGCAGGTTCGAATCCTGTCTCGGGCATGGATGTTTGTGATGTCCTTAGGTTAGTTAGGTTTAAGTAGTTCTAAGTCTAGGGGACTAATGACCTGAGATGTTAAGTCCCATAGTGCTTCGAGCCATTTGAACCATTTTGACTAAGGCTCGACGCCGGATTTACGCGAGCAGTCGCCTTAACCGCTATATATGCAGTGTGCGATAAGTTGAGAATTTTGCTGAACGTGAATCATGCTCTGATAGCCGAAACGATAAAGGTCTAAGGTGAGAAATACAAGCTTGAGTCCTGATCCGCCACAAATATTCACTTGTCTCCACTGGATTTATTTCAATGCCCGATTGCGGCTGAGGTGTGAATTTTTGTCATCTACCAGCACGAAAATACAACGTGTCACACTGCTAGCAGTGTAGGTGTCGGTTCGAAAAGCACCCGAATAAGTTTGCTGTACTCTCCTGGCCACAAACTACCCGGATTAAAACCCAGTGATGAATCTTTGGGGCCATCTCGATCGGGTTGTTCGTGCCATGGATCCTGAACCGAGAAAGCTAGAGCAATTGGCCATTCCACTGGAATCGACATGGCTCCACATCCCTGTCGGTACCTTCCAGAATCTCAATTACACTAAAGATTGTCTCGCCGCGGTCCTCGCTGCAAAAGATGGTTATTCAGGCTTATGACAGGTGTCCGTATCTATGTGACTGGACAGCGTAGAAAAAGTATCATATTCTTACGGTCAAATTCCAGAACGGTAACCTTAGAGAACGCGAAAATATATGTTTCTGAGTATACAACCGGATCAAAGCTATCAGCAACAGTGTGTGTGTGTGTGTGTGTGTGTGTGTGTGTGAACAGTATTTTTTTTTATTTACTAAAATAAGCATTGCTCACCATAATTTGTAAAATATTTGGATAATGACCAAAGTCCATTAACAAAAAAATAACAAAAACACAGCGGTAATGCAAGTTTGCATGAAATGGAATGATTTGGCTATGACTAAGGCACGTTTCTTTTCTTTGGAAGGATGTTAGGGAGTTGCACATTGTCTATGGAATAAACCGACTGTACGATCAGGTCAAACATATAGGAACCTTTAGAGGCTGATTAGGAAAGTTAAATAAAAAGTCAAAATTCGGTAGTGTGGCTAAGCAAAATTTGCTTAATTTATTAAAATTTTACTTATAATCCAAAACTTTTAAATAGCAGATGAATCACAAAAGACTACCGGACCTTGTGAAATGCCACTTGCGAATGTTAAACACCAGTTTCATTGAGGGCACTGAGAACATTGTGGAACACCTCCTTTTGCATAATATGTAGATTGCAAATACCAAGAGGAGAATTTTACCAGTCTAAGTCATGCAATACGCAGGATGCGGGGCATGAAAATCAGGAACTGCTGAAGTTCTGATCAAGCAACGCTGCGTTCTCGGCGCTATTTAAATTAATGGTACCAGTACCTGTATGTTACAGGTTCAAATGGTTCAAATGGCTCTGAGCACTATGGGACTCCAACATCTTAGGTCATAAGTCGCCGAGAACTTAGAACTACTTAAACCTAAGGACATCACACACACCCATGCCCGAGGCAGGATTCGAACCTGCGACCGTAGCAGTCCCGCGGTTCCGGACTGCAGCGCCAGAACCGCACGGCCACCGCGGCCGGCTGTATGTTACAGGCTCCTTGCCGAAATGATGATTCCGTTTTTACGCACAATGTTCCCACGCCTGACTTAGTAGCCTTCTTCAAATGCTGTGAGTGATGATCTTAGGTATAATCGTTGCCTGAATTCCCACTACGTTACGTGATCAAACGTATTCGGACGCCTGTTGATGGACTTTAATATGTGATGTATCCTCCTTCCGCCTTTATGGCGGCTTGAACCCTGCTGCAGACCCTTTTCATGCGATGTCTGAATGTCTGTGCTTTAAGAGCCGAAACTACAGAAGGTAGTGATGTTGGATGCTGCGGTGTGGAACGAAGTCGAAGTTCTGACTCATCACAAAGGTGTTCCACTAGGCTCAGGTCGAGACTCTGTTTAGGCTAGAACCTTTCACGAATACTACTGTCCACAAACTATTGTTTCACAGATGCTGCTGCATGGTATGGCGCACTGTCATGCTGATACCAACAATCAACTCTCCGAACTGAAACTTCGTGGCAGATTAAAACTGTGTGCCGGACCGAGACTCGAACTCGGGACCTTTGTCTTTCGCCGGAAAGTGCTCTACCATCTGAACTACCCAAGAACGACTCACGCCCCGTCCTCACAGCTTCACTTCTGCCAGTACCTCGTCTCCTACCTTCCAAACTTTGCAGAAGCTCTCCTGCGAACTTAGCAGAACTAGCACTACTGAAAGAAAGGATATTGTGGAAACATGGCTTAGCCACAGCCTGGGGGATGTTTCTAGAATGAGATTTTCATTCTGCAGCGGAGTGAACGCTGATATGAAACTTCCTGGCAAAATAAAACTGTGTGCCGGACCGAGACTCGAACTCGGGACCTTTGGCTTTCGCGTGCAAGTGCTGAACCATCTGAGCTACCCAAGAACGACTCACGCCCCGTTCTCACAGATTCACTTCTGCCAATACCTCGTCTCCTATCTTCTAAGCTTTGCAGAAGCTGTCCTGCGAACCTTTCTTTCAGGAGTGCTAGTTCTGCAGTACACAGTACAAAACACTGTAAAATGTGTTGATAGTCTTCCGCATTTAGCGTTTTCTTAAGTGCAATAACATCATCACATCTTAGCCACGAAAATACCCCTATACAGTGGCAGCACCTCCTCTGTGTTTCACTGCTTTGGCACTGCACATGATGACCGGCAACATTCCCCACATATTTGCCAAACGCAGATACTTCCATCCGATCGTCATAATGCGTAGCGTGACTCATCACTCAAAACCACTGGTTTCAAGTCGTCCACTACCCAGTGGCGTTGCCCTTTACCAGTCCAAGCGTCGCTTAGCATTGACTACCAAACTAAGTGCCTTATGAGAGTCAGGTCTATCGTTGTGCCACATTCTTTTTAACCCCCTGCGCCCAGTCATCGTGCAAGCTGATTTGCTGGTAGCATTTCGGAACTCACGATTTATTCCTTCCGCTGACTTCATGCGATCATTTACAAACACGCTCTGCAATAGTCGTCGGTCCCTGTCTGTCAGTAGACGGGTCTGCCTGGGCTTGGTTTAGCTGTCATTATTTCTTCGTGTTTATACTCCACAATAAAATTATTAACAGTCGACATGGGCAGCTTGAGAAGGGTTGAAACGATGCTGATGGATTTGTTACTCTGGTGACATACATTGACTAATCCACGTTCGAAGTCACTGAGGTCTCCTGCCCGACCCATTCTGCAGTTACCGCTTCTATACTGACAACAAAACACTCAACGCTTCCTTTTATACTGGCTGGTTAGTCTCTCGTGGCATCTAATGGTCAATTCAACATTGCATAGAGGAGTCCGGATACTTTTGATCAGATAGTGTAATTCCAAACTTAAATCAGTATTTCGGTCATATTCAGTTCCGATTGTAGACAGTTTTATGTTCCTGATACCATTCGACAATTGTTAACTTTAATTAGGAGTAGTAACTCTTTGGACTTCACCGTAGCTGCTCCTGCAGTCACAAATACCACATTATCGTTTTAGGTTTCCGATTGGCAAAGACGTAAGTCGACCTCTGAGAGTAATGTGTCTGATCTATCTTCGTTTACCAAGGAAATTCCTTATTCGCACTTTAAAACAGTTCTTATAACCTGACAAATCGCCATGTGGACGCCACACGTACTGTGCCACCAGAGTAGATGCTTAGTGTAGTACGCGCTGACGTATTGAGGGGTCCCTACAATTCTCCCATCGATTGTGGAGGTTGGTAAATTTGCATCCGTAGAATCACCTGACCCTCTGATTTAAACCTTCCATGCCAAACGAACGCTATCGGTTTTGGGTACGATGCTGCACATAGTAAGCCGAGCATGCACCCAGAGCTTGATCCCGGAAAGCTGCTTTCAACAATCCAGGTTGCCGTCGAAACGAACCGAGGATGGCCTGAAAACACCGGGGGCAAGCCCCATTCGTAATCTTCTGGACTACAAGTCTTACACAACCCCAGACAGTTGTAAAGATATATGTGTCATTCCGTGCACACTTCCATTAACACATTTTTACCTTTGCGGTTTGACGGAATGGGCTCAACACCGTATGCAAGGGGAAAAGTATGTTACATATGTTTTACGTTAAACAAATTCTTTGTCAAAGACACCATCCGTAGATCATAAGTCATGAAAGCCTCCATACCATAATCGGTGCCTAAAAGTATGGCTGGAAAGGCAAAGATTCGTATTTAAAGATTATTAAGCAACATCTACAGCATAATTAGAAAACCTTGAAAGCCAAATTTGTGTGGTGGGGTTAAATGTGGAGCTTAAGCAAAGTTGATGCACTTCACCACATCTGAAGACTCCGTGTTTAATACACTACTGGCCATTAAAATTGCTACACCAAGAAAAGATGCACATGATAAACGGGTATTCATTGGACAAACATATTTTACTAGAACTGACATGGGGTTACATTTTCACGCAAATTGGGTGCATAGATCCTGAGAAATCAGTACCCAGAACAACCACCTCTGGCCGTAATAACGGTCTTGATACACCTGGGCATTGAGTCAAACACAGCTTGGATGGCATGTACAGGTACAGCTGCCCGTGCAGTTTCAACACGATACCACAGTTCATCAAGAGTAGTGACTGGCGTATTGTGACGAGCCAGTTGCTCGGCCACCATTGACCAGACGTTTTCAGTTGGTGAGAGATCTGGAGAATGTGCTGGCCAGGGCAACAGTCGAAAATTTTCCGTATCCAGAAAGGCCAGTACAGGACCTGCAACATGTGGTCGTGCATTATCCTGCTGAAATGTAGAGTTTCGCAGGGATCGAATGAAGGGTAGAGCGTAACAAATCTGAAATGTAACGTCCACTGTTCAAAGTGTCGTCAATGCGAACAAGAGGTGACCGAGACTTGTAATCAATGGCACCCCATACCATCACGTCGGGTGATACGCCAGTATGGCGATGACGAATACACGCTTCCAATGTGCTTTCACCACGATGTCGCCAAACGAGGATGCGACCATCATGATGCTGTAAGCAGAACCTAGATTCATCCGAAAAAACCCATTCCTGCACCCAGGTTCGTCGTTGAGTACACCATCGCAGGCGCTCCTGTCTGTGATGCAGCGTCAAGGGTAACCGCAGCCATGGTCTCCGAGTTGATTGTCCATGCTGCTGCAAACGTCATCGAACTGTTCGTGCAGATGGTTGTTGTCTTGCCAACGTCCCCATCTGTTGACTCAGGGATCGAGGCGTGGCTGCACGATCCGTTACAGCCATGCGGATAAGATGCCTGTCATCTCGACTGCTAGTGATACGTGGCCGTTGGGATCCAGCACGGCGTTCCGTATTACCCACCTGAACTCACCGATTCCATATACTGCTAACAGTCATTGGATCTCGACCAACGCGAGTAGCAATATCGCGATACGATAAATCGCAATCGCGATAGGCTACAATCCGACCTTTATCAAAGTCGGAAACGTGATGGTACGCATTTCTCCTCCTTACACGAGCTATCACAACAACGTTTCACCAGGCAAC
Organism: Schistocerca cancellata; assembly: GCF_023864275.1. Classification (NCBI taxonomy): domain Eukaryota; kingdom Metazoa; phylum Arthropoda; class Insecta; order Orthoptera; family Acrididae; genus Schistocerca; species Schistocerca cancellata. The sequence continues at coordinate 328,232,229 of NC_064629.1, forward strand.
GCCGGTCAACTGCTGTTTGTGTATGAGAAATCGGTTGGAAAATTTCCTCAGGTCAACGCGTTGTAGGTGTCGCCACCGGCGCCAACCTTTTGTGAATGCTCTGAAAAGCTAGTCATTTGCATATCGCAGCATCTTCTTCCTGTTGGTTAAATTTCGCGTCTGTAGCACGTCATCTTCGTGGTGTAGCAATTTTAATGGCCAGAAGTGTACGTCTATACCAATCGTCAAATCAGCTGAGCTTTTGCAGATTTCGAATGAAGTTCGGCTAATGGGATTTGGCAGCCGGGCTTCAGCCGCCCACATCAGAATCGGGACACAGTTTTCTTATCGCTGCGTTAACAAAGTTCTCCTGAACTCCAAACAAACATAGGTATAAAATTTTCGTAGTTTTATTGCCGCGTTGGGTTTACGTGTCACTTTAAACATATTACGTTGTCATTGCCAGGAGCTGAAAGTTGTAACTAACACCGCGGTCGTGTGTAACAATCGACCGAAATATGTTGCGGTGGTTTCATACAAAGATCAAGGAACGAACACTAAAGTAGGGGGCGACACTGACACAACCTCAGATAATACGAGTAATGTGCTTCCGTCTACCGAATAAACAGCAAAGTTAACAACTAAAGAGTATTCAGTATATCCTGCATTGTTCTGGACAGTATGATCAATTTATATGCAGGGGTAAAAATGAGATCGTGCCATCTCAGTTTTCTTTCTCATTTAAGCTCTTCAGTCTTCCTCTCAGAATGAAGTCGCGCAGCAGTTACAACATTGCACCACATCAGGAGGCCAGAAATAAACTCACGATCAGAGCAAATAGAGAACATTGTTTATAACGATACGAAAATAGTCGTTATTGGTCAAAGGAAGAAGCTTTGATAGACCAGCGAGCCGCAGCACATAAAGCAGTCTTCAGGCAAGTAAGTCCGAAGCGGTCGGTTGTTTTGCTAACGCTGTCTACCTGGGCGAATTTTAGTGGAGGTGATATCCTGATCTGGGTCTGCTTTCCTCGTTTTGTGGAAAACAAAATTATCGAAAGTGTTAATCGCAATACACTGGTTCAAGAGGCATATAGGCATAAACAATATAAGAATACAGGAAAACGATATTTGGGACAGGTAACTTTCAAATTAAAATCTGAGGTTGTCGTATATTTCCACGATAGAATTAAACTCAGTAAAAATAAATCATGGACACAAGAGTGAAGTCAGTGTCAAAGTAGGAGAGCGACCAAATATTGGACAAGGATATAATCTTTTGCTTGAGCCTTTGTCCCTCAGTTTCAGCACTGTTACAATCGGATTTGGCATGGTTAATTCGAAGGGGTGGCCGGGTACCCTTCCTGCCGCCACCCTGTATCGTATCCCTCTGGGACAGAATCAGTGTACCCCAGCTGTCTGCGTCTAGTGTAAACCATGGGATACTGCGAACATGTTTCAAATGTCTGCAAGTCGTGTAACTGAGGCGGGACATGGCGACCAGCCGGATATTCCCCTAGCGCGATGTGGAAAACCGCCTAAAAACCACGTCCAGGCTGGCCGGCACACCGGCCCTCGTCGTTAATCTGCTGGGCGAATTCGATCCGGGGCCGGTGCGCCTACCGAGTCCAGTGAGCAGTGCATTAGCGCTCTCGGCTAACCTGGCGGGTCACTGGACAAGGATATAGACCAGGAGAAAACAAATTCAAGCGAATTAACGTGGTTCTTGGCTGTCAATGACGAAAAGAAGAAGAGGAGGAAATAATGGTTCAACTGGCTCTGAGCACTATGGGACTTAACAAAAAAAAAGAAAAAAAGAGGTTCAAATGGCTCTGAGCACTATGGGACTTAACTGCTGTGGTCATCAGTCCCCTACAACTTAGAACTACTTAAACCTAACTAACCTAAGGACATCACACACATCCATGCCCGAGGCAGGATTCGAACCTGCGACCGTAACAGTCGCGCGGTTCTAGACTGAAGCGCCCAGAACCGCTCCGCCACACCGGCCGGCGAAGAAATAATAATAATACTAATAATAATAAGTATAAGAAATTAGAATGTTGGTACCAGTTTCGCAAAGAGAAGAGCGCGTGTGCAATGTCCGCGGCACACCGGAAGTCAAGCCCCGTTGCACAGCGGCGAGCGACGCAGCCTACAATGGAGAGGACGCCGACGTAGCATGACACACGTGTCGCAATGACTAAGCTACCGCTGCTCACACAATGACTTACACCTACTCCACACACCGAATATTCAACGGAACTCTACGCATATCCTTCATTTTCTCTCTTTTTTACAGTCAGACAGAGTAGTGTTTTACAGTCGCGTTAAATGGGAACTCTTTTATCAAGACAGCATAGTCAGTCACACTTCGTAGACTGATCCCCTGTTTCCATCGTGTCATCAACAGTGGTCTCTTGTTTCGCTAATCGTAGTTGTTGGAATCTCAAACTCCCTTAACAAAGCTATTTGTTTACACGCGCTACATATATAATTTTACAAATACGGATACTTAATTTTGGTTTAAAAGGAGTCCCGGATCTTTACGGTCGAAATTATACAGCTGGCAGAGATATCACGAACAGAATACTTTCAGATAAAGAATTAATGGTCGAAAATGAACGTTTACGTTTTTTGTTGTAATAATCATCAATCAGTTGCACAAAATATATTTTATTCATTTACCAGTTTGAGGCACCTAGGGTCCTTCTTCAGAAGGCTGTACAGAAAAGCATACCACAAATAAGTAGAAGTTAGATAAAAATTTTAAAATTTAACAACTAAAAGTTTAAAAACTTAAAGTTAAGAAATAGCACATAGTTGTAACTATCGCATTCTTAGCGAGCATCAAAAGTAAGATGCATGTAGCAAATTGCTACATGCTCAACTTTGTACTGTGCCAATAATACTTGGCCGACAACCTCGACCATCTCTCTGTATCACCAACGATGCTGTTTCTCGTAAGTTTCTAACCATGGCACAAAATGTCCTGTAGTTAGGATGATGCCTGTTGCAATACTTTCCTCTGCACATTCGTTCAGCTTTCCAAGCATTCATCCTGCTGCTCCACATATTAACTGTACGTCAGCAAGCCCCTGTAACACCCCATCTTCGATAAGCAGCTACGAACTGTAAACAATGATAAACTCCACCGTGGATACATCACAGATGACTGTGCATGATTTTTAAAAGTACTACGATAAACCTTTGTGAGAATGGGAGATTTTTTGTTTTAATGAGATATCGTATGCCTAACACGCACTGCTCAGTCCCGCTCTTGCATCAATTGCATGCATGAAATATAATGGGATTTACACTATGTGATTTGCCGGCAGACTCCAGCACGATATTTATACTATTACACTAAAGGCAAGTCGTCGTTAAACGCCGGCCGGAGTGGCCGAGCGGTTCTAGGCGCTACAGTCTGGACAGCTACGGTCGCAGGTTCGATTCCTGCCTCGGGCATGGATGTGTGTGATGCCCTTAGGTTAGTTAGGTTTAAGTAGTTCTAAGTTCTAGGGGACTGATGACCACAGCAGTTAAGTCTCATAGTGCTCAGAGCCATTTGAACCATCTGAATCGTTGTTAAACGTTGCTAGAAAGATCTCGAAAAGTTCTTGACTTCCAATTTTTACATTATACACTAATAAACATTCCGTCGGACATAATCCACATATTTGTTTAAACAATTACGTATAGTTTTTTTTGTTAAAACCGAATGCGGGAAAGAAAACAAAAGCATACATTTCCACGGCATAGCATTTTATATCTCGCAGTCGCTGTTAACAGAAGATCTCTAAATTGTTGTATAAAATAAATACAGCCTATGTATTTCGGGACGTTTATTATAGTATCGTGTAAGAATTTGAAGTAAATCAGTCAAGTTTTAGAGATCTATTTTCACTCATATTGTATATGATCTATTACAATTTCAAGTTTTATCTCAACGAGAAGGCGAAATTTTCGTCCTGACACAATTTCTAAGAGATACCCCACATTAGGACTACATCCAGTTGCCACACATACTTAACAATTACGAAACATTGCTATGTTCGCTACTATTCAATACCTTATATTTGGTAGCATAGCAGCTTTTTATCTCTAAAAATGTTCAAATGTGTGTGAATTCCTAAGGAATCAAATTGCTTAGGTCATCGGTCCCTAGACTTACACACTACTTAAACTAACTTATGCTAAGAACAACACACACACCAATGCCCGAGGGAGGACTCGAACCTCCGGCGGGAGGGGCAGTGCAGTCTGTGACATGACGCCTCAAACCGCGCGGCCACTCCTCGCGGCTTCTATCTCTACAGTGCCGTTTACGTATTTTGGTAAATGTTTCACGAACACCAGCATTTTATTCTGTAACTGTATTTTTGTTGCTTTCGGTCCGAAACTTTGTCTCGAAACCTGGTAGAAAGTCCAAAGACATTCTGGTCGTATGTGAAGTATGTTAGCGGCAAGAAACAATCAATGCCTTCTCTGCACGATAGCAATGGAGATACAGTGCTGCCAAAGCAGAGTTACTGAACACAGCCTTCCGAAATGCCTTCTCAAAAGAAGACGAAGTAAATATTCCAGAATTCGAATTACAGCTGCCAACATGAGTAACGTAGAAGTAAATATCCTCGGAGTAGTGAAGCAACTTAAATCACTTAATAAAAGCAAGTCTTCTGGTGCAGACTGTATACCAATTAGCTTCCTTTCGGAGTATGCTGATTCATTAGCTCCATACTTAACAATCATATTTCGCTGGACGGAAGATCCGTACCCAAAGAATGGAAAGTTGCACAGGTCACACCAATATTCAAGAAAGGTAGTAGGAGTAATCCACTAAATTACAGGTCCATATCGTTAACGTCGATATGCAGCAGGATTGTAGAACATATATTGGGTTCGAACATAATGAATTACCTCGAAGAAAACGGTCTATTGACACACAGTTAACATGGGTTTAGAAAACATCGTTCTTGTGAAACACAACTAGCGCTTTATTCACATGAAGTGCTGAGTGCTATTGACAAGGGATTTCAGATCGATTCCGTATTTCTGGATTTCCGGAAGGCTTTTGACACTGTGCCACACAAGCGGCTCGTAGTGAAACTGCGTGCTTAAGGAATATCGTCTCAGATATGTGACTGGATCTGTGATTTCCTGTCAGAGAGGTCACAGTTCGTAGTAACTGACGGAAAGTCATCGAGTAAAACAGAAGTGATTTCTGACGTTCCCCAAGGTAGTGTTATGGGCCCTTTGCTCTTCCTTATCTTTATAAACGATTTGGGAGACAATCTGAGCAGCCGTCTTCGGTTGTTTGCAGATGACGCTGTCGTTTATCGACTAATAAAATCATCAGAAGATCAAAACAAACTGCAAAACGATTTAGAAGAAATATCGGAATGGTGCGAAAAGTGGCAGTTGACCTTAAATAACAAAAAGTGTGAGGTCATCCACATGAGTACTAAAAGGAACTCGTTAAACTCCGGTTACACGATAGATCAGTCTAATCTAAAAGCCATAAATTCAACTAAATACCTAGGTATTACAATTACGAACAACCTAAATTGGAAAGAACACATAGAAAATGTTGTGGGAAAGGCTAACCAAAGACTGCGTTTTATTGGCAGGACACTTAGGAAATGTAAAAGACCTACTGAGAAGAATGCCTACACTATGCTTGTCCGTCCTCTTTTAGAACACTGCTGCGAGGTGTGGGATCCTTACTAGATAGGACTGACGGAGTACATCGAAAAAGTTCAAAGAAAGGCAGCACGTTTTGTATTATCGCCAAATATGGGAGAGAGTGTCAGAGAAATGATACAGGATTTGGGATGGACATCATTAAAAGAAAGGTGTTTTTCATTGCGACGGAATCTTCTCACGAAATTCCAATCACCATCTTTCTCCTCCGAATGCGAAAATATTTTGTAGACATCGAATTACATGTGGAGGAATGATCACGAAGATAAAATAAGGGAAATCAGAGCTCGTACGGAAAGATATAGGTATTCATTCTTTCCGCGCGCTATACGAGATTGGAATAATAGAGAATTGTGAAGGTGGTTCGATGAACCCTCTGCCAGGCACTTTAATATGATTTGCAGAGTATCCATGTAGATGCAGATGTAGAATGGTTTGATGCAGCTCCCCATACTAGTCTGTCTTGTGCAAGTTTCTTCATATCCGCATAAGTAGTGTTACCAACAAACACTTGAAACTGCTTATTGTACTCGTACCTTGGTCTCCCTCTGCAGATTATATCTCTCCTCCTCCCCCCTCCCCCTCCCTCTAGTTTTCTCGGTTACCAAATTAACTACTGATGTGTCCACTCAACCAGTTCCTTCTTCTGATCAAAAATCATGTTTGATTTGTGGGAAGCTAAACGACGCGGTTACCAGCACCCGTACAAATTCGCAATCTTTTCGAGGTCTAGTCTCGCCATTTTCCCGCATGATGATGAAATGATGAGGACAACACAAACACTGAGCCCCTGAGAGAAGAAAATCCCCCAGCCGGCCGGGAATCTAACCCAAGACCCCGTGATCCAGGGGCAGCAACGCTAAGCACTCGACCACGAGCTGCGGTTTTTCGAATCAACGGCGATAATGTTCCTTTCACCCCGATGCGATTTAGTAACTTTTCGGTAATTATCTAATTTGTCCATCACCTCTTCAACGTTCTTCTGCAGCACTACATTGCAGAAACTTCTGCTGTCTTATAGCCTCTACATTTTATCGTTTATGTTTCACTACCATATAAGCACACAGTCCAAACAAATAATTTCAGCAAAGAATTCCTAACACTTCAGTTTATATTCAGTATTAGCACAGTTCATTTCTTCATAAAAACTTATCTTGCTGTTGCCAGAGTGCATCTAATATCCTCTTTACTTCAGTCATCTTCAGTTATTTTACTGCCTAAATAGCAAAACTCAGCTACTGCCTTTAGTGGCTCATTTTGTAATTAAATTCCTCCAGCATCTCATGATTTAATTCGAGTAGAATCCATTACCCTTGTTTTATTTTTGTCGATGTTCATATCATTCTCTCTTTTCAAGACACTATTCATTCAATTCTGCTCATCACCCAAGTCCTTATCCTTCTCTGACAGAATTACTATGTATTTGGCAAATATTACAGTTTTTATTACTTCTCCGCGGAATGTAATTGCTTCCTCTGTTGACTTTACTGCTTGCTCCTTGCACAGACTAACATGCTGGATGTGCTACAACCTTATCGCCCTTGCTTCTCAATGTTCTCCCCTCGACATATCTTCTAAAACAAATCGCGTGGTCCGTTTCTCCCGTATTACCGCAATTCATATGAAAATATGTTCTCACAAACCACAGTAACAACGTAAACGGAAGCTGTTGGTGTGAGTAATGAAAGACCTCGACCGGTGACGAGAACTGCGGAAATAGGCTACTCTCCACAAGGCCGTGCATCCAGCGTCGTCCGTCCTGATGCTGCAGCCGGTACATCTATCCATGTTCCACAAGCCACTTTACAATGTGTGTCGGAGCATACATTTTATGCCAGTATCATCCTGTTCTCTTAGAGAATGGTGCGTGGGTAAGAACGAATTTTGGTAAGGCTCCGTACGAAATCAAATTTCTCTCATTTACCTTTATTATTTCGAATGATACACACATCAAAAAACGTTTTGCATCACCCCGGTTCCCAAAACTCCTGAAGATAGATGTTGACTGTGGATATTGTGTCAGAGACACAGTTCCTTTGACTGTTCATAGATGTCAAAAACCCTCCCAAAAATGTAAACAACCACGCATGAGCAGCGCCTATTAGGCGGAGGGGGTCCGACAGCCGATCAGTTCCAGTCGTTCCACCAAGAAGGAGGTACACGGCTCGTGTTGTCACTAGTTCAACCATGCCTAGACGGTCAGTACCGCGGTTCGATCGCTTTGGCATTGTTACTTTGTGCCAGGAAGGTCTCTCAACAAGGGAAGTGTCCACGCGTCATGGAGTGAACCAAAGCGATGTTGTTCGGACATGGAGGAGATACAGAGAGACAGGAACTATCGATGATATTCCTCGCTCACACCGCCCAAGCGCTACTACTGCAGTGGATGACCGCTACCTACGGATTATGGCTCGGAGGAGCCCTGATGGCATCGCCACCATGTTGAATAATGCTTTTCGTGTTACGACTCAAAATGTGCGCAATAGGCTGCACTTCACTCCCGACGTCCATGGTGAGGTTCATCTTTGTAACCACGACACCATGCAGCGCTGTACAGATGGGCCCAACAACACGCCGAATGGACCGCTCAGTATTGGCATCACGTTCTCTTCACCGATGAGTGTCGCATATGCTTTCAACCAAACAATTATCGGAGACGTGTTTGGAGGCAACCCAGTCAAGCTGAACGCCTTAAACACACTGTCCAGCGAGTGCAGCAAGGTAGAGGTTCCCTGCTGTTTTGGAGTAGCATTATGTGGGGCCGACGTACGCCGCTGGTGGTCGTGGAAGGCGCTGTAGCGGCTGTAAGGTACGTGAATGCCATCCTACGACCGATAGTGCAACCATATCTGCAGCATACTGACGAGACATTCGTCTTCAAGGGGTGATTATTCGCGCCCCCATCGTGCACATCTTGTCAATGACTGCCTTCAGGATAACGACACCGCTCCATTAGAGTGGCCAGCATGTTCTTCAGACATGAACCCTATCGAACATGTCTGGGATAGACTGAAAAGGGCTGTTTAGGGACGACGTGACCCACCAACCCCTCTGAGGGATCTATGCCGAATCGCCGTTGAGGAGTGGGACAATCTGGATCAACAGTGCCTTGATGAACTTGTGAATAGTATGCCACGACGGATACAAGCATGCATGAATGCAAGAGGACGTGCTACTGGGTATTAGAGGTACCGGTGTGTACAGGAATCTGGACCACCACCTCTGAAGGTCTCGCTGTATTGTGGTACAACATGCAATGTGTATTTTTCATGAGCAATAAATATGTGTGAATTCCTAAGGGACCAAACTGCTGAAGTCATCGGTCCCTAGACTTACACACTACTTTAAACTAACTTAAACTAACTTACGCTAAGGACAAGACACACACCCATGCCCGAGGGAGGACTCGAACCTCTGGCGGGAGGGGCCGCGCAATGCGTGACATTGCGCCTCGAGCCGCATGGCCACTCCCCGCGGCAGCAATAAAAAGGGCGGAAATGAAGTTTATGTTGATCTCTATTCCAATTTTCTGTACAGATTCTGAAACTCCTGGAACCGAGGTGATGCAAAACTTTTTTTGATGCGTGTGTATATAAGAGTAAATAAAAAGCTGCCTGAGTCTCCTAAGAAACTCTGGTCATTCATACACAAGGTCAGCCACTGTAGTTGGATTAGCTTTCCGTATAAAGCGATGGCGCCTACTAAACGAATCCGTGGCGAAACTCGCTGACTTTCTTTGCATCTTCTTTATCTCCTCTACTAATCCTACCCAGTAAAGGTCCCGCATTTACAAACAGTATACAAAAGTTGTTTTGTAAGCCACTTCTTTCGTGGAGGAATTATTTTTCCTTAAAATTCTTCCAATGAACCACTGATACGTACACTCTCGGTTACCGCGGTGGTACAAAGATCTTTTTTATGATTCGCCAAAATTGGCTGATCAGAGACAAGAAATTATATCCACCACCCACACCTAGAAGAGACTTTTATTTCCTATTAGCCATTGGTAAACGAATGTGTACATCAAACCGATATATTGGACAGATAAAATTGGTTTCTAGAGGTTAATATCTGTTAGCACATTGATAATGGTCCTTGCAACAGAGGGCGAAGTGTTGATTGAGTATGATAATATGGTGTGTTTCAGAGCCCTGAAGAGGTTTATTCCTACACCGCGTAGTTCGCATTCTTCACACACACACAAGATATTCATTGCGGAAACGTATGTCAGGACAACTGCCAGAAACAATTCTTGGTACTACCAGGAAACGAACCCTTGTCGGAAAATGCTGATATCTATTCTGATTTCAATAAAGCGAAGGTATGTTGACAAGGATAGGGAAGCTCTCATTCAAACGAACTCCTCACCAGGCCGTGAAGACCCAAGGGATGTCTACCGGCCGCCGTGTCATACTCTGCATTGTGCCGTCATGCAATTGCTGTATGGAGGAGAGTGCGGGCAGCGCACCGCTCTCCCGACTATTTAGCAGACTTTCCAGATGGTGCAGCTGCTGCTATTCGTGCAACAATTTAGAAAAAAATCTAAGCATATATGGCCTGTGCATATATAGCACTTCGTTGTATAGATGGCAATATCCGGCCAAGGATGTGCTGAGCATGAGTTACATTCACAAGCTGATAATGCCACATCTCCCGTTCCTCTTCAGCCCTTGAATGACTGCTATTCCAGCTCGTGCGGCCCTGTTGACCTCCTGCGCCGCTGCAAACTTGGACGTTGCGCTCCCCTCCCCGTGCCTCTGTCAGCTGTGCCCTATTTCTTGTTTTATCCTCCCGCCCCTCCTTCCATCCGCCCTTGTTACTTTGCTATAGTTGAATATGCACAGTCCCGTCACATTAATGTGACCACCGCCTATGCTCGACGTCAGCGTGCAATAACCACTCACAGACGGCCGGTGGCAGCACTAGCAGTGGAGGGTACATGAAGCGTGTCGGGGGAACGCGGAAAACGTTACAATCTTTGTCATAATCCCTACACGGGGCGATGTATCTGACGTCCTAAACAGTTTGATCATTTGCTTTCGGACCAAGGGTGGAAGCATTTCCGAAGCGGCTAAGAATATGAACTGTTCGCGTGCCGCCGTGGTTAAGGTATACCATGCATCACAAAATGGTGCTATCCAAACCAGGCGCTGAGGCAACTGCGGTGCAACACGGGCCATAGATGACAGGGGTGAACGACGGCTGCGGTGATGTGTACGGGCGAATAAACGTGCAGCTGTTGAGCAACTGAGCACCCAGATGAACCAACGAGCCACTAACAACTTCTCCTCGACGACCGTTCAACGAACGTTGCTGCGTATTGACCACCGTAGCAGGCACCCGGTTCATGCACCCATGCTCACTGATGTTCATCGACGATTAAGCCTGGAATATACACGCCAGTTCCACAGCTGGACGTCTGCTCAGTGGCGACAGCTGGTCTTTTCAGATCAATCACGTTTTTATGTTCCATCGCGCAGAAAACATACATCCTGCTACAATCGTCTGAGGATCCCAGGCCGGAGGAGAGAATGTTTTGGTCTTGGAAATGCTTTCGTCGCATTTACTGGGAGGTTTTGTCTTTTTGGAAGGCACAATGGATCAACACAACTATGCGTCTATCGGTAGGGACCATGACCACCCCTTCGTGCAGTTTGTTGTTCGTCTGCATGATTGCATCTACCAGCAGGACAACGCAACGCCTCATGCAGCTCTCAGTGTACGTGTGTGGTTCGTAGATCACCTGGATGAGTTAACCACACTCTCCTGGCCAGCATGCTCTCATGATTTAAACCCAGTAGAGAAGCTGTGGGCCCACCTCGATTCGACTCTTCTTGCCAGGAATCCTCACCCGAGGAAGCTGTGCACGGCACTGAAGTCGCCATGACTCCACATCCCTGTCGGTACCTCCCAGAACCTCACAGAGTCTATTCCCACACATCTCGCAACGGTCGACGCTGCAAAACGTGGATATTCAGGCCTTCAGCAGGAGGTCACGTTAATGTGACAGTTTATCAATAAATCAAAATCGCAGTTACATGATTTTCATTAATTACTGAGTATTTTTGGCAAGAGTAATTTTAACTCTGGAAGTCTGCAGTTACATCTTCCGCTAAGACAACAAGCCACTGCTTCCTGTTCAGATTTCATAATCCACTGCCAATTTTTTACTGCAGCTGATATCAGCACAATGGTCCTATTGTATACACATGGTGGAAAAAATATGTATATGTATGATATTAGAGTAGATAAAAAGAAATAATTGTGTTATATAACACAACTCTCACAGGTGTAACGTTTTCCCTCTAGATGTACTTGAAATTGTTTCGACTGCTCTGTGTGCGTTAAGTTAACTTTGGAATCAGATTTGCAACACAATTACACCTTAGTGGTAGGAATTGTAAGGTTTCATTACTGCTAGCAGTATCCAAGTCCCTGAATAAACAATTGCATTGTTATTGTTTATGGTATGTCGTGTTACGTGAAATTTTCTACTGATTTTTACGAGTTCTTGAGAGCTGATTGCATGCTAACCGAGTTAGCTGACATGCATTGACCTATGGGAAGGCACGATGGAACACTCGAGTGACAAGGCGCCTGTATGCAGAACAGTTTCCAATGAGGAGGTTACCAAATCGTGTCACGTTTCAAAGGCTTGAGGAGTGTCTTCGTAAGAGAGGATCCCTTAGACTATAGCAACAAGAAACTGGTGGAATTCACAGTGCGCGACCTCTTCAGTTTGAGGAAACTGTGTCATTAACTGAGAACAACACCAGCACATGATTCATACTCAAGAAGCTAAATATCTCAAACGCCATTGTGTGGGAAGTCCTGCACGAGATAGACATGCATACATTCAAGTGTCAGAAGTTACGAGACCTATCAATTGATGACCTTCCCCAGAGAGTGTAATTCTGTCAATTGTATCTACTCCAAATTTTAAACATCCCTGTCTTAGAAATGTGTGTTTACTTTACTGATGCTGCCTTCACAAGGGATGGAATATTCAACAGCCACAACCGCCACGTCTAGAGTTTGGAAAATGCTAAGACAAGTCTTGTGTTCAATCTTCAATAGAGATTAACCACAGATATGTGGGGCTGATATCGTTTACTACCATGTGACTGGGCCATATCTTCTGTCTAACAAGGGAATGGTCAGACTTGTCATGTCGAAACCTGTGTTGCTTTTTTTTACCACTGTGAGTTAACATTGCAAGAAGTCTGTATGCAGAATTTTAGCTGCTGAAATGACCTGGAAGTCTGTAAACAATTTTATGAAGTAAGACATTATTGTCGCATGGTTTCCGCGCTTATAACTGCCTCTTGTACAACCCTGACCTCTCTCACTACGTTATACCAACGCCATCTAGGGACAAGGTGGCGTTAGGTACGCGCCGCTCTCTCGCCACAGCAGTGAGACAGCTGATTCCCCCAGTGAAAGCGATCGTATGATAATGAAACATTCGTTGACAAATATGGCTGATATGTTATCTACAGCATTCTTTCCAAATAGCTATGAAATAGACACAAATAAATATACGGTTTAGAACACGTCCAAATTTTATTTCTTGTAATTACCGCAAAAATGCGAAATATTGATACAATGTTCAAAACATAGGTTTTTTGTGCACCAAGAACATACAAGCAAAGACTACATATGGCATCCCTGCGAATCACAGACGTTGTTAGATATCCGTAGACAAAACTGGGCTGGTGTTAGGAATGAATCAGGCCTAGTATCAGTACATTTCCTCGAGTGCCACACATATTTAATCAAATTCTGAAACCGTGGGGAGGAAAATTGATAATGTACTACTGACTGCAGCTTGAGAATATTGTCACGGTGATAGACAGGCAATTGCAATGATCTGCACACAATAATTTTCTGTTAGTTTTCTGCAAAATGCCTTCCACTGACGGAAAAATTCTCTGTCTAAAGGTTGAATTACGTTCGTCGTGCCGGGTGGAATCTGAAGTATCTCTACTCCTTTGTCAGGGTGGGCTCGAAACACAGCTTTTAATGAATCAGACCTTTTATGACCTGACCACGAATCTAGAAGAAGAGATTTGTTCCCGCAGAACGGAAGAAAAGCATGACGTATGAAAAGTGTAACATTTTCATTTCCCATTTTTCCAGACTTCGATGCGTCTACCACAAGATTGTTTGCGTAGAACATTGTTCTTTTGACACGTGGTCCAAAACGTCCAGTTGGTTCTTGAAGACACACATATAGTTTAGGCAGCAATGAACCATCCAGACTAATTATGGGCATTGTAGTATATGAATGGGTGAGTGCAGTCGTGGACTGCGCAATCGCCTCAATATGTTTTTCCCCTTTCCGCACGCATTTCTTTTTGAAAACCTGACTGACCTGCATTGTACACGTACGATTCACTAAAACTAGCGATCTCATTTTTTGCATTCGTAAGAAAAGCTCGATACAAATTTTGTTATTTTTCTTGCCACAATTTTATGTGATCTTTTGAAGCGACTAATCAACTTCGAGAAGCTGTAAATTCTTTAGCGACTATCGCGTTGGCAATCTCTAATGCCAAATCACGCAAAGCTGTATCGCTGACACTAAATGACTGTTGTCTGGCATCGGTAAATAGCTCAAAAAGTCGCGCATTTATCTCCGTCGCAATTTCCAGTCGACTCTTACGTCGTCCAGCGACTTCCCTTTCCAATCTATACAATTCACGTTCAGAACGGACAAAGCGATACTTATTTTGAACAGTACTGACACGTAGGCGTTTCTTACCACTTTCGTTCAACCAATACGTCACCGCTTTTTCTTTGTCTGATACGGTAATTGTAGTTGCTGGTGTTACTTTCGGAGATAATTGATCATGGTACGTGGCACTATCACTCGAAGAGTCTTCATGAGTGCAACTTTCGTCGGTGTCTTCGCCGTCTGTAGATTCACAGTCTGCAATATCGAGTGTTTCAGTTGTTTATAGCCACATTTCTGCGCCATTTACATGCTCGTCTAGAAGTTTAACAACCATGTCGCACAACACATAGTCTTCACGCGTGTTTTCTGTTAATTGCTTCATTTGTCGTCTGTGGTATATCTCCATAGCAAGCAGCAAAACATTTACAGGGTTCGCCATCACCTGTGAGGGGAGATTGAATGTTCTTCGTAAAGTGGCTTGCGGAGTATAGATGAACATGTACAGAACATCTTTCACATCTCTAACCAGTTTCAGGACGGTATGTTTCGAAATACGTACCAGAAATTAAAAGGACGTGCATGCCACAGGAACGAATATTCGTTTCCCCTTTCCACCAAAACCGTGCAGCGATATTCCTCTTTAATGAACGCCGCGATAAGACGGCCGCACTTCCCGACCATGCGCACAACGCTCGCGACTCGCCATTTCCAGGGGTGGCCAGCTATCACTGCAAGCGCCAAGCAGGAAACACAGCCATGTTCGTGATTTTTTTTAGGTGACTTCCAGTTCATGTCAGCAGCTACAATTTTGCATACGGACCTTTTGCACAGTTAAATAACAGTGCTAAAAAAAGCAATACATGTTTCGGCATGACAAGTCTGACCATTCCCTTGTAAGACGCTCGGTGGACGAAATTACCGTAACTACCTCCATGAAATACTACCGAAATTGTTTGAGAATATCCCGTTAGCTTTCATACAACGGTTGTAGTTCCACCATGTTGATGCCCCATCTCATTTTGCCGTTTATGTCAAAGATCATTTAGCCGGCCGCTGTGTCCGAGCGTTTCTAGGCGCTTCAGTCCGAAACCGCGCTGCTGCTACGGTCGCAGGTTCGAATCCTGCCTCGGGCCTGGATGTGGGTAATGTCCTTAGGTTAGTTAGGTTTAAGTAGTTCTAAGTCTAGGGACTGATGGCCTCAGATGTTAAGTCCCATAGTGCTCAGAGCCATTTGAACCATCAAAGAACATTTAGGCAATGTTTTCCCTAACTGCTGGATTAGGATGGGTGGACCAGTGCTGTGGCCACCACGTTCTCCAGACCTCTTTTATGGGGGTGTACGATAGCCCATCAGGCACACCAGAGGGGCTTGTTGCCCATTTGGCTGAAGCTGCAGCCATTATTCGTGAAACAGCTGGCTGTTCCGAGGGAGTCAGACAATCATTAGCACCTAGATGCCAGTTGTAGATCACTGCAAACAGATAAAGTTCTCAGAAATATCTCTAAAACAATGTTTATTACACGGAAATTAACATTACCAGCGTCAAGACCTTCATCAACCTCTATCGTTGAAACGCATCACATGTTACATTTTTGTCACATATCAAAAGCCTTTCTTTTTATCTCCTTTAAACACTCTAAATTTTTTATCCCCTGTATTTTATTATGTGACCACACTGTTCTCGGCATAACCATTTGACGTAAGTTTTCATGTAGCTTCCAATTTTATGCTGCAATCCACAGATAATATTTTAATCACTTATGACGCTCCCGTGACTGTTCGTTTTTTCATACTTCTTACATGGCTATGCACTATTTTTTGCAGAAAAAATCATAAACCACTTGTAAAAAAGAAATTTTATTTCTTAACCCGTTTCAGGCACCTAGAACCCTTCTTAGGAAGACCGTACAGAAAAATATACCACAAATAAATATGAGCTAGTTATTAAATTTTAAGAAAGAGAAGTTTAAAAATTTAGTGGTAAAACTGTTGTACATCCTCACAATAATCGCAATATTAGCTAGCGTTAAAAGTAGCAGGTGTATATTCAGTACACTACTGTAGACCTAAAAAAAATACGAGAACACTGTGTTATACAACAATAAAATCAGTTAATGCAAGAGGAGCTCTTAAGTGCTCAGATGACGATCATAATACTTGTACAAATATAGCATAAGGAAACAAAAAAAAAACCATGTGCAGACATCATTCCAGAATTTGAGCTAATCAGCTAACGACATACATACTTTGAGGTTGGTCACAGAGGGGCTAAACGTACAATAAAATAACAGTATAACTGTAGTTGCCATAACCAGCGTATTTAGTAACATATAAAAACCTAATGATAGATAAAATAAGTTAATGCAAATGACATGTGTCGCTATGGATGGAAAGTTTTGGAAGTACTCTCGGAAACAAATGTAGTGAAGTCAGTAGCGTGCTAGCAAGGAAGCTATTGGCGCAAACGATGTGTGAAGCGTATCATGTGGCTGGAGGCTGTAACTGGAGTAAGTGGAGGAATAATTCTCAATCAGTTGCTAGTATAAAGGGGCAGAAAAAATTCGTAGCGCTATTTACGACTTCAAACTCGCTTGTTAGTTACAAACTGAAATTATTGGTACCTACACAACGTCGGATACATCACTTACGTCATGCATGAAACTTAACGTTACATCGTTACTGACTTTAATGATCTTCCTCATGTAGTACTTTTAATTTATTTCGAGCCGGATGTCATCTCATCATCAGTGTAACAATGAGCTGCTTACGCTTAAGATATATTTGTTCGTGTTTTCTTAATTCGTCTTGCAACTATATTCTTCTTTTAACCCCTTACTTATTGGAGAATATACTTCTGTTCCCATAAGCAGCTGAGCATGATTCTTAGGTGGATAGAAACTGGTTCTGCGAGTAAAATTACAAATTAACTGACAAATGATGTGTTTTATTTCAAGAACCATGAAATCACTTGTTAGCGAAGAACTCATTCGCTTCGAGAAGTATCAATTCAACCACTTACTCATGAACAA
This sequence comes from Schistocerca cancellata, assembly GCF_023864275.1. Classification (NCBI taxonomy): domain Eukaryota; kingdom Metazoa; phylum Arthropoda; class Insecta; order Orthoptera; family Acrididae; genus Schistocerca; species Schistocerca cancellata. Next base: position 328,249,617 of record NC_064629.1, read on the forward strand.
GACAATAAGGACGGAAGATGGATAAGCCCGACCAGTACGAAAAAGCAGGCAGTGAATCCGAGTATTTTCCTGCTAGACGTAACAGGTCGACGGCCGCGGGCTGCTTAGCGTGGCATCGCGTGGTCGCTGCATATAGTACGCCGCCCCATTCCTCATCACCACAGAATAATTAAGAAGGGAAACACCTTGCTACTTGTAAATTTAAAGTAGAGCCAGAAATACATGGCGCTAAATTCGCTCGCAGCGCCGCGTCCTAAGTCTAACCGCCGACAGTCATTAATTTCTGTTCACCGGTTCGTAGACCCGAAGAAATGGTATTCAGCAGTTGATTTTAATTACTCCCAAGTGATTGATAATGCCATGCAATCAAATGTAGCTGTAGAACACTCAAAGCATCATCAGTAACATTGTTCATGAATACCCCAGGAAGTATCCAGACATCTCAATCGTAGCCCCATAGCCCCACTTCAGCGATATCTACATCTACATCTACATCTACATCCATACTCCGCAAGCCACCTGACGGTGAGTGGCGGAGGGTACCTTCAGTACCTCTATCGGTTCTCCCTTCTATTCCAGTCTCGTATTGTTCGTGGAAAGAAGGATTGTCGGTATGCCTCTGTGTGGGCTCTAATCTCTCTGATTTTATCCTCATGGTCTCTTCGCGAGATATACGTAGGAGGGAGCAATATACTGCTTGACTCCTCGGTGAAGGTATGTTCTCGAAACTTTGACAAAAGCCCGTACCGAGCTACTGAGCGTCTCTCCTGCAGAGTCTTCCACTGGAGTTTATCTATCATCTCCGTAACGCTTTCGCGATTACTAAATGATCCTGTAACGAAGCGCGCTGCTCTCCGTTGGATCTTCTCTATGTCCTGTATCAACCCTATCTGGTACGGATCCCACACTGCTGAGCAGTATTCAAGCAGTGGGCGAACAAGCGTACTGTAACCTACTTCCTTTGTTTTCGGATTGCATTTCCTTAGGATTCTTCCAATGAATCTCAGTCTGGCATCTGCTTTACCGACGATCAACATTATATGATCATTCCATTTTAAATCACTCCTAATGCGTACTCCCAGATAATTTGTGGTATTAACTGCTTCCAGTTGCTGACCATAACTGCCCTCTGCCCGTCTCCGACCGCGTTTCCCGCGCGCCAAACATTGTCGCTCAACTGACTAGTGCAGTTCCCTTCCCTCAAGCCGTCCATCTGATTGGCTACAGCTTATTCTACATTCTTTTACATTTTAACATATTTAAATAATCAAAGATTGACCACTTTCACGTTCAGATAATTATTGCTCTTCCCTTCTACATAGGCTGTGGGACTAATGAACTTTTAATGTATCAGTACGCACGGGGATTCTTCTGCTGACTTTCAAATACTCTTCATAATTAACTGGTGTCAGTCTGTGTCTGATTTTAATGAGGAGAATCAGGACCACAATTACAGGCATAGCTGCTAGACTTTCTCAATGTGTCAGTACCGTTTTCATTAGTATTAACTGCAAATGTCAGCAACAGGAAGGTCGAGAGCTCAGGTAGGTGACTGCATGGGCAACAGAGTTTGCGAAGCATAGGAATAGTGACAATCTGTGCACGTAGCCATTGCAGCTGAGTACATTCAATTTGGCTTAGATCCAAGTAGTAACCCTCGGCGCCGTATGTCTTCACAGACTGGTATTAACGTGCAAGCAGTTTAGGTATCTCTTGCAAGTGTTTCATTAAATGTGTTTCAAACCTGGGACAAACCCAAAGAGCTAGCTCATTATTTTCATTCACAGACTAAAAATGAGGATACGAATTTTAACAAAATTCAAAATGTTCATTGTCTGATAGTTCTGTACAATGTCTCCGTGCTCTAGGCCAACCATTCACCCTTATACATGCTTTCCAGTGGGAACTAACAAGAAGATTACATTTCAGTTCAATGCATCTCAAATTCGGAGTAGGACTAGTAAGGTGAAAGTAATGTGGACTGTGGTAGTACTACTGGACAGTTGAGCTATGAATATGATCCTTAATTGGATTTACAGAGTTAAAGGGAAATCACCACCAGCAGACTCTGGCATCTTTCAGAGACGTTTCTTACTGGCAATAGGCTTCCATCGCAAATGCATCCTCTGTGATTCTGCTATTAGGCCGGTATTAACACCAGATACTTACTCTGTTATTAAAATGTGTGGTAAAACTTCCTGACACTAAAAGGCGCCAGCCATGGGACCGTGTAGGACCTTCTTTTGCGCCTGTTTAGCTCCTTAACCTTAGCATTGGCCTGATACAGTTCTCCATCTGTGTCGCTAGACAGCTATCCAGCTGTCATCTGCATTTCAGCATAACAGTTGCATCCTGCTTCATCGAAGATCTGTCTCATATACTCACTATATTTTTCAACAACGCGAGCTAACATCCCAAAGATGTTCGGATTCACATGCGGTTCCGCTTCGTCGAAATGTCTTGGCTCAAACTCGTCTAGGGGTTGAACCGCAAGTTAGACACTTGTGAGCCGTTGTTTAAATTGTCTGGCTGATGGCAAGTTTGCGAGATTGTATGAACCATACAATGTTAATATAACATATAACAACAGTAATAGTAATATCGCGAGCTAAATTAACGACCCATAAATGATGTAGGCCCACAAAGTTGCGAATTGGTTACAGTAATGTTTATTCAGAAAGCAAACTAATAGCGAAAGCCGTCGTATTTAGAATTACTATTATACTGGAGCGCATATCCATCTGACGCAGTTCGATCATTCACAATCTCCACCTCGTTATTTACACGAAAAGTTGGAGTTCACATCAGGGGCGCAGCTACTCACCGCTCAGGGACTAGGTCCCGCGATACCACACAGTGCGACATTTTCTAAGTCGTTTCACTTCCTAGCTGACTAAAGACCGACTGTCCACTTTCGCGTCTCAATCCGAACCCTTCGGTGTCTTCATCCGAACTGTCACCTTTGGTGCCTCGACCATAACTGCCCTCTGCGCGTCTCCGACCGCGTTTCCCGCGCTCCAAACATTGTCGCTCAACTGACTAGTGCAGTTCCCTTCCCTCAAGCCGTCCATCTGATTGGCTACAGCTTATTCTACATTCTTTTACATTTAAACATATTTAAATAATCAAAGATTGACCACTTTCACGTTCTAAATAAACTAACGATAATATCCATTACATAATAAACGTTAAATTTTTTTACATAAAACCGATACAATTTCCTTCTTAGCTTTGAATTCCAAGGCCAATAGCCTTGCACCAATGTGCTTTCTGATAAATAAATAAAGAACAAAAGTAACTATTATGCACTAAACTTTACAACTAATATTCTATTACCTAATGATTCAATAATGTGTCATGCTGCCATCGTTCAATGTGTTCTGTGTGGAGGAAATGATGATCTGATGCTTAACTAAAAATACTGATAATTTAAATTTACTATATCTTTTAAACAAATAAAGTTACAGAGTTGATATTTACAACGTTTGTCATTTTAATGATGCGCTTCCATACGAAATATCGATCGTTAAGATCGACTAAAGCGTTCAGATTTTAGCATTCAGGTCTTCATTACAAAACTTTTTAATTTCACTTTAACAGGAAATCCTAAAATATTATATATATGACCAATATTCAAGTTTCATTGGGATCACCATGAAAATTTATGGAGGATGGCAGATTAAAATTACTGTGGCTTTTTTCCCTGCATTACTACAGAATTAAATAGTTTCCATGAATGTTTCCCATTGTAGTCAATCTTCGGTCCGCCATATTTAACACTGCTAAGTCTACTCAGTCACAAACGGCTTCTACTGGGTTTCCCTATGACGTAGGTTCTCGGCTGTCTCACTCGCACACTACAGCGCTTAGGCCTCAATAAACAGTAGACACCTGTGAATTTCCCCATCTGGTGGTGAATCTGTGCCCTTTGTGGCACGCGGTCCTCGACGACAGTGTTCGTTGTTCGTTTCGTAATTCCTATAGGCTGACTCTTTCGGCCATATATTTAAATGAGAGCGCAATGCTCGCTTCTTCACAACAACCAATCTTTTCGACTTATTATTTTCCTTATGATGCATTTTTTTCTCGTTGACTCATTGTAGAACGTCTTCATTCCATACTCTGTCAATATGGCTGATCTTAAAGTCTCCAGTAACACTACATTTAAAAAGCTTCTGATTGTTTCATTTCTGTCTTCCGCACTGCTCATGTTCCGCACCAGTACAGAATTGAGCTAAAAACATATTTTTTCATTAATCTGTACTGGTCTCAAGGTTTCTGTTTTTCGACGTTAACAGCTGTTCCTTTTTACAGGAAGCCCTTTTTCCTTCTGCAGTCGTTTCTACTATGTTTTCCTTCCACTATCCACTCCATCTCCATATATACTGCTTCCAAGACAGCAACATTCGTTCACTCCTAATGTGACATTTAACCATTCAGCACGTTCACCTACTGTACACACCATTACCCTAGTTTTATTTTCCTTTGTGTGCATATCAACTAGCTCATGCTCCATGTCATTACGCACCCGATTCAATCCCTGTTCACTTTACGCGACCACTGCTACGGATCAGTAAGCCGTTTCGTGCTGATTTCCTGTACGTGACAGACAACTCCCACATCTAAATAATCTTTTTCTTTCCTCACTGCCTCTTCAGTATGCAAATTAAATATCAGTGTTAACGATGGGAAGCCGTGCCTTGCACTTCCAGGTGTAGGCTTCTTGTATGATTCTGCCAGTGCTGACTACTCTACTCCGTTTCGTGTTTCACATAAAGAGAATGGCTTATCCTTCTATCCCTACAGTTTACACTATACTAATTTTTAAAGAAAAACTATTTATTCCATTCTACAGTAACTAATCCCTCATCCAAACCGTAAATACAATGTATATTTCCTGTTTTTTTCCCCCTAAGTCTGTCCTCTGCTATTGCAGCATTTAGGCTTACAGGGAGGATTTTTCTCTAGAATATGCTACCCGATGGGAAAGTGTTTCCATTCTTGGTGAAACACTGCGAATAGATTCTGCCAGGTGCTTGGGCGACACGGTCAGCTACGCAACGCTACGATATACTTATGGACATCCCTTTACTATATTACTATAATGCAAGTTAGTGTTACCATTTTACAGGATTTGTGACCGTGATCGTGTAACTACTGGCGTTTAAGCAATTAGCCTATCGGTTTCATCCACTAAACACAACATTATGTTATACAGGAGAGTATAGATTCGAGGGTAGTACTTGAACAGGGACCTGTTTAGCAGTTGTGATTAATTGTACTACGGTAAAAAAAAAAAAAAAAAAAAAAAAAAAAAAAAGGCACAGGTTCTCAAAATCAATCATTATCAACAGCGTCTATATATCTCTTTACAATGAAACATTAACAGGCTAGAAAATCTGTCCCTTACAATAACGTTTGCTAACTGAACTGACTAGCTTTAAAAGAATATCGCTCTTACAAAATCTTTTCAAGCAATCAACCTTTTTCTAGAATATGGGGGAGGGGGATGGATAGTCCTAGCAGTACAATAAAAATTGCACAATATGCGATGTTTGTATCAATTACTTACTTAAGAATGGCATCAAAACGGAATGGAATACGACTTTAGTTATTTTCTTCAACAAGAAAATTTTCTGTTTAGGTTATGCAATCAGTCTTCCTTTAATTTTAATAATGATTTTACTCATATTTTTATCATTTCAGTTGTTATCATTAACAGCACCAAACAGTCTTTTAATAATTACGTTCAACATCGTTGACAGTCAGATAATTTTTGGTATTAGCAATAGGACCCCAGTAGAGGTTACGTGAGTAGGGTCACAGCTGCCTTGGAACACACAAACATTAAGTTCCAGTAATGTATTAGATCACAGGAAAGGAGTTACTGATTCGTGCAATTTTATAAATCGAATGAAACAGTACATTGCCTAGACGCGACGGTACGTTGAACGGCGGCGGTGATGGCGTTGACTACTATTGCGCAAGCGCGATTCACGATTCAGACTGCTCTAATATAACTCTTCCTTCCATATCTAGTGTTGGTAGTCTAAAGGCTAGAGACAGACTGGTGGACGTTCCTCTCTTGGCGCGCTAATTACGCCTTTTACTTTGGTGCGCTACCCACCTTCTAATACACACAGAGGAACTTTGCTCCAGCACTTCCTTCCCTAAATATACATTACTACCTGTCGATCCCAGTGCACAAATCAGTAATAAGACCAAATTTTTTCCACGTAAAAATATACTTAAAAGTATTCATCATTACTACAGATATGAATAAATATATGTATTTATGAACAGACAATAATAATACAGCAATAGCTACATTAATGGCATCAATTGTTGATGTTGTAAATTCTTCTGAAAGATGTTCCATACCGTTTAGGATAATTCTCTCAGCAGGCCATTTAAACACAATCTCGTGATTTTCTTCGAATCAACTTTTTCTGTAGCATTACTATCAAAACTGATACAAATAAGATCTGACTCCAAACTGTTTCCACAGCGTGAGCAGCATAGATTTGTTTGAAATGTTTCGTTAAATACCTCAGTTAATTTCACCGCAGACTAAAAGTGACAGGCGGAGCGTAAATCATTGAAAACAGCTCCAGACCTCTCATCACCACCATTTTCACTATCCTTACAACGCACACACACCACACACCACACATTCAAGAAACTCCCGGCTAAGTGTCACACTATGTACTTTGATTCATTATCCGATAAAACCTTCATTCACAGTGGACTCGCAATCGGGAGGAAGACGGTTCGAACCCGCGTTCGGCCATCCTGATTTAGGTTTTCCTTGATTTCCCTAAATCGCTTGAGGCAAATACCGGGATGGTTTCTTCAAAATAACACGGCCGCTTTCTTTCTCCATCCATCCTTACTCCAAGCTCATGTTCAGTCTCTAATGACCTCGTTGTAGACGGGACGTTAAATACTAGTCTCCTCTTCCTCCTACATTCACTACGTCGTTTACACCCCTGCAACTCAAATCACAGAATCCTCCTTTTGATCAGTGGTTTCTGGGCAGCAGCATGACCTTGAAAAACGGAATCCTCGCACTGACCAGGACTGAACAGCAACGGAAGTCGTCTACAGTAGCTGAAAAATATGTCTGTCGTTTGATTCGTGTAGTATACTTTATAGTTCGACGTACCTTATCGTTTAATTTCCTCTTTACATCTACATCTACATCTATACTCCGCAAGCCACCTGACGGTGTGAGGCGGAGGGTACCTTGAGTACCTCTATCGGTTCTCCCTTCTATTCCAGTCTCGTATTGTTCGTGGAAAGAAAGATTGTCTGTATGCCTCTGTGTGGGCTCTAATCTCTCTGACCTTATCCTCATAGTCTCTTTGCGAGATATACGTAGGAGGGAGCAATATACTGCTTGACTCCTCGGTGAAGATATGTTCTCGAAACTTCAACAAAAGCCTGTACCGAGCTACTGAGCGTCTCTCTTGCAGAGTCTTCCACTGTTTATCTATCATCTCTGTAACGCTTTCGCGATTACTAAATGATCCTGTAACGAACCGCGCTGCTCTCCGTTGGATCTTCTCTATCTCTTCTATCAACTCTATCTGGTACGGATCCCACACCGGTGAGCAGTATTCAAGCAGTGGGCGAACAAGTGTACTGTAACCTACTTCCTTTGTTTTCGGACTGCATTTCCTTAGGAGTCTTCCAATGAATCTCAGTCTGGGATCTGATTTACCGACGATTAATTTTATATGGACATTCCATTTTAAATCACTCCTAATGCCTACTCCCAGATAATTTGTGGAATTAACTGCTTCCACTTACTGACCTGCTATATTGTAGCTAAATCATAAAGGATCTTTCTTTCGATGTATTCGCAGCACATTAAACTTGTCTACATTGAGATTCAATTGCCATTCCCTGCACCATGCGTCAATTCGTTGCAGATCCTTCTGCATTTCTGTACAATTTTCCATTGTTACAACCTCTCGATATACTACAGCATCATCCGCAAAAAGCCTCAGTGAACTTCCGATGTTATCCACAAGGTCATTTATATATATTGTGAATAGCAACGGTCCTACAACACTCCCCTGCGACACACATGAAATCTTAATAAGACATTTAATTCTTCTACTTCTCAATAAAATCGTTAACCAGGGCGCGTGTGACGTCTGTGAACTCTCTCTGACGAAATGCCAAAAAATAAGGTACGCTACCGTGGTACCCCATTCGAACTCACTTACTTCTTTCTGGAAACACGTTCTAACAACGTCTGTGATGTTGAACCCATTCGAGGTCTTCATAGCGGTATTCATTTTGTTGATTGTCCTCTTTGCTGTAGATCTGAAATACTGTAAACGTAAACGGAATAAATACTTTCTTTATTAATTTACTGTGCAGTACGCAGTGTTGCTCAGGTATGTATTTATTCCAGTGTGCATAAGTCCAGCTCTTCCTTCCTCCTCTCTCTGCCCATCGCCTCCTTCCCCTTTCCTTGTCCGCCTCCACCTCCTCCCAATCTCTGTCCACCTACTCCTCTTTCCTTTCTCTGTTTATCTTCTCCTCCCTCTCTCTGAAAATCACCTCCTCTTTCCTTTTTCTCAGTCCACTTCCTCCTCCCCCTCTCTCCGTCCATCTCCTCCCCGCTCGCTCTCTCCAATGTTCGGACACCAGACTTGGAGGAAAATATGGCTAACACTGTGGAAGACGACCGCGGTGTCAGTACCAGGCAGTTGGCCAACCAGATGACATTCTGCATGAGAGTTGATACTACCTTTGTCACTTACAGTGTGTGCAGGGCTTACTAGCGACAGACTTTCCACATCGGCAGCAGTTTTGTCTGTGGTTTCTTCACCAGAGAACCACAATTCCAGGATTTGTGTCAGCCAACCTACTCACAAATGGCTCTGAGCACTATGCTGAGGTCATCAGTCCCCTAGAACTTAGAACTACTTAAACCTAATTAACCTAAGGACATCACACACATCCATGCCCACTGCAGGATTCGAACCTGCGCCTGCGACCGTAGCGGTCGCGCGGTTCCAGACTGTAGCGCCTAGAGCCCCTCCCCGCTCGCTGTCTCCATTTCCCTTGCTCCCTCTCATAGTTCATCTTCCCTACCCACGACCTCTCGCCATCTCTGTCCATCTCCTCCTCTTTCCTTTCTCTGTTCCTCTCCTCCTCTTCCCTTACTGTCCATTTCGCCCTCCCCTTCTCTCTGTCCATCTCCTCATTTCCCCTACATGTATCCATGTCCTACTTCCCCTCCCTGTCTATGAATATTCTCCTCCCCTTTCCCTCACCCCAAGAGGAGGTTGCATGCTCTGTCTCACATGTTCACATCGGCCAGGCTGCATCCGAACAGCATCAAAGGCAGCATGAATACACTTCTCTATTGTCTCCACACCTGGAACGGGCTCTGCATACACGACACTTTTGAGATGGCCCCATAACCAGAAATCGCACGGTTTGAGATCCGGTGAACTAGCAGGCCATACAACTGGATCCCATAGTCCGATCCATCGACCAAGGAAGACTCGATTAAGATGTGTGAGGACATTAACAGCGAAGTGGGCTGGAGCACCATCATATAGCAACCACATAACCCTTCGAATCATCAATGACACTTCTTCCGGCAGGGGAGGTAAAGTCACCGGCAAGGAACAACGATAGTTCCGGCCTGTTAGGCGACGTGGAATGGAAGACTGGTCCCAAATTACAGTCACCAATCATCCCGGCCCACACATTCCGACTGCACCGATGCTAGTGGTTCGCTGTCACACGGGCCCGCTGTCACACGGGTGTCCGCTGTCACATGGGGGCTCTGCATACTACGCCACATATGACTGATATGAAAGTTGCAGATACCACTCCGCATAAAGTTGCCATCATCTGTGAGTAGGATGGATGACACAAATCCTAGAATTGTGATTCTCTGGTGAAGAAACCACAGACAAAACTGCTCCCGATGGTGAAAGTCTGTCGCTAGTAAGCCCTGCACACACTGTAAGTGACAAAGGTAGTATCAACTCTCATGCAGAATGTCGTCTGGTTGGCCAACTGCCTGGTACTGACACCGCGGTCGTCTTCCACAGTGTTAGCCATATTTTCCTCCAAGTCTGGTGTCCGAACATTTCTGGTACGCCCTTCATGATTTCCTACTTCCCGAAACGACTCTGTCTCAGACAAACGGTGAAATACTGTTGCAAACATTGAAAGCTGTAGTTGCTGTCGGTGGGGATAGGTCTCCTGATACAACCTTGCTGCCAGCCGCCAGTTGACATTTTCCTTTCCGTAAGTAAACATCATGTTCGCAAGCTCTCGATTCGAATTCAGAAACGTTATGTACAACGCTGTGTCACATGCACTACAAGGTGAGTCAGCAAGAGAAGTGAATCAGACCCAACATAACCAATTACTATGGCAGGAGAGGGCGCTAGGGCATGACGGATGAGGAACAGTACCAACCTCTAGTAGGAAACCATGCATACTGTCACTGTGGCTGCATGGCACAGCTTCTATCAGACCACTATCTCTGTAACAAAGTATGATTGAATAAATGGTCTCTAGCAAGGAAATCATGCATTTCAGGACAGAAGTTCATTAGACCATTTTCGTTCTGTATCCTCTCATCGATCAATCCCTAGAGTTTGTACACAGTGGACAATATCACACTGTATTTAGCATGTTTCACACATATTTGTTCTAATATTTCACTTACTCCTCTAGTGAATGTTTAGGCGGTTTCTCAGATCCGTCTAGGTGAATATCGGTCTGGTAGCCATGTCCCGCCTCAGTTGCACGTTTCGCAAACATCTAAAAAACGTTTGCACATTGTCACATGGGGTACACTAAATGTAAACTGTTGAGGCACATAAATTCCGATTTCATTGCTGTGGGGATGACAAATCCAATAATTAACATACCGACCACCTGAATATACGCAAGAAAGGTCAGGAAAAAGAAGAAAAGAGCGGCAGTTCGGGGGCAGTTATTCGTGGAAAAGAGACCAATTTAATGTCTGATGGGATACTAAAATTAATTGTGAAAATTTAGTATTCGATTTAAGTATCAGGTTTTGTGCCCATCATTCATCTGGACGAAGGAAATATTGGTATCTTTCGTTCTGGAACGTACGTAAAACTCGTCGGCATAAAAATGATGATTACGGGAGGACGAAACCGGCGAGATATCACTGACATGCAATGAAAGCAATAGTGGGCCCACGGCAGACACCTGTGGCATTTTTGCAACCTTGAGAAACCATGCTTCCCGGGCGACTTTTATAGTAGTATGCCGGAAGGAAAAAGATGAGCCGGCCAGCATATTTGGTCACTTAGGGGCGTACCTAGTACGCAGGTTGCGGATGTGTCGGTTCTCAAATGTTCTAGATTGATTGCAGAAGTCACCAGCCGATCGCCTGAGACTATCGGCATATCGGCAGTCTGGAAATCACGAGATTGTTGCAAACTGTTTCTCAGAACTCGATTTTACAGCTGTGTGAACGTCAATGTATCATCTACGTTTTCCCAGACTGCTGCTACGTACTCGAGAATGAGTCGTTGCAGCATCTTATACGCTGCTACTGGAAAGGTCCTGTAACGATCAAGGGGGCGTAATTTTTAGGACACTGGGCTCCCATTCGGGAGGGCGACGGTTCAAATCCGGGTGAGGCCAAATTCATGTTTTCCGTGATTTTCCTAAATCAATCCAGGCAAATGCCGGAATGGTCACTTCGAAAATAGCACTGCCAATTTCCTTCCCCATCCTTGAAACAGTCTGAACTTGTGCCACGTCTCAAATGACCTGTATGTCGCCGGACGTTAATCCCTAAACTTTGTTCCTGCCTTTTTCCAAGGTTGTGTGGGACTTTCGGCGCCGGCTTTAGCAGTGAGTATCATATCTGCATCTACATTTATGCTCCGCAATACACCTTGATTTATATGGTGGGGGGTAATTTGTATACCACTGTCATCTCCCCCCCCCCCGCCTCCCCCCCTTCCCTGTTCCAGTAGCGAATAGTTAGCAGGAAGAACGATCGCTGGTTAGCTTTCGTGTAGGCTCGAATCTCTTTAATTTTATCTTCATGGTTTTTTCGCGAGATATATGTAGTAGGAAACAGTTTATTTGTATATGGTACAGTATGCTCATTGACTTGAACCCCTTTTCATATATACGCGATCAAGAACGTAATCTGAGCTCAAACGTAGTAACTACCCGAACGGACTGTTCTCCCTATGCTAACGTACACAGATTCCAAAAATATTATTTATACGAAACCTAATTTGCGATTTTCTCATATTACATCCTGAAAACAATAGATAAAGGCAATGACGTACATGTACCATTTCTCGATTCCGGAAAAGCTTTCGGCTTGGTACCACACGGACATTTACTATCGTAAGTGCGAGCACATGGGGTGCAGTATCAAACGAAATTCATGACTGGATAGACGGTTTGTTGGTAGGGAAGATGTAGCATGTTGTCTTCGCTAGAGGGTATCGACAGGCGTGGAAGTAGCTTCAGATGTGCCCCAGGAAAGTGTCTAGGGACCTATCTTGATCATGTTGTATATTAATTACCTTGAAGCAGTAACCTCAGACCTTTCACAGATGATGCAGCTGTCTATAACGAAGTACGGTCTGAATACTTAGTCAGATCTTGATACTATTTCATAGAGGTGTAAAGACTGGCAACATGCTTTAAATGTTCATAAATGTAAAATTGTGCACTTCGCAAAACGTAAAAAAGTAGTAGTATCCTTTAACCAACCTATCAATGAGTCACCTTTGGAATCGATTTACTCTTACAAATACTTGGATGTAGCAGTTTGTTGGGATATGAAATGGAGCATATTCATTTTTTTAGATCTGCAGCTCTTGTGTTTCCTTCCGTGTTTGCAGTTAAACTATAGGTTATAGATTCATCCTTTATGCAAAAACACTGTTATTTGTTTTTACCCAAACATGTTCCGGCACCTACGTGCTATCATCAGTAGGTTTTGTTTATTGAAAACTGTAAAAAGTGAACATATATTAGACAGTAGCTGATCTAACAAAGTGAGGCCTCAAGAAAGTTTTTGTTCGTTTTTCTTCTTACCATGATTTCACATTATATGGTTTTGCAGGACCATCTCTATGGTGTCCTGTACTGACAGCTTGCCATCTGCCAAACGATGTAAATGTGAATTTCATCGGCGAGTTAACACATCCTTTGATTATTAGAAAACGTGATTTTGGCCTGGCAAATTGTTTTTCATATATATTTGTTATTACACACATTTTGTTGTCATTGATCCTTCTTCTTTTGCGCACCACACTGCACACACGTATTAATGTACTTTGTGTAATTTAGTATGTTATAAACGCCGTTTTACCTCGTAAAATGCGATGAGCATTATGTTGTTGTGTTCCCTAACCAAATCGGCGTTCATTTGTCCCTGAGAGTTTGTCGCCGAATAATTTTGTATACGTTTTTTCTCTCTTTCGGTGTGTGTGTGTGTGTGTGTGTGTGTGTGTGTGTGTATATGTTTAAGTTCCTTTATCTGTTTGTGTTGCCTTTTCTGTAAAGTTCCTTTAATGTGTTAATTGATGTGCTTTTACAGAGTGTAGTGTTTTCATTTCAAACTTGTTTGCCTTGTGCTATTGCCTTCTGTATTTGGAAGTTTTCTTCTATTTTAATTTGTGGTATGGGCTGTGGTTGGATTTCAGTTATGGGCTATCAGGTGGTCAGCTTTTTAGGACTCTGAGGTTTCCTGAGCACCTAGCTTTAACGTTCCTGCATGTGTTTCGTATGTATGCTGATTGACAAGTTCAAAAAAGTTGAAATGTGTGTGAATTTCTAAGGGACCAAACTGCTGAGGTCGTCGGTCCCTACGGTTACACACTACTTAAACTAAGTTATGCTAGGAACAACACACACACCCATGCCCGAGGGAGGACTAGAACCTCCGGCGGGAGGGGCTGCGCAGTAACTGATAGAGCGCCTCTAATCCCGCGGCCACTCCACGCGGCGAAGATCAAGTGTTGTATGTGAGTTCATATGTTCCTGATCTGTTAAATTTATCTGTGGGTGTCTCCTGTGTTCTGAGTTTTTTCTGTCTTGGCTGTCCTGTATCCTGTTTGAAGTCTCTGTTTGTGTTTTGTGTGTGTGTGTGTGTGTGTTTGTGTGTGTGTGTGTGTGTGTGTGTGTGTATGTGTGTGTGGTAGGGGGGGGGGGGTTAATCAGGCAGACATATTATGTCATCGATGTAACAATGCCAGTGTACCACTTTGTATGTTTTGATCTTACTATGTGTGTGAAGATCTTGCTCTCTAAGTTGTTCATGAATAGGAGGCCACTAATTGGTGATCCGACTGGCAGGCCTTGATGTTGGGAATAAAATGTTTTGCTGAACGTAAAGTAATTTTGTGCTGTTATGGTCTTGACTATATGGTTGCTATTTCATTAATGTGTGAGTCTGACAGTAGAAGAGAACTTCCACATACAGAAGGCAATAGCACAAGGCAAACAAGTTTTAAATAAAAACGCTATACTCTGTAAAAGCACACACACACACACACACAGACAGACAGACAGAAAGAGAAAGAAAAAGTAAACAAAATTATTCGCCGCCAAACTCTCTCTGGAATAAATGAACGCCGACGGGGTTAGGAAACACAACAACATAGTGCTCACCGCGTTTTGAGAAGCGAAAAGGCGTTTATAACAAACGAAATCACACAAAGTACATTAACATGTGTATGCAGTGTTCCCAGAACGCAAAAGAAGGAGCATCAGTCACGACAAAATGTGCGTAATAACAAATATATACGCAAAACATTTTGCTATGCCAAAATACTTTTTTTTTTATCAAGGGATGTTTTAACTCGCTGGTGAAATTCAAATTTACATCGTTTATCGCAGATGACAAGCTATCAGTGCAGGATACCATAGAGATGGTCCTGCAAAACCATACAATGTAAAACGACGGTAAGAAGAAAACAAACGGAAATTTTCTTTAGGCCTTACTCTGTTAGATGAGTTACAACCTAAAATATATTCACTTTTTACAGTTTTCAATAAACAAAACTGAGCAAGGTGGCGCAGTGTTTAGCACACTGGACTCGCATTCGGGAGGAAGATCATTCAAACCCGCGTCCAGACATCCTGATTTAGGTTTTCCGTGATTTCCCTACATCGCTTCAGGCAAACGCCGGGATGGTTCTTTTGAAAGGGCGCGGCCGACTTCCTTTCCCATCCTTCCCCAACCAGGTGGGATCTATGACCTCGCTGTATGGTCCCCTTCCCCAAATCAACCAACCAACCAATAAACAAAACGCACAGATGATGGCCAAGAGGTGCCTAAACTTGTTTGGGTAAAAAGGAAAAACAGTATTTTGGCATAAAGGCGGAACGTTTAACCTATAATGAAATGGAACAATTACATAGACTTAGTTGTAGGCAAACAAAGTGGCAGGCTTTGGTTCATTTGTAGGATAACAGGAAAATGCAGTCAGCCCACAAATGATATTGCTTACAGAATACTCCTTTGAACCATCCTAGAATACTTTGTGGGACGCATACTAAACGGGATTTACAAGTAGATATTGAACGTATACAAGAAAGGGCAGCGCGATTAGTCTTAGGATTGTTGGACCCAGCGGAGAGCATCATGAATACGCTGAAACAGTTGAACTGGCAGGAGCTTCAAGGTGGTTGTCAGCTATTTCGCAAAAGTCTGCCTAAAATTTTATGAATCAATATTAAACGAGAAACGTAAGAATGCACTCCAGCCCGAAAACAAGATTAGACTAAATACAGAACCCACAGACTCGTTTAAGCGTTAACTCTTCCCACGCTCCGAACGCGAGTGGAACGAAAAGGAACCCTAATGCATGGTGCAATGGAGGTAGGCGCCTGCTGAGTGTGACACTCAAGTTCTTTTCCATGCACACTCGCTCGGAGTGTCTGTTCGCCGTTGCGAATGCTTCGCCACCAAGCTATTGCATCCATTATGGAATCAGCACGAACGCTTATGCTGGGCGTATACAGGGTGGTCAGAAATATCCAGAAAGGCTTGCAAGGGTGTTGCAGGGTAGGTTGCGCTGAGAAATAATCTTTCACAAAAAAATTCGATACGTTGCGCCGTTTCCGAGCTAATTAGTAACGAACTTAGCCTATCAGGTCGTTGCGCGCGGAAATTCAAGCGGCCCCCTAGATACAATTAGCGTCAGTTGTCCTCACATCGTAGATGATAGTACACTCGACTGCTCAACCCTTGACTCGGGTTCGATTCTTACTACTGTCCCATGTCCAATTTCTGTATCGCTCTTTTTTTAAGTTTTAGAAAACTAAACGATGAAAACGTTTGGCGACACCGTCTTGGCGGGCCTCTTGAATTTCCGCTCGCAATGGCCTGATTGGCTAATTTTAACGCCACGAAACCGGGAAACGGCGCAACATATCGAATTTTTTTCTTAAAATTTGTCTATCACCACAGCCTACCCTGCAACACCCCTACAAACGTTTTAGATTGTCTCTGACCATCCTGTATACCACTGTCTTCCCCTCTGCGGAGTAAGCTGAATACGGAGACAGGATTGTAAAACCACCGCGTCCACAGTATCTGTCATGTCTAACATCCCGCTACTCCTGCAACATTCAGAAAAAAAAAACAAAGAGTGGCGGCGATATTATCTGCGTGGCAGATGATTCAGTTTTCGGCTGCTGTGACTTGTGGGGTCGCGACAAACACACCACGTGAATATGGGCTTCGACCCGCAACACGAAATAAATTCCCTGCACGAAGGCCGCATCGTCCGTTCGTATCTCGTATTTGAAGCCTTCGTTGCAGTGATTCAGGGGTCTTTCACTTACTGGACCTGAACCTTTATTACGAAGTTATATCGTGTGTTGTTGCCAAAGATGATTGTGGCCATGATTTTAACGGATGCAATAGCTTGGTGGCGAAGCATTCGCAACGGCGAACAGACACCCCGAGCGAGTGTGCATGGAAAAGAACTTGAGTGTCACACTTAGCAGGCGCCTACCTCCATTGCACCATGCATTAGGGTTCCTTTTCGTTCCACTCGCGTTCGGAGCGTGGGAAGAGTTAACGCTTAAACGAGTCTGTGGGTTCTGTATTTAGTCTAATCTTGTTTTCGGGCTGGAGTGCATTCTTACGTTTCTCGTTTAATATTGATTCATAAAATTTTAGGCAGACTTTTGCGAAATAGCTGACAACCACCTTGAAGCTCCTGCCAGTTCAACTGTTTCAGCGTATTCATGATGCTCTCCGCTGGGTCCAACAATCCTAAGACTAATCGCGCTGCCCTTTTTTGTATACGTTCAATATCTACTTGTAAATCCCGTTTAGTATGCGTCCCACAAAGTATTCTAGGATGGTTCAAACGAGTATTCTGTAAAAACCATGTAATGTAAAATCGGTACTGATTCGAAGTCAAGTTACCCAGTCGTAGTGTTCGCTCTCTACCGTGTTTTCGGCCCTCCACCCAGTGTCCACCTCTGTATCCACGCGCTACGTGGTTTGTTGTAATGGCCTGATTAGTTTCTGTCGGACTATGTTGCGAAAGTGGTGACGATAACTCACATCCCTGCGTGTCGTGAGTGCATCTTCGACAAAAAAATTTTGAAATACGGCAACAGTAGCTGATTCTGCAAATGGAACAACAGGAACAGCTACGGCAAACTAAGAGGCAGTTCGAGATACAATAGTAACAGCAGGCGACTTGCTGAAGCGTACAGCAGACTTATCAACGTGCTGCTGACAGCATAAGCACCACTGGTATGTACGCCAGCGTTGTCAGCACCTGCATTTCGGGCGTCTGTTGATTCAATGGAAATTTGGATTACGTTTCTCCAACGGTTTCTGCTGTTTTGGAAGGCTAGTTACATTTCTGATACTCGTCTTTAGTTTGCTGTGTTATCTTCTAGTGGTCTCACATACGAGTTGGTCTCCAAATTATAACTGCTCGCAGAATCTAGTAACTTGTCACTCGACCTCCTGTGTAGTTTGTCGTCCATTCTTCTCGAGAACCAACCGCTTGTAGCGGCTGCTAGATCGAAGTTCTAACCAGTGTCAGAAGAATGTAAACCAGTAGTAAAGTTCTAGGTTGGACAACCTGCAAGGTCTTAGTGGACAGTGGTTAGTGAAAATGAATGTTAAATTAAGTAATTATTGTTAATTACGTATGTGAGAATGTGAATAAATGTTATGTAATCATGCAGTAAGCAGTGAAAATGGTTCAAAGGCTGACTGTAGATCCACTAGTTTTACTTTGACAAAAGAAGGACTTTGAATCTGTTCCTGCAGGAAAAAGAAGATGGAGACATTTGGAGGTATTATATATTACATAGTTGAAATTCTTCTATTGACAGTATTTAATGAACTCTAAAAGTGTCAAAAACTGATTATTACTCGAAAACTGAGAATTTACTGTTTTGGATAAATTTGCATAACTTGTCTTCTGCGAATCTTTAATGTGGAATGTAGTTGTGAGTCTAGCTGCCGACGAGGAAGTCTGATCCTAGACTGAGCCACTTCACACAGGTCAGCCAATCGAAATGGCATCCTAAACAGCGTAGTTCCCTTAAGCGAACTACCAAGCGAAATGGCGCAGTGGTTAGCACACTGCACTCCCACTCAGAAGGACAACGGTCCACATCTCCGTCCGACCATCCAGATATAGGTTTTCAGTGACTTCCCTAACTCACTCCAGGCAAATTCCGGGATGTTTCCTATAAATAGGGAATGGCCGACTTCCTGCTTCATCTTTTCGTTGTCCGAGTTTGTACTACATCTGTGATGGCAATGCTGTCGACTATACGATAAACTCTAATATTCCTTCTTTTATCTAAGTCAACCGATGATGTGACCACTTCTTCAGCTATAGATTCCGAGCTGCCATCAGACAAAGAATCAAATGAACAGATTAGGAGTGTAATTATATGATCCCACTCAATGAAGACTTACACAAAAATACAACGTGGTGAAGATAGTTATTCTGTTAGTGGTGGTGATGCTGGTGGTGGCGGTGGTAGTTCATTTACATCTACACTATGGGATCAAAAGTATCCGGATGCCCCCAAAAACATACGTTTTTCATATTAGGTGCATTGTGCAGCCACCTACTGCCAGTTAGTCCATATCAGCGACCTCAGTAATCATTAGACATCGTGAGAGAGCAAAATGGGGCGCTCCGCGGAACTCACGGACTTCGAACGAGGTCAGGTGATTGGGTGTCACTTGTATCATACGTCTGTACGCGAGATTATCACACTCCTAAACATCGCTAGGTCCACTGTTTCCGATGTGACAGTGAAGTGGAAACGTGAAGGGGCACATACAGCACAAAAGCGTACAGGTCGACCTCGTCTGTTGACTGACAAAGACCACCGACGGTTGAAGAGGGTCATAATGTGTAATAGGCAGACATCTATCCAGACCATCACACAGGAATTCCTAACTGCATCAGGATTCATTGAAAATACTATGACAGTTAGACGAGAAATGAGAAAACTTGGATTTCATGGTCGAGCGGCTGCTCATAAGCCACACATCACGCCGGTAAATGCTAAACGACACCTCGCTTGGCGTAAGGAGCGTAAACATTGGACGATTGAACAGTGGAAAAACTTTGTGTGGAGTGACGAATCACGGTACACAATGTGGCGATCCGATGGCACGGTGCGGATATGATGAATGCCCGGTGAACGTCATCTGCCAGCGCGTGTAGTGCCAACCGTAAAATTCTGAGGCGGTGGTGTTATGGTGTGGTCGTGTTTTTCATGGAGAAGGCTTGCACCCATTGTTGTTTTGCGTGATACTATCACAGTACAGACCTTCATTGATGTTTTAATCATCTTCTTGTTTCCCACTGTTGAAGAGCAATTCGGGGATGGCGATAGCATGTTTCAACTCGATCGAGCACCTGTTCATAATGCTCAGCTTGTGACGGAGTGGTTACACGACAGTAACATCCCTGTAATTAAGTGGCTTGCACAGAGGCCTGACCTGAATCCTATAGATACCTCTCCTCAGTGCAACACTCCGTGAATAATGGGCTGCCATTCCCCAAGAAACTTTCCAGCGCCTGATTGAACGTATGCCTGCGATGGTGGAAACTGTCATCCAGGCTAAGGGTGGGCCAAAACCATATTGAATTCCAGAATTATCGATGGAGTGCGCCACGAACATGTAAGTCATTTTCAGTCAGGTGTCCGGATACTTACGATCATGTAGTGTACATCTACAAAACTACTCTGTTATTCCTACTTCAGATACTATCAGAGCGTTCTTCGAACCATCTTCGACGGCCGGACTGGCCGAGCGGTTCTAGGCGCTATAGCCTGGAACCGCGCGACCACTACTGTCGCAGGTTCGAATCCTGCCTCGGGCATGGATGTGTGTGATGTTCTTAGGTTAGTTAGGTTTAAGTAGTTCTAAGTTCTAGGGGACTGATGACCTCAGAAGTTAAGTCCCATAGTGCTCAGAGCCATTTGTACCATTTTGATTTGCACCACCTTTAGACTGTTTCTCGACCGTTCCACTCTCTAACAGAGCGTGGGAGAAATGAACACTTAAATTGCCCTCTGATTTGTCTTATTTTATTATGATGATCATTTCTCCCTATGAAGGTTGGCGATAATATCATATTTTAACACCCAGAGGAGAAAGTTGGTGATTGAAATTTCGTGAAAATTTCTGCAATAAGCTCATACCAAAACTTAGCTTAAACGTATTATCTCATTGTCATGAAACACTTTTTTGATAAAACACGTTATTTATAAGCGCTATTTTGTCATTGGACAGACAGGGCTTTGCGGAGCCCCTTAACGTTATATGTAATACGATTTCGTATAGTAATTTCAAAACTATATGTAAGGAATACTATGATTTGAATCGAAGCTGGTTTGTGCGCAACACCTGAAGAGCCCATATCGTTAGGACTTAATGCTACTCCTTTTTTTTCTTTAGGTGGGGTGGGCTAGGCCCATGCGTTTTGTTATGGCGGAATTACTTAAAGCGGAACACAATCGTTTAGAGGCTTCAGATGATGTTAGACCGATCGCAGGAAAACGATAGGTGACGTCCATGGTGGTAACTAAAAAACCTAACAGTACAGTTAGGATTTGTTGCGATTTTCAAACATTGCTCAGTGCTTAAATCCAAAGTAGATGTTTACCTGATTCCTAGTCCAAAAGAGCTACTAAGTTATCAGGTCGCTGGTTCTATTCTAAAATACGGTACATGTAGCTTACATTTAACTCGAACTATCCTTAGATGCATACTCAAAGCGTTTTTTGTTGATCAATACGCAGTTTAGGTTATAACAATAAAATATATTACCCTTTAGTGTTGTGAGTACTCCAGCCATATTTCAAAAATATTTGGAGCAGTTTGTAAAGGTAGTGTATCTCAAGCTGCAGACTATTTAGATGGCATTATGGTTACCGGTCCTAGCAGGAAGCAGCAGCTCATCAACTTAAAACCACTATTTAAGAGGCTTGCAGCTATCCGGCTCAAACGTAAGTTAATTAAGTGTAGTTTTTTCCAACCGAACATTCAGTTCATCCGTCAAATACTGAGCAAAGATTGTTTTAGACCCACGTCGAAGTAGTGTACAGTATACCTGTGTCCAAGGATTTGGAGGAGCTCCAGTAGTATGTGGGCAAAATAAATAAACAAGGTAAATGTATACCAAATGCAGTGCAAGTACCACCCCCCCCCCAAAAAAAAATCAGCTTCTAAAAAAAGCAGCCACATTTCAGTAGTCTTTCGTCTCTTAGGCAGGGTTCTTGAAGCTAGAAAAGTGTATGAAATCTGCTCCCTACCTGGCCACATTCCACACTTACTCAAGGAAATTGCTTAGTCCTAGTGATTGGTGTTCAGTAATCCGTGATGGGTTCGGTTTTGTTATGCTTGGCTTTCGCGTGGAAGATAGAGCGCATTAACCCTCTAAAGCGCCTGAGAGGCTTATGGAACAGTAGCTTTTGGCAGGTATAGATCCTTACTAACTTTAGCTATGGCCACTACCTAGACGTGCTACCAAGCCACCACAAAATGTTTGGTGCTATGTTGTTGTTGAAATGCGTGGCAGCACCAGGAATCGTACCCGGCTCTCCTGGTGATAGCTGCGCTGGTCAGCTACGGAGGTGGACATTCCGCCGACGAGCCATTCGCATATTTCCGTAAATGCGTCGACTGTTAACGGCAGCCGCACAGAGAGAGAAATTCCTCGGGCAGCACGCCAGAGGGAGCTGTTGATGACAGTAGCTATATATACGCTAGTCCGACAAGTCGCTAAATCGTGATGGCGCCTCTCTTAGTAGCAGCTGGTTGTAATGCTGTTAGCGGAGATAATTTTTTTCCAAAAATTTGTGGCGACGGAAGTAACGTGGTGACCGAATTCTCAACTAGATGATTCTACGTAAGTTTAATGCGCGTAATCCACATATTTCCGTGGCAGCTATGCAATTTCTAGGAGAAGATAAGATAAAAATGTGTATTTTATCTGCGGGTATAGGGAGCCTTTAATGAACAGGAAATAATTTGAAAGGGTGAGGAATTGGTCCTTTTTGTATGAATCATATAGTTCAGATTCCGAACTGCTTATGTATTTTTGCGCTTTTTCATTGCACCACGCCTCTTACAATGAAGAAGTGTTATCACATTAACATTTTATACAAAAATTAGAACGTATAGGAGGGAAACACTGAGTACTTAACATTATTTTATACTTTGTGTTTTAGTCATATGAATGTTAATATTTCTTGTTTAGGAGGCACACGACCTAGACGTTTCAGGCGATATATGAATGAAGTTACAGAATGGGGTAAAGCCTGGAACTAATAGATTCTGAGAACGCTTTTGACCCAATCTTAACTAAATATGACCTAACAGCCTTGGAGGGACGAGGAATTGATTTAACGTAAGTACATATACAGAAAAATCTATGCACAGTGCTGCAGCTTCCATTAGACTTCATCTGGATATTGAGAAATTCAGAAATGAAAGAGGAGTCAGAGAAGAGATTCCGTATTAGGACATGCATAAACTTCAGCAGCTTACGGAGGAACTTAATATAATAGGTTTGTAAGTGGGCCCGAAAACAAGACGAAAACAGTAAGCAATCGACATATAGGAAAGAAAATTGTACAGTTAAGGAAGAATCCATAGAAAGAGTTGTAGACCTTTTGAATTTATAGCAGTTGAAATCGACAATGAATTGAAAGAACACAAGAGTAAAGAAGTGGTTGAAGTCCTTTTGGTAAACTTCATAATTTTGTTTTTTCAAAACTAAATTTCCAATGTGTCTGAAACGAAATGTTCACAATCTACGCCAATTTCTAATTTTGACTTATGACAGCGAGACAGGAGGGAAACACTGAGTACTTAACATTATTTTATACTTTGTGTTTTAGTCATGTGAATGTTAATACTGTATTTCTTGTTTAGGAGGCACACGACTTAGACGTTTCGGGCGATATATGATCAGGAAATAACGAGGGTGGAAGACATGTGTGTGACTGTAATAAAAATGAAATGTTGACCATAACAAGCAGAGACAGCGAGATGTAAATTTTCAGTACAAAAAAAAAAAAAAAAAAACGGAGAGTTACATGCTGGGATTTTATCAGTAGGGGCAAGGAAACAAACAAATTGACCAGGAAATAACGAGGGTGGAAGACATGTGTGTGACTGTAATAAAAATGAAATGTTGACCATAACAAGCAGAAATGCGAATTGGTGGTAAAAGGATCAAAAGTGTTCCTTTCTCGATTGCAAAAACAAGAAGACGACGTAATGGAAACATTTTGTTTCATAGATACATAATCGATAAAGAGGGAGAGTGTACGATGAATATGTTTCACCTGAAAATGCCTATCGTACGTAATCAGTATGAAATGTTCTAAGCCTGTACTCCAAGTAAAAATCAACGATTAATTAGCGACAGAAATGAGGAACAATGTCAGGCATCCTTCTTTAGGGTACCATAATCTGACAAAGACATTTTACCATCCAATTTGAGGAGGCTAGGTTTTGCTCAGTAAGGGCAACGATTGAACTGGAGTTACGAGAACCGTATCAGGAATGATTCTCGTTGTGTGGCACAGTTGCACATCAGTCTATCTAGTGAGAGAGCTCCTCAGCCACAAGTAGAGCAATATTTAGCTGGTGACTATGCTAATGCTGAAGCAGTTGTTCGTAATGTAGTGGCATTTACATTGTGCAACAAAATTAAAGGTCACTTTTTGAAACTCCATCATTTTCTCCCTTTGCAACGCAGAAGTTCGAATTTTGGGTAGAAGATGCCTAAAACCTTTTTCTGCAATTGCACTAAAGCGTGGCATCCTGCGACGTCACCCTCGGATCCGGCGACGCTTCACACAGCGAGATGGCGAAAAACGAAAAGAAAAAAAGAAAAGAAACGCCAGAGATCAGTAGTTCATGTGAGGTGTAAGGGGAGTTAATGATGTTGCATTGACACCAGATTTCTGCTTAACGCCACCGTGAACGTGTTACACCAATGGTAGGTCGTTACAACTTCCCTTACTCACATCTACCCCTTTTCATGACGCCTCTATTACGAGGATAATATTTCGGACACACAGATACTCAGAATCCTCACGAAAAATTCTCAGCAGGTGTCATAAAGATTTCAAATGAAACCATGCCTTCCTTTGGGGCGTTCATTTTCACACATTAGCATCTGCTGGGCTCATGTGAAATCTGAGGGCTGTCGAAAGAGTTGCCTATACTGCCGGTGGGTAGGTTCGGTGGATAAGTGTACCTGTGAAGAGTCGTCCTTAAAGGGTCCAACGAACGTGCGCTGGTGGCAGCAAGGATACTGCCGAATTGGGGTGTGTGAGAGGAACACTTTGAGGTTCTGTTCGCGCAGGTGTCAATGTCCCACTTCCGTCCCTCCCCTTCCGAGTAAACGCCAAAGCAGGGCGCGAAAAAATGAGATATATAAAAGCACTGTAAGTATGCCCGCTCGAGTTGTACGTAACTTGAGGTTAGCACTTATCCCTGACACCCTGAACCCACTAACTTCAGCACTCACTAAGTGTGCGCATTAGGGAAACGCTACTCACAGATTACTTGGAGTTCAACCTGCAGTTAAAAGTGGCTGTGACGTTAAGTTGTAGTTGCAGAACCATACTAACACAATTCTTTCTAATAACTTGGATTACTATTAAATGGAAGGTGTGATCCAGTAAAAAAGTTTTATTAATTAAGAGCAAACATAAAATTCGTGTCGCTACAAGTGGTTTACGCAATTGAAAGAGATTTTGTCTTGCTTGATCTTTCGTGCAAAACAAGATAAGATTACATTAGCACAAAATTAAACACGAAAAAAACTACGAAATACGAGATGTAATTTCAAATGAGGAAGCAAAGAACAAGTTTGAGTTCTGTTCTCCACTACAGACATCTTATTGCTTACTGAATCCCCGGATGACTATACTGAAACTCCACCAAATATACGCTCGACGCTTTGCATAGCTCAGCGTCCTTACCATGAGTGAATCTGCAGCTGAATCAGCAGATGTACTGCGACAGCGAGTTGCGCCTGCAGCTGGTCAGCAAGCAACATACGGTAGTCACTTGCTAATGATGTTCGCCTCCGCATACCGTCGGTGCAGCCGGGTGAAGTCGGCAGTTCCTCCCAGCGAATACGGTAAACTATGACTTTATACATGATGAGCTATGGCTCACCGAAAACCTTAGCATGCAAAGAAGCGCTCGAAGATGGTGTTTTGGTGCCAAGTGTTAATGTTTAGAAGCCCGACTTGAGTGCGTTCATTAGTCGGAGCCCGAGTATGAAGCCATAGCAAAATCAAAATGTAAATGTGACTAGCCATGTAGCCTCGGAGAACAACGGAATAGTTGGGCAGATGGCAGACATATCTTCCAATCAAAACTTCCGTATCGGTATTTTAACTCCCACTAGTGCGGCTACCATTGGTGGCCAATCGCGCGCACTTACATAATGGCATGTAAGCACCAAAATTTTTCACCACTCCATTTACAGACACAAATACGTTTACCTCCCACACAGGAATGCAAGTTAAAAGCTGGACATATAGTCCTAAGTGGTGTCCTACTTTCACGAGGCTGGGAATGACCGCATCTCAACTGCGTGCTCTTCTTGCTGCATTCATCTGTCATTAAAACTTTTTGCGCGACAGCGCCCACTGCCGCCAGGCTGCCGGACGTACCGCAGTGTGTTTAAGAGGTCATAGCTTCGTTATATTCTCCCATCTCCCAATCGCAGACGCCACAGCGCGGCAATTGGAATCTCGCACAGATAGTAAAAACAAACCGTGACTCACTCTTTCCACAAGCGTCATCTGTCTGTCCTTGGGTTCTCTCTCGCCGGACCACCCACCCAGAACGGTCTATCAGCAACTCTCCGTTTATTCCAGCTTAAGAGCAGGACAGAACCTTTGCCCAGTTCCGAGGAATTCAAGCACCTCAGCAGATTCTTAAAGTTAAAGGGAAAAAAATGAAAACAGTATTAATACTCCATTACTTGAATCTCTCAGACACTTACTGTGCGAAAAAAAACTTGATATAAAAATTACCACGGAAAACCCGTAATTTGAATTTGCCATATTACGAGGGTTGGAACTTTAGTAGTGGCAACTATTTATTTACAGCTCGTACAAAATAGATACATGTCTCAAAGTGTTACTGACCTTCAGAGTAGTCACCAGCATATTGTATTACCCGTTGCCAGGGATGTGGAAGATGTAGGATAGTCTTAACAGTGCCAGTTGTGTTGACATTTCGAGCGGCGCGGTCTATTTCCTGACGAATTTGTAGCAGTTCTGGAGCGAATGCCGTGAAGTGTTTCCTTCGGTTTAGAAATAGAGTTGAACTCACGAGGGCTTAAGTCAGGGGGGTGCCGTAGGTGGTATAGCACTTAGCAGCCCCATCAGTCAAACAAATCAGTAACAGCTTGTACTGTACGTGCTTGAGCACTGTCCTGCAAAATTATGGTCAGGTCCTGCAGAATGTGTCATCACTTATGTCTCTATGCTGTTCATTTTTGGAACACAACCTACCACCTTCGACATTTGCAAAAAACATTTGGATCGCTATGGTAACGAAGGGGACCACTTCTTAGACAGGATCATTAGTGGTGACGAAACATAGATCCATCATTGCGAACCGGAGAGTAAACGGCAGAGTATTGAATGGAAACATCCAAATTCGCAGTGTAAGAAAAAGTTCAAACCCCAACCGTCCGCAAGAAAACTGATGCTTACGGTTTTTTGGGATGCACAAGGTCCAGTACTGGAGCATTATGGGGAAAGGGGGCACAACAATAAACAGTGTACGTTACACTGAGATGCTTACTACCAGGATAAAGTCTGTAAGTCGAAGCAAACGCCGAGGATTGCTGTCAAAAGGTGTTGTGGTTTTGCACGACAGTACCCATCCGTATACTGCTGCCCACACTGCTGAAACACTCCATAATCTCAGATTTTAAGTACTGGATCATCCTCCATATAGTCCCGATCTTGCCCCTTGGTTCAAATGGCTCTGAGAACTATGGGACTTAACTTCTTAGGTCATCAGTGTTGTGACTTGGCATGACAGCCAAGACACTATGATTGGTAGCCGAAAGGCACGCGTTAAGCTCACGCAGGCTGGCGTGAGGTCTGGAGCATTTAAGGAAGTTAGACTTTAGCAAAAAAGGTCGTAGCTGTTGGAATACTTAACTTTAATCCATAATTGGTGAACATAGCTCTTGACGGTACATGCATCACAAGATAAATAGCAAATGATAATGGCGCCTTGCTAGGTCGTAGCAAATGACGTAGCTGAAGGCTATGCTAACTATCGTCTCGGCAAATGAGAGCGTAATTTGTCAGTGAACCATCACTAGCAAGTCGGCTGTACAACTGGGGCGAGAAGTCTCTCTAGACCTGCCGTGTGGCGGCGCTCAGTCTGCAATCACTGACAGTGGCGACACGCGGGTCCGTCGTATACTAAAGGACCGCGGCCGATTTAAAGGCTACCACCTAGCAAGTGTGGTGTCTGGCGGTGACACCACAATCACTCCTCTAGAATTTAGAACTACGTAAACCTAACTAACCTAAGGACATCACACACATCCATGCCCGAGGCAGGATTCGAACCTGCGACAGTAGCAGTCTCGCGGTTCCACACTATAGCGCCTAGAACCACTCGGTCACCTCGGCCGGCGATCTTGCCCCTTCTATCACTTCGTTGGTCCATTCCGACAGGTATTAAGGGGCCGTCGATTTGCCTCGGACGAAGCAGTGAAAGAGCGGTGCATTCCTGGCTCGCAGCTCAACCGAGAACCTTCTTTTATGAGGGCATCAGGAAGCTTGTACAACGATGGACCAAGTGCGTTGAAACGCAAGGAGACTATGTCGAAAAATGATGTTCTTGTAGTTCCCTATATGATTACAATAAAATTTTATAAGTACTCTGCGGGTAAGAATTGACTTACCCTCGTATTTTTTAACGGCCCCTAACGGCTCCGCCCTGTATACCAGAGCAACATTGCGGTGATGCTGCACTCTAGGGGAGAGGCCATGTTCATTGGTGTTGCAGCCCCGTTCTGTACTTCAAGAAGGATTGAATCGTCCTAGCGGTGTCATTAGTGTCAAAGGTTGCCAAGAACGTTGTTTGGCAGTGCGAACTGCCGTTTCCGATCGAAAATGTGTGAAAATGAGCGCCCGAAGGAAAGAGGTGGTTTAGTCAGACACTGTGTGACATCTCCTGAGGCCTTTTGCGAATAGATTCTGAGTATTGGTATGTCTTAAATGATTTCCTCGGTCACCTATAAAAAACCACGTGATTTCATGGCACGGTGTGGTCCTGCGCAGAGGCATCAACAGAAGGTGTGATATGTGGGTAAGCGGAGGTGTGACGAACGTCCCGTGTTGTGACATATCCACGGTGTCATTAGGCAGACTTGTGGTGAAATGAGGTGTCAATGTGACATCATTAACTCACTTTACACTTCGCATGAACTACTGAGCTCTTACCTTTTTTCTTGCTGTTTGAAGTATCGCCGAGCTCGAGGGTGACATCACAGGGCACCCCGTTTTGACCCATAACAGAGGAAGGTTGTAGGCATATTCGAGTTAAATTTTGATGTTTTGAGTCGCAATGGGACAGAATGATGGGTTTCCAAAACAGTGACCCTTTATCTTTGTGGGGCAGTATAGTTCCTATAAAGCTTCATATAGTCCTATATGTATATTACGGCTTTTAAGTCAAGCAGCCAGTTTCTGAAGATAGTACTGATAGCGTAAGAATTTGTCTACGGTAATACCGAAGTATTTACGGGTGAGAGTGTGCCCAGAGTCTAGTAGTATACCTCCTCATTACTGTAGTGGCTCTAAGCTGTTTCTGCCCTTAGTGGACTACTTTGCACGTTCCATTTTATGAAGTAATTATCTTTCTTCTGAAGGCCTTCAGACAACGCATCCTCCGCCTCACTGCAGTCTCTTCTGTCTATTGTGCATCTAAACAGTACCGTTGAAGTTACCTATACCTAAATGTCAAAATGTGTAAAAATGCGCCCAAACATGTACGTATACAGAGATATGTCTAGAAACCGCACTTACAGTCAAATAGACTAAGTTGAAGAAAGTTCCCTGCTGTGGCGTGGTGAACAGAGTGATTTCGAAGACTCTTGTCGTAGTGTAATCAAACAATGTACAAAGATCAAATTTTGCAACAAATAGCAAACAATGACAGCAGAAATATACACGACATTGGCACAAGTGTACAGAACAGAAGCAGCGAGCAGAAAGTGTGTTTACAAGTTTTACAAACGATTTCAGAAGTGAGTGGAAAGTGTTCATAATGTACTATATTCGGCTGTGCTGCCAACGAATATGTCGAGACGGCATCGAGCAAGCTAAACAGATGCTGGCAGCTAATTATGTGAATTCGTCTCGTTCTGGAAAAACAGCCAAACTCTCTTAATCTTTAAAGAAATACTGAACCGTGCTCCGCTCTTTTAACCGTGTATGCAGATACATGTAATATTAGTGTAAGAACTAATCCAAGATCCCGCAGCAAGCGAGTCAAGCTGCTTATCGACGAGTCGCTGCTTTCGCGTTGTCAGGCGCCATTGTTACGCGGGTAAAACGGACATTCACTCACGCCATTTGGTCTTTTTTAATTACATTACGTATTTCTGCATCTATGCCTACGTTCATCTCCGCAAGCCACCGTATGGTGTGTGGAATTGGATACCTTGTACGAATACTAATCATCGTTAAAGAAATTGGTCTGTAATTATGCGGGTCAGCTCTTTTACTCTTGTGATTACAGACCAATATCCTTAACGTCGGTTTGCCGCAGAATTCTTGAACACATTCTGAGTTCGAGTATAATAAATTTCCTAGAGACGGAGAAGCTTCTGTCCACAAACCAGCAAGGTTTTCGAAAGCGTCGCTCGTGCGAAACTCAGCTTCCCCTTTTTGTCACATGATATCCTACAAAACACATGATTTCCACAAAATTTATCTGTTTTGAACCAAGGCTAGATTCATTGTAGCTACTTATTACAAAGCAACTTAATGCCTTATTCTGAAATAGTTTGCATATTCCTTATCTAAGATTAATTAAATAAAGATAGCAATTACACTGAGATGTTAGATGTAATGGAATACCTCCTAATATCGTGTTGGACCTAGTTTTGCCAGCGTAGTGCAACAACTCGACATGGCAACAAACTGAAATTGGGTCACTTCTGACCAGGCCACGGTCCACCCGATATTGTCACTAGCCAAGGAGAGGCGCTGCGGACGATATGTAGTTAGCAAAATCACACGCATAGGTCATCTGCTGCTATAGCCAATTAACGCCAAATTTCGTCCTACTGTCCTGGTGGATATCTTCGTCGCACGTCCCACATTGATATTTACGGTTATTTCACGTGATGTTGGTTGTCTGTTACCACTGACAACTCTACAATAAAGCCACTTCTCTCGGTCGTTAAGTGAACGCCTTCGGTTCAAAAATGGCTCTGAGCACTATGCGACTTAACGTCTGAGGTCATCAGACGCCTAGAAGTTAGAACTAATTAAACCTAACTAACCTAAGGACATCACACACATCCATGCCCGAGGCAGGATTCGAACCTGCGACCGTAGCGGTCGCTCGGTTCCAGACTGTAGCGCCTAGAACCGCACGGCCACTCCGGCCGGCAACGCCCTCGGCCAGTGCTTTGTCCGTGTGAGAGGTAACGCCTGAAATTTGGTATTTTCGGCACGTTGTTGACTCTGTGGATCTCGAAATATTGAATTCCCTAACGATTTTCGAAATCTAATGCCCAATGCGTCTAGTTCAAACTACCATTCCGCGTTCAAAGTCTGTTAATTCTCTTCATACGGCCATAATCACGTCGGAAACTTTTTCACATGAATCACCTGAGTACAAATGACCGCTCCTCCAATACACTGCCCTTTTGTACCTCGCTCATCTGTATATGTGCATATCGCACCATCTACACATGTGTGTATTGCTATACCATGAGTTCTGTCACCTCAGTGTATGTGCTCATTGTATTAATAATTATATCAGGTGTGCTTTTCTTGTTGTTAATTATTACTCTGTGAGAAACGGAATGGTGGCAGTCAGCCTTTTACTTATATATATTTGTGCATTACGTTACCAGTTGGTGCACAGATTGTGTTGTAGGATCGAAATCTCTTGAGATCTCCAGGTGTGGTAGTGACAGTCGTCTTCTGGCGGTAAGTCTGGTTGTTAGCCATTTCTTACACTCAAAACCACTAGTGAGTGTAGTTTCATCAGTGGTTGAAGTGATGCAGTAAACTGTCTCGTTGTAAGAATGCCAGTCTGTCTCTTCTCTCCCCTGGAGTATTTCAGAATTGCATTTGATTGTCCAGTTCAGATTATACGTCTCACCAGTCGAATTATCTCAGAGTGGTCTTCATTGATCTCAATCACACTCATTTTCCTCCACGGTAAAAGCCACACACGTCCCAAACATTGTCCGTTGTAAAACTACTGCAGAATAACTCTTAGTTTACTCATATCTCTCGAAGAATCTGCAAGCTCCATGTTTCGTTGAGTCGTAAATCTTGTATGTTTCTTGGACGGGTATCTCCAGTAGGAATTATCTATCTGAAGTGCGCTAATCATGCAGACGTCTCTTCCGGTGTCTGTGGTGTCAGTTTATGGTAAGATGCTTCTTCCTTGTGATTCACCCACCTCACACCACCCTTCTCCCACTACACCCCCCCCTCCCCCGCAACCTCTGTTAGTCATTGCAATTTAGAAATTCGAGACACCGAAATTATCACGTCTTGAGCTATCAGAATCCGCCACAAAGGAATGCCGTCCTGAGACCTCTAGCACGTCAAAATCTACACCATCTGACAGAAGGTCGCCGAAGAACTTCAACGCTCAGAACAATGTTACAAAGGAATCGATACTCAGATCGAAAAAATCCAGCGGTAGTTGTTGCCAAATTCGATTGTGGAACATATCAAAACCAAGAAACAAATAGCAAAGTCAATGATCGCATATCCGCCAATGCATTTCTCTCCTGTCAATAGATATAGAACAGCGCTCTTTTAATGTTAACGAAGATGCATCACTCCTGAAACCGACATTCAGTGCTACGACACATCGACTGCAACATGGAATCAAATCAGCTGTGATTGAGCATTGCCTGGAGTAAGATCACAAAAGCGTGTTGTAGGCCCCAAGTTTCTGGTGAAATGTGGATAATTAGCATATTGAAATAAGAACGTTGGAGAAGAATATAGACAGGGACGAAAGTCTGAACTGAAGCAAGGCTTCTGTTCCGGCATTTAGTACATTAAGATCTCGCCATTCAGATCATTCGCCAGAGTTCAAAAACAGCTAGGGGGTGATTGTTCACAGAAAATGGCACAGGTTCACTAAATATAATAGTGCATAGGGGTCGCCGAGTTTTAAATTCTCCTATAAACAAATGCGCGGCACCAACTATTCCTTACTCTGTTTGGAATCCAAGCAGCTAGTTCACACAAGTACCTGATGATCACTAGGTCAGCAGTCAAAATATATGCCGATAAAGCGAATCTTTGACTGGGCTAGAAACTCGAAATTACATCAGTCATCTTTACAAACGTGGCCAAAAATATATTGAGGCCAGTACTATTCTGAATGTAGATTTAGATATTTTGTTTATGTCTTTCCCGATCCTTTGTTTTACGCTAATATGCACCGTGCATTTTAGTAGCACGTCGTTGATAGATGACCAATATGCCCACAGTTGGCTTTTAACAGATGTAGTGGCGATAGCATGCTTCATCTTCAGGTCCAGATGAATGTCCACCTTTCCCAAGATGTCAGATTTACGCCAGCATCTCTCTCATTTGATGAACATAGCAGAATCTGAAAATGAAGAAGTTGCTAAATCACTTGTGTGTACACCTTAGTTGTCAAAATGAGTCCTCCGCGATTGTATCCTCGCTAACAATATACCACTGGAACGACGCTCTTTGTTTTGTACAACCGGCATTACGAAACGAGCTTTCCATTGTGTCCCCTTAATAGCAGTAATAACACCACGATTTCGCAACTCGCAGTCACCAGTCACAGTAAGAAACGATATTCCTACTTGATGGTACCCACTTGTGAAATAAGCTTGGAGCATACTAGGCCAGGGGCAGTACTAGCAAATGTTCTAAGAAAGACGGTGAAAAGCGAGACTGCGATGCAGTCTTCTGTTAAATTTTTCGCGTTAGTGTTCATATACCCAATTTGTGTATCAATGTCCACATACCAGATTACGTCGAATCAGAATATTGCAGTAAGTTATTGTGATTCACGCGTGATAAATGGGTTGGTTGAAGTTGGAATTATTCTGTCGAGTTTGAAGGAAATGCACTAATAGCAACAACAATGCCTGTTGCTGGACTTCCACTCACCTTTCATTGACAGGGAACGTAATATGCTTGCCGCAGTTTTTGAAAAATTATAGGATATTCCAGTCACATCACTTATTCTGTAGCCTTGTTTATGTGGTGCTTCCAGATACTGAAACTATGTCGTGTTATTATATCTACCGACGCAAGCTATTTAACAGCGTGTACCTTTTACTTTTTACTCTGTTGCAGAACTAGTACCGGACAAAAGGTCGTCTTCAGCGGCATCTGCATTTCAGACGACAAACTACGTTGTATACTGTAATTCTATGATGTTTTATGAATGCTTTCCTTTCATATATCGTAATTTTACTTGCATTATGTATACTTTTTTCTTCATCACATGTTAATGGCGTTAGGTGAATTCTTCAATTGCATGACGATGGTAATCAGTATATAAAATTTAATCTTGTGCAGCTGGCTCTTAAGGACTTCCGGATTCAATTTTTTATAAGCTGTCAATCAACTCCTTTCCTCAATCTTGCAACTGACGGCCTATAACCTTTACGTTCCAATCTTTCTGACTTCTGCACGTGAACTTGCTTCTAGCTTGCCTCAGCGATCATTGGAACTTTGCAGGACAGCAACGGAGTGAGACATTGGGGTGGAGTTGGCAGTTTGGTTGGATAGTGTAGATATGGGGGCACTCTGAATGTGTTCGTGTGTGTGTGTGTGTGTGTGTGTGTGTGTTTATATCTTTTTAGTGAACTTTTCCCTTCTACATATTTTTATGGTAAGTTGTCATTCAATGGAAATATTGTTCTTTCGGTAAGGAGTTTTTGGCCAATGAGAGTAATTTCTTTTTCTCGTCTCCTTATGTATTAAATACTCCTCCTGGACAGTGAACAAGTCCTTCCTGCTCTTGTCATGCCTGATTTTACCCTAGTGTGGTGGTAATTTTCTTGTATTAAATATTTAGCATACGTGAAGTGGGTCATTACGTATACTTTGTGTCTAGTACTTAACCTTCTAGTTGTCATCCCAATATATTTGGAGCTGCAGTTCTTACATTTTAATTCATAGAGCTCTGAGTTATTGAACTAATATTTCTTATCTGTCACTATTTACATTTTTTTAAAATTACAATATTAGTTTCGAAGGCAGTTTTAATTATATTTTCTTTTTGAAAGATGTTGCAGGTTTTTTTAGTATGATGATATTATGGTGTGGCATTTTTTGTGTTGTGGGCTGAGTTTTTTGGTGTGAGAGGGCACTATGCCCTAAGAGTTAGTCTATAAAAATTGTTCTGTTTCTATCCTCTTTCTAATGATGTTGTGTAGCTAGTGTGTTATTTTGCTATCGTATCCATTATCTTTTGCTATGGTGATGATGACTCTTCTTGGTAGTTATTAATGTTCTAAAGCCTTCTACTGCGACTGTATACCGTACATCTGATGGCTGCAAAATTTTGACAAACTGGGTGACTCGATTGCTTATGTGTTACCGTATCTGTAAGTGTTTCTTTCAAGAAGATACTAAAATTGCTTCTGTTATTGGATTTTATAATTTCTAGATCAGCTGAAACTCGTATCAAATGTTCAAACTGATAACTGTCAGTAGTAAGGCATGAAGTGCAATGGTGCATGGAATCATACGACAGGCTCTCGAATATTCATGCTCTCTGTTGTGCAGTGAGACATTAGGGTATTTGACTGTTCTCTGGAAATTGTCTTAAATGATAAATGATGTCCTTTTATGCTCCTAACATACTTTGTTCCTCTCTAATTTCAGTATTCTTTAATAAAAACAGAAATGAAATTCAAATAATTTCGAAGCCCGCTAAAACGCTCCATTCGAGTCATGTGATGCCTGTGACGTCACTGGTTAGTTCGCTGCTCCTACTGTCATAATACTAATTCACAGTGAGCATTGTTTTGGAATTTACGTTTCGGGAAATGGGTTGATATGGTATGTAGTACCATACTGTACATATACATCTATGTTGAGTGTTCCAAGGAATGAGAAGATGGGTAAAGTGTGGTTGCACTGTACCGGAAAATTGCCACCATATCGACTCACACGTTCACTAAGTTAATTATCACTGTGTAGTTAACATTAACGTACCTGTGAGATATGCTCTCCCACTTTACAACGAAGGAAAACGTAATTCAACGAAATTAAACGCATAGAGAAAATTGTCGTTGATCCAACTACACCTCAATTATTTAGTAGGTCAGTTGTTAGAGCGGTAGAACGTCTAATTTTATAAGATGATGTCCATAGATCTCTGGTTCGAATCTAAGCAGAAAGAACATTTTAACTTATTCGTAAATCGACTCGACAGGCCTCTCATATGAAAACCAAATCAGAGTTACAAAATTTCACCGCATCGATCAGAAACAGAATATTATTGTGTGTTCCTTGCTGTTTACAGGCGCTTGCATTTGAAATCGATGTTCACACACGTCATGTTCAAAAAGATGTTTTCTAGTTAATGCGACCACACAATTTTTACTTTATTAGAAACACTGTTTTTATCTTCGTACTGTCCAGCTAGGATCCATATTGTTTCAACTTTTGCAGTGTCATCATCTTGTATAAAGCTAAAGTATGTCTGCTTCAGACGCTAAAATTAGTTTACAGTCACAAACATCACAGCTCTTGCGTTTGTGTCACCTGCATGTTGTACACGCCTTATATCTCTCCATATAACCTCATCGTCCTACACCTCGTTGTGCTGTGGACGTATGGTGGCATCTTCACTACTACCAATGCTTTCCAAAAAAGTGAATAGTTTGTTCGCAAAGTAAATTAATTTATCCTCAATTGTCCATTTCTCTGACTAGGCCTAATGTGAAGTTATGTATAATACATCCCACAATCGAAACAAGCTACAATCAGTTTTTGCTAACGCTATTTTTGTAATTCGTACAACTTTTAAAAACATGTGACCAACTATTCCGTAGTCAGAGGCACTATCCAAAGCGCCATTGAAAGCATGCTGGAAACAGAACCTCTGCTGCGTGTCTTCTATAGAGGAAATCAGCGCTAAGTTTTGCCAAGATAATTTTATTGTGCTTTCGGTCGTAGCTCCTGACTGACAGTCGACGATCTAGTTACAATATAGGGACACATTTGAAATATTTCTACAGTTCCTCACTTTTAAGCTAGTCTAATGATGTTGCAGGGAGCAAGGCAAAGAATGTCTGTCATTGCTCCTATCGCCGCTCTAAATGGGTGGAGCATAAACGCATCAAATTTCGCAGGGCTTCCACAATCAGCATTAACAAAATACCGTTTTATTTTTCCTTAAAAGTTGTAATTGCGTTTTCCATCACTAAACAGCTGAACTGTTTGCAGAAAAAGTACATAAAGACCTTGTATTTTCTGCTAAAGTTCCTCTAACACACGTATAGTTTCGTCTTACTCCTAGTCTGTGACGTCAGCAGAGCATCAGCCAATAACGGGGCGTTTTCTGTCTCGTAACCAGATCTTGATATTTAATGGTTTTTAAGCTTTAATTACGTAAAAAACACACATTTTTGAGAATATTGACCGTAAATTATGGTGCAATGTTATAATCAGTCAAAATAACAACAATTTGAACCATATTTTAACATAGGTAAATAGCCTGTTGGCACACTGCCAACCAGTAATCTGTAATGCTCCATCTTCGACAAGAAGTCATAAACTGTAAACAGGGGCTAAGTAACCCAGACCTCGTATCACCTGAAATACTCATTTTTGTCCATTGGTTTCTGATGTAAAAATAC
This sequence comes from Schistocerca cancellata, assembly GCF_023864275.1. Lineage (NCBI taxonomy): Eukaryota > Metazoa > Arthropoda > Insecta > Orthoptera > Acrididae > Schistocerca > Schistocerca cancellata. The sequence goes on from NC_064629.1 coordinate 328,287,266, forward strand.
TAATTTATGATCCTCTGTGCTAAGTGTAATTAAGACACTAAATACTTGGGACACCTTGTGAAAGTATGAGGAATATTAGCGTGGACGGAGACGTATCACTGGAGTTCACATTTAAGACAACGTACCGCGCCACCACTTTAGAAGAAAGGTTTGAGTCCATCATCTCATCCATGCTGGGTTCTTTAACGAGGGAACGCCAGCTCATTTAAACACAGGTGCCGAAGCGAACTGACAAAACGTCTTGACATTCGCCTCAAGTGATTTAACGAACCACCAAGAACCTCAATTCAGGGTCAACACGAGGGAATGCGAGTTCCGAGTGTCGTACTGATTGTAGCACCTCGATTGGTCATTGGCTTCGAATTGCTTAGAGTGGTTGCCTGAAGACCCCATGGACGAGAGGACGCTAGGTTGGTTCTCGTGGGCAGCAGATCTTCAGCCTGTTGAATATGTCCGGAATGATTTGCTCACCTTGGTCCCGGTTACAAGCAATCTCTTTTGAGATGTGGGCAGCTGTTTTGACGCGCCATGGACCAGGTGACTGTTCCATGATTGAGTTCTCTGCTGGAACCCATGGACGTGGGTAGCTGCCATCACCAGACTGCTACACGCTACTAGGGGCGTGACTAGTTCAGTTGCTCATTAGCTATTATGAGCAACACATGCACTGTCTGACAGTGCATACGTAAGTCAGTCGTTATTTTCTTGTCAATAAGAGCACTTACGTAGGTAAAGAACGAAAGGAAGTCCAATTGCAGTTCTTTCACTTCACTTACAACTAATGAATTTGAAAAAGACCAAGTTCCTAGGTAGTGAGAATATCTGTCCCTCCACATTACATCCACAAGCAGCACTTTCCTGAAAATAAAATACTTCTTGCCGGCCGCGGTGGTCTAGCGGTTCTGGCGCTGCAGTCCGGAACCGCGGGACTGCTACGGTCGCAGGTTCGAATCCTGCCTCGGGCATGGGTGTGTGTGATGTCCTTAGGTTACTTAGGTTTAAGTAGTTCTAAGTTCTAGGGGACTTATGACCTAAGATGTTCAGTCCCATAGTGCTCAGAGCCATTTGAACCATTTTTTTAAAATACTTCACCGCGGATCTACACTTTCTGTGACCACTACGCAACCGGCTGAAGCCGACCATTAACGTCGGGGTATATGAAGTTTTTCAATAGTTCTAGTTAGAATGGAGCGAGCTGGAAAAATGATTACGAAAATGAGCTCGAATTGCGGTGAAGTAGGGTTCAAACCTCCTTCCAGTCATCTAGATTTAGGTTTTCTGTGGTTATCCTCAGTCACTTCCCAAGATTTTCTGGATGGTACATCTTAACCGAACACGGCCGATCCCCTTTCCATCCTTGTCTAAATCGAGTAACGTGGGTCATAGCATTTCGACGAAATTTTGTATTATGCTGTCAGTTGTTGGAAAGGCAGATTTTTCAGTAGTTGGAAATAAAGTTTGAAACAAATGATATATGCGAATCCCGTCTAATTTGGTCATCGTCGCACACAGATGTCACCATTTTGTAAACCCTCGTCGCCAGTTTTTAAGGCCTCGTTGAGGCCGAGTTGCCACGGTAGGTAAAGTTTGCGAGTTCGTGAACCGGCTTCTAGTGTAGCACGCCGCTAAGACAATTTCTACCTGCCACTATTACACTGCTATGCCCAAGGATCAGGTAACAGGATAGGAGAACAAAGGTTCTACAACACTCCAACAAATTAGCAACAAAGTCACACAACTGAGTTCAAAAGTTTATTTATATTTGTGACCAGTTGAAAAATGAAGTCTGCAACAGTACATGTAATATAACACAAAAAAGGCCCTCGATGGCTAAGTTCAAATAATAGTAGGTAAGCTTCACAGTACATAGCAAATGCAACTTACAACCGTCCGTTCACTTCTAAGAGTTCACTACACGACGTTCCTTGTCTAAGCCAGCCCTGGACGGTACCTATAACCAAGTGGGAGAGAGATACTCTTCTGTCTTCCGAGTAGGCTTCTGCCCGTTGTCATCCGGTCATTGGCCGATTGTACTCGGCCGGCAATTGGCCGACGCGAAGTCGATATCTTCATCCTCAGCGCCGCCCGTGGCACTGGCGGAATTGGCGCAAGTGGTAAGTCTCTACGGCGCTAGCATCAGCTCGAATCTTTGCGACTATGGTGCTTTTGCCCTGGCTGTGTCTTGTTCGGAAGACACAGCACACCATAACGGCAATCATGCAAGGGTAGGGCGTATTCGATTTCTTGTCCGCTCTCTTCCTGTTTCTCAATTTCAAAGTTTGGTTTGGTAGAAAGAAATTTACATCACATAATGAAGTGACCTATCCCATTAGAGATGATTTTGCAGAGCTGGACAAGGCATGTTTTTTTTTACTGAAAGAAAAAGGTACTGGGAATCCACTGGACTAATATTATTTTGAGAAATAAACTTGGCTAGTTTTGAAAATGATTTTCCCTAGTTTTTTATCAAACTTGTTAAATCTATAACCTTTTTTTCCTTTGTCCTTCCTTCACTGTATGTTGAATCAAACAACTGTTGTGAGATGGATGTTTATTGCAACGTTCTCTTCATTGCTTGGTGTTACTGCAGTATTTGATCAACTTCACTTGAGCCCCAGGTGATTTACGCGTTTCCATGCGTATCTGAAATAGGATTTTTAGAGTCCTATAAAAAGGAATGTCGGTTTCAGACATCATCAGCAACAACATTTGTAATTTGGGTGTAAATTTTTCCTTAGATGCCCAGGAAAATATTAGTTAAACAACTGTCTCAATCGAATGGGCCTGATGAAACCACTGAGAGGTCTTGTGGATAAGGTTAATGGGACGACAAACTTAACTGTATGAACACTTTTTTCTCACGTTGGCACACTGTCCTTTTTTCTTCATTTCGTGTTACTTAAATCTCGAGCACGGTTTGAAAATAAATCCAAGATATTTCTTGAATTAATAATAAGAGACTATGGAAATGCTTCTCGACAACGGTACCATTACTGTCAAAGACTGATTCTTCACTAAAGGTCCATTGCACAAAGAACTTAGGGATGCAATAAACTTATTCGGTGCAAGTATGGGACGCAGGTCCGAAAGCATAGCAAATGTCGAGACGACATGGGATTAAATTCACATCAGTAATTTATGTTGCTTAGAATCAACATCGTCCCAACTTTCATTTCCAATTCAATATCTAAATCTCTAGGCAATAAACATGCAATATGAGACTCAGTAGCCGGCCAGTGTGGCCGAGCGGTTCTAGGCGCTTCTGTCTGGAACCGCGCGACCGTTACGGTCGCAGGTTCGAATCCTGCCTCGGGCATGGATGTGTGTGATGTCCTTAGGTTAGTTAGGTTTAAGTAGTTCTAAGTCTAGGGGACTGATGACCTCAGATGTTGAGTCCCATAGTGCTCAGAGCCATTTGAACCATTTTTTGAGAGTCAGTAGCTGTTTAAGACAGCACGCCCACAAGAACTGGATGAGTTTAGTATAAATGGATAGAGCCTCGTTTTTTCCATTTTTCATCATCTAAACGTCGTCTCATAAGCAAATTCTCAGACACAAACTCGTCAGAAATTGTACATGAAAATATCTGCTGTCAGCAACCAGCGGTTTAGCCCTCCTAGTGGCTCACACACAAAAGAACGTTCGCTCTCAATACTCCTTTCCTGAAGCCAACCTATGAATTTTAAAGACAATAATCTGCCGATACTCACCAGCACATCACTTTCTCAAAAACTTTCGAAAACTCTGGCAGCAAAGTAATTCTCCAGTAATTGTCTACACTCTCTCTTCCCCTTTTTCTTAAAAAAAAGTGTTTCTGCTAACGAGTTGATCAATTCGTTAGGGAACCTGACCACGCCTGAAAAAAACATTGCACAAATACCTGAGTATAGAGCTGATATCGGGTGCACCGATCTTCATAATCCTACTTATACTTCATGATCCGCGTAGTCATCTTTACACTTCACTGATTTAATAAAAAAAAAACTAACTCCTCGATCAGGTCCAAGGGACCGCGGGCTGCCGATCGGCCGCTGCATCGTCTCCTACCTTATGGTGTGAGTCGGACGACGTGCGGAGGGAGCATGTGGTCAACTTCCCATGTCTTGGAGCCGCTGCATATCATTCAAGTAGCTCCGAGGCTGAATGAACCCCCTTCCGGGCCTCCCCCCAGAGAGCTGAACTTGGGTCTTCCTCATACTCATGAGAGTGTATGATCTTTAGTGATTTAATAATGGATTCACTTTAATCACAGCTTGTTTCCTGTAGTTGCATGTGATATAGTTGTCTCGAAACTACAGCTTTAAGGAGTTCTGTACCAAAAAAAATTTGATTTTACTTACAAACTATTGACAGGCATTGATTTTCAAATATTTTGTAGAGCTCTGATGGATTACTAGCAATTTAATTCTCACACCAGAGAGGTGTAATATGTTGAGCATCCAAATTCTGCCCTGGGAGCTCTTTCACATTTCACCATACAGTTTCAATTATCTTGTGAGAGATTTCTGTGTTCGTAATGTAATACATTATTTTAGCCTGTCTTTTGACATTATTCAGTACTTTTCACTACTACCTGTAGTGAAACTATATAAACAGCTTTAACAATCCTTCATATGGTGGTAGAACTCCCATTTCCTCCTACACGATATTCTAATTACATTAGTTATCCAAATCAGTTCGTTGTTAATATTTCATATCTGTCTGAAATTTTTTTGAATGGAAAATATTTATCACAAAATGTGATAAGGGTTTGAAGAAATGTATTATGTTATTCGTTCAGGTTGTCTGTAGTGTGGACTTTTCACCATGTTTGCCCTTCGAGGTTGTCTTTAAATGTCTATACTACAAGTAGATTCACATCTCTAAATGTTTTATTGATTACACTGGTTTCCAGAACTTAAGGACTGAAGTAACTTTCACATAATTTGCCACTGCCAAGTAACACAGTTCGTACGTAATATAAATGAATAAAATACGCAGTGAGACGAACAGAAATGACATTTTTAATAAAAGACAAAAATTACGCTGTACTCCACGTGATATATTTATGATAGTTCCCTGGACACTACGGTCCACCTCCGTAGCTGAGTGGGCATCGAAGATGGCTGCCATGCGGAGGGCTCTGTGTCATATCCCGGTACTGCCAAGGATTTTTCGTGGGTTGGAGGGCTGGTACGGGGTGCACTCAGTCTCGTAATGAAAACTGAGCAGCTGCTTGACCGAACAGTAGAGGCTCCAGGTCTGAAAACGACGGGGAGCGCGGTGTACTGACGGTATGCCCCTCCATATCGCTTCCACAACGGCCCAAGGGCCGGCCGAAGTGGCCGTGCGGTTAAGGGCGCTGCAGTCCGGAACCGCAAGACCGTTACGGTCGCAGGTTCGAATCCTGCCTCGGGCATGGATGTTTGTGATGTCCTTAGGTTAGTTAGGTTTAACTAGTTCTAAGTTCTAGGGGACTAATGACCTCAGCAGTTGAGTCCCATAGTGCTCAGAGCCATTTGAACCATTTGCACGGCCCAAGGCAGAGGATGACATGGCGGCTGGCAGATATCCCTTGGGCTTACACGGCCTAGACGAGGAGCTCGAAAGTTAATTACAAAAGGCGGGAAAAGTTCTTACTAGAGAGTGTGACCACAACAGGCGACAATATATACTCTGCAACGTGCTCCCATGCTGACCACAAGGTTGATGAGAGCACCACATGTGTTCGACGCGACTGGGATGTAAGGCGGGGGATTGGGCAGGCCAGTCCATTCGCCGAATATCCTGTCCTTCCGAGAGCTCTTCCACCTATGTTGTTAGATGCGCTCGAGCATTTTCATCCAAATAAATGAAGTCAGGACCGAATGTAACCCTGAAAAGACACACATGAGAAAGGCCTACAATATCGTAATAACGTTGACCACTGAGTGTACCGTATTCAAAGATTTGTTATGGTGCCAAGAGCATGGGGATTGAACTAACGAGGAGTGGGGTAGCGTGCTTTACTCGGATGAGAAAAAATTCAGTCTGTGTAGTGATTCTGGACGCACCCTCATATGGCGATAGGTGGAAATTCGTTATGCACTCAGTAATATTGCCGAACGTGGTCATTTTGGTGGTCCAGGTGTTATGGTGTGGGGACACGTTATGTTGCATGGGCGTACTGACCTCCAGTTCTTTGAACACAGTATACTCATCGGTCGAAGTTACTGTGACACTGTACTCCTTCCCTCTGTGCGTCTTTTTAGGGATACATTCGGCCCTGACATCATTGGCAATGTACGAGTGCTTCCGATAACGCGGGTGGAGGAGCTCTTGGAACGAGAGGATATTCGGCAAATGGACTGATCTGCCCGTTTCCCTACTTAAGTCCCAGCAAACACGTGTGGTGTTGGTTAAGGAGACGTTTGCAGCGCGTCTACGTGCACAAACTACCATCCAACAGGCGTCAACCGTTCTGATGGAGGACTGGAACGCTCTGCCACAAAAACGTCTTACCAGCCTTTGGTTGGGAGCACGTCGCAGAGCATGCATTGCCGTCTGTGGTGATCACACAGCCTATTAAGAACCATGTCCAGGGTACCATCATAAATCGCAATGACTACAGTGTAATTATTGTCTTCGAATAAAAATGTCATTTCTTTTCCTATACTAAAATGTACTTTCAATCTCATGTCATGTCCATTATAATTATCCAGGCTGTTATTCCGTGGTCGGTTGATGAATTCTGTGTCAATTACCAACGTTTCGTCCCCGTCTGCGGAGGACATCTTCAAGGGGGTCTGTAGCTCGATGGAAGGCCCAACACACCCACTGGCTCGCTACTGACTGCCGCTAAATTCCGTGTCCGCGTGCTCCCGCGCCGAGGCGTGACTTCAGGTGTTTTGAAAACGTCAGTGCAATTGGCCGCTGTCCGCTGCCGTCGATCGCCGTTGCCATAACCCAGTAGTGGACGGGTGGTACACATCTTCTTCAACACCGGCATCCATATACCGTTTAACTTCACGCCCTCCTCCTTTCGATTGAAATTATTAGTATGTTTGGCGGCTTCGATTGCCTTCCTGTAGAGCCTTTCGTAATATCCGCTTGTGGCCGCTAGTAATTGCGCCTCCTCGAAACGAATATGGTGGTTACCTGGCTGGAAAGCATGCTCCGCAACAGCTGATCGTTCCGTTTCTCCTCTTCTACAATTGCCGTTGTGCTCTTTCAAACGTTTTGAAACCGTTCTTTTAGTGGTACCCATATAGATATCTCCGCAGCTGCATGGGATCCTTTACACTCCAGCGTTTTCCAATGGTTTGCGAGCGTCCTTGGCAGGCTTAAGGTATTCCTGTATCTCCCTGGTGGGCTTTTAAATTATGGTAATATTCCGCTTCGTCAAGATCCTCCCTATTCTTTTCGTTACATTTTTAACAAACGGCAGGAATACCTTAGATTTTGCAGTAGCCTGTACGTCACTCTGATTTTTGCGTGGCTGTCTCAAAGCACATTTTATTTCGGCGGATGAATATCCGTTCTTCATTAGTGCATTGTGGAGATGTTCCATCTCAGCGTCCAGCAACTCAGGTTCACAAATATTTCTAGCTCAGTCGGCTAACATCTTGATAACACCCCGCTTCTGTTGTGGGTGGTGGTTCGAATCCCGGTGCAAATAACGGTCCGTGTGCGTGGGTTTGCGGTATACTGAGTGGCCCAAACTACCATTTTCGTTTCTAAAAACAAGCACATCGAGGAAATGTAATTTGCCGTCTACCTGCGACAGTAGCTGTCGCGCAGTCCCAGACTGAAGCGCCTAGAACCGCTTGGCCACAATCAGTTTTTTTTTTTTCGGCCGCAGTAGCCGAGCGGATCTAGGCGCTTCAGTCTGGAACCGTGTGTCCGCTATGGTCGCAGATTCGAATCCTGCCTCGGGCATGGATGTGTGTGTCGTCCTTAGGTTGGTTAGGTTTAAGTAGTTCTAAGTTCTAGGGGACTGATGACCTCAGATGTTAAGTCACATAGTGCTCAGAGACATTTGAACCATTTTTTTTCTTTTCCTCCCATTGCATATTTGTTTCATTTACCTTCCGTATTATACTTTAGCAGGTTCTCTTTATGTATGGTCTAAGCTTCATCGAGCTATGTTACTTGGCAGTGACACATCACGCGAGATTTATTTTAGTCTTCAAGTTTTGCGCACGAGTCTAGATTAATCTGAAGTGAGAAAACCGCTCGCACTGCGTGAGTAGCGCGCGCCTAGCAGGAGATTTCTCTCGCGTCCCCTCTCCCCTGTAGCGTATCGGAAAGTTGCGGGAGAGACAGAGAAACCGGCAGTGGGGAGAATCGTAGTGCAGAGGGGGAGCGGGCGCCTGCCGGAGGGGCGCTGCTGCAGCCATACAATCTCTGCGCGCCCAGCGAGCAGCGGCAACCGACTACTCACCAGTCGCAAGGCTGCTCTTTGCTTTAATTTCTTCCTGGCCAGCAGTAGCGACAACTCATAAATTATAGGTTCTCAGCCACCTCAAGCGCTGGCGCTGTAGGTCTTCGTTAGGCTCGCGTTAGGCGCACGTAATTTTTTGAAATGTTTCTCTGGCGGAAGGCAGCGGAGGTGCATTCTCAAGTTTCTCATTTATCACGATCCACTTCTGAAGTTGCTTCTTGTGACTGGTGCTTGTGTATCTGATACTGACGGTGCGTAACAACACACCTGACGTTCTGTAGACCTTCTTCAATGATATTAAGCAAAATAACAGCTTGTTCAGATTTGAAGATGGTTTGCTGTAAAGCTTAAGCCCTTAATCACCAAATATTTATATTGTGATCCTGGTGGTGAGCAAATATTTTTCTTCGTTGAAGTTCCCATATATAAAAAGTTAGAGTCCCAATTTTAAAACCAAGAAATTTTAACAGGACTTACGAGAAGCAACACTGGAGAAAACAAAGTTTTAATGGAATGAGATTTTCACTCTGCAGCGGAGTGTGCGCTGATATGAAACTTCCTGGCAGATTAAAACTTTGTGCCTGACCGAGACTCGAACTCGGGACCTTTGCCTTTCGCGGGCAAGTGCTCTATCAACTGAGCAAAGTTTGGAAAGTAGGAGACGAGTGCTAGTTCTGCAAAGTTCGCAGGAGAGCTTCTGTAAAGTTTGGAAGGTAGGAGACGAGGTACTGCTAGAAGTAAAGCTGTGAGTACCGAGCCTAGGTCGTGCTTCAGTAGCTCAGTCGGTAGAGCACTTGCCCGCGAAAGGCAAAGTTCCCGAGTTCGAGTCCCGGTCGGGCACACAGTTTCAATCAGCCAGGAAGTTTCAAAGTTTATATGCTTTTCCGATCCTAGGCGAGACTAATTTCATTAAATGATTTTACCAGACAGAATGCTCTGGATAATATTTCTGTCAGCCGTTTTTTCTTAAGAATTAACATTGACCCGATTCTTGCATTCTTTTTCTGTAAGCTTCCTTCTTTTCTGCCGTCCACATCTTCCCTGTCTTCTTAGGCTTTCACTGGCAACACTATTGTCCAACATATGTCGTCTATATACAATTTAGGAGCGAAGCTAACAACCCACCGAACAATAGTGCGGCTGAGTCGTCGAAAGGCACTTAAAGCACACTTAGAGCTTTGTCAACTTTCGAACGTGTCCTTATTCGAGTTTCGGTACATATGCAAACTGTACCGTACATCATCTGTGTGTGTGTGTGTGTGTGTGTGTGTGTGCGTGTGTGCGTGTGTGTGTGTGTGTGTGTGTGTGTGTGTGTGTGTGTGCGCGCGCGCGCTAGTGTCGAAAATGGGATCGTCCGAAAGCTAGCAATGTTCTCAATATTCTTTACATGCCTTTCGATGACATACATGGAATATATTCGCAGATGTGACTACGAACAACCGTCAGTTGTGTAAGGGAATGACGACAGTGAAAAAATGTGCCGGACTGGGACTCGAACCCGGATTTTCCGCTTTACCCGAGCGGTCGCCTTAACCGCTTTGGCTGTCCGTGCAAGACTCAAGGCCAGACCCAAACCTTCGTAAGTCGTCGTTCCTGACCCACAACCTGTAGTAGTTTACATATTATGCAATTCCCGTACAGGGAACGACATTTCAATTGAAAGTCCCTGTCTGGTACCGGAGGATAAATACGATATTACAGTATCTGTGTTGTTACGAAGAACGATGCAATGTTCCTTCGAACATGCGTGAATGTCCGATGAAACACTGCATAGTTCTTCTTAACAACACAGGCACTGCAGTATCGTACACTACTGGCCACTAAAATTGCTACACCACGAAGAAATGCAGATGATAAGTGGGTATTCATTGGACAAATATATTATACCAGAACTGACATCTGATTACATTTTCACGCAATTTGGGTGCATAGATCCTGAGAAATCAGTACCCAGAACAACCACCTCTGGCCGTAATAACGGCCTTGATACGTCTGGTCATTGAGTCAAAAATAGCTTGGATGGCATGTACAGATACAGCTGTCCATGCAGCTTCAACACGATACCACAGTTCATCTGAGTAGTGACTGGCGTATTGTGACAAGCCAGCTGCTCGGCCACCATTGACTAGACGTTTTCAGTTGGTGAGAGATCTGGAGAATGTGCTGGCCAGGGCACAGTCAAACATTTTCTGTATCCAGAAAGGCCCGTACAGTACCTGCAACATGCGGTCGTGCATTATCCTGCTGAAATGTAGGGTTTCGCAGGGATCGAATGAAGGGTAGAGCCACGGGTCGTAACACATCTGAAATGTAACGTGCACTGTTCAAAGTGTCGTCAGTGCGAACAATAGGTGACCGAGACGTGTAACCAATGGCACCCCATACCATCACGTCGGGTGATACGACAGTATGGCGATGACGAATACACGCTTCCAATGTGCGTTCACCGCTATGACGCCAAACACGGATGCGACCATCATGATGCTGTAAACAGAACCTGGATTCATACGAAAAAGTGACGTTTTGCCATTCGTGCACCCAGGTTCGTCGTTGAGTACACCATCGCTGGCGCTCCTGTCTGTGATGCAGCGTCAAGGGTAACCGCAAACGTGGTCTCCGAGCTGATAGTCCATGCTGCTGAAAACGTCATCGAACTGTTCTTGCAGATGGTTGTTGTCTTGCAAATGTCCCCATCTGCTGACTCAGGGATCGACACGTGGCTGCACGATCCGTTACAGCCATGCAGATAAGATGCCTGTCATCTCCACTGCTAGTGATACGAGGCCGTTGGGATCCAGCACGGCGTCCCGTATTACCCTGCTGAACACACCGATTCCATATTCCTCTAACAGTCATTGGATCTCAACCAACGCGAGCAGCAATGTCGCGATACCATAAAACGCAATCGCGATAGGCTTCAAACCGACCTTTATCAAAGTCGGAAACGTGATGGTACGCATTTATCCTCCTTACACGAGGCATCACAACAACGTTTCACCAGGCAACGCCGGTCAACTGCTGTTTGTGTATGAGAAATCGGTTGGAAACTTTCCTCATGTCAGCACGTTGTAGGTGTCGCTACCGGCGCCAGCCTTGTGTGAATTCTCTGAAAAGCTAATCATTTGCATATCACAGCATCTTCTTCCTATCGGTTAAATTTCTCATCTGTAGCACGTCATCTTCGTGGTGTAGCAATTTTAATGGCCAGTAGTGTATTTACGCCTCTACTGTTCAGTGAATTTTTAATTTTAGTCCCAAATCTATATTTCTAAAAGGCCAACCCCTTGCATAGTACCCAATACCAGTTGCACGTTGCCTGTCTAACGGCTTCCACGGCCAAAAAAATTTTGATTTTCAATATTTTATGTAATTACTGACCGAATTTACAAATTTAAAACGCTGTTGTAACCTATTCGTTAAGAGGTATAGCCTTATGTTAAATATTTAACACAATAAGACAAGTATTATAGTTAGAAACTGTGTATATGTCGTCAGACAGCTGAACTAGCCGCACAAATACCAAGAATACATTCACCCAGTATTTGACAATGAGAGCACTTACTGGCTTGCAGCAAACTTTACACATAAGTTCAATCTGTTACGAACTTTTTTCCAGCCCCCCCGGCCCACCAAATGAGGAAATGTATAAAGTTTGTAGAGAAGAACATGTTGGCAAGGAGCAAACTCAAAATCCTTACATAACAAAATTGAGAAAAATAGCATTAGATGTTTTAAGAAAGTGGTAGAATACATCAAAATAAGCACAGGATTACATATATTATCTACATAATAGGAAATTTATAAACTGTTCAGTGTAGGCAAGATAAAATAATATACATGTATCATCTTATGCTCTAAGCACTCATCTCCAATTGACATCGATAGTGCTTTACTTGACAGGATAACAGAATATTACTTATAGTTCTCAAAGAATGTAAAAAATGTCTTTCAGTTGCGTAGATACAGATATTACATAGAATTGCAAATAGTGCAAAGAGAGAGAAAATAAATATACAAGTATCATTGTGCAGGTAAGCTCTGATATCTGAATGACATTGGCGGTAGTTCATTTGACAAGATAACAAAATGTTATTTACAGTTCTTCAAGAAAGTAAAAATCATCTGGTAGTGGAAAACCAGCTAAAGGAACACATTTTTTAGGTGCAGCAGACTCAGGGACAACTCATGCTATGTCCACTGACAACCACACTGAAATCTTAATATATTCATTTGACGACACACAAGTTTGAAATGTAAACAGACTCAGGGACCCATTACAAACATTATGTCCACTGACAACACACCAAAAATGTTAATATTTTCATTTGACGACGCAAATTTGAAATGTAAACTGACTCAGGGACTCGTTACATACATTATGTCGACTTATAACCACACCAATATCTTTCTGTATGTCACACCTTTTCCATAATCAGATAAAGATACTGTGCAGAATCAGTAGTAATAGTATAAAGCACAAGTATACCTCGTTGAGTGCCAAAGAATTCATGAAGCTCATAAAAGCATTGACATTGTACCCCTTTGACAAAACAGGTTCTCATAACTAATAAAGAAGATCAAAAGTCTCGTATATGAACAGTAACAGAAACAAATAATAGCGAATAAATGAATAATAGTTAGTTACATACACTTGAATATGAAAGTCAACATTATGTGAATAAGCACATAAGCTCAGTGCTCAGACAATGACTCAAAATATGTATGACCACACATAATTACATTACTGTGGCAAGTTTCTTGAAGTACAGTTGTAAATATGAAGTTCAGGCCAACCACATAGTGGCAACTTGTTCTATATAATTTCATTTTCTGATGGTACAGTACATGGCGTACCATAAAGTACAGATTTTGATGCAGCATACAAAATGTGTGACATATAACGTCATTGAATGGCATACAGATCTGTCCAAAGACACTGATGCTGATGTATTTTAAAATACGTTAAATTAATCGTAGGTCCCAGAGTTGGCATATATATAGTAATTACATGATTTAAATTATCATACAATACAAAATCAGCATTGCGTGATGATACGTTCACATACACAGTAAAATTACAGATAAACAATCAAAATATGAAGTTCATATAATCCAATTTCTGTGGCAGAGTATACACACAATTACTTCTCATACAGTATGAGTGATTTGAACTCGAGTCGACGTTAAGATACTAAAGAATGTCATTTCTTATGACTGCATATACAGTTTTTTTCTCATAACGTATTACACACTCAGTCACTGAGTAATGGGACTGTAACTATCACAAGAACTTTCTTAGTATTACAACACAATTATTTCGTTCGTAAAAATCATAGTAATGTTTACATGATGATCATCAGACAGAAAATAGTAAATAGCATCACAAGCTCAGTATCATTAGATGTTAAATGTCAACTTGTCTGTGTGTGGAGTGGAATTGTATGGAGCCAGAGTCGAATGGAGTCATAATCGTATGGCTCATACATAGTTAGTCACAACACCAAAATAAATACGACATTCAAAAGACATATCTTATAAAGCAAATAATAATGACATAACGTACTCAAATATGCAACACAAAAAAGATTTATCCTAGAACAGTTGAGTAGCAGCTGAAAGAAATAGTTTATTAACCAAAAATGAAGCAAATAACCTTTCTTCAGTTTCAATACATCGGCACTGCATCACTTCTGTAGTACAACCATAAGACAAAGTCTGAAACAAAATTGTTATTGAAGTAACTAATTTTACGCAGTTATTTACAACAAGCATAAAAATGTAGCTGATCACCTTGCATCAAGGCGTAAAAATACTAAAAGCTGAAAAGAAAAAGTTGTCAAAATGCATAACATATTATTATAGACAAGTCATGGATCAATGTTTTTAACACGACTGGGTAGTTCTGGAATGTCCGGTTCTCCGTAACAGACCACTGCAACATTCGTATTGTTAGAACGTGACTCGCTAGATATCTACGTTATATCCCGATCTGAAAATATTGTTTGTTTCATACAAATGCATAGAGTTCTGTGTTTTTCTTATCACGTCTGCAACAGGGAAAATTCAATTATGATCATGTCACACACAAAAAATAAAGTTTAATAAGTGTAAACAGTAATAAGTAGAAAAACAAAATTTTTCACTGAGACAATTTCATTTTAAAACTTGGCAAAGCTACAAAATTCATTTCACACATACCTGACATAATTCAGCAATAGAGAAAAAATCTTTGTAAAAGTATCCCTGCTCATTACCCGACAGATACATCCACATATGCAATCTTTTCTCTAAATAGGTGAAAAGAAAATGTGTCATCTGCAAACGCTGGTGTTTAATCGATAGCTCTTAACATCATCATACATCATGTCAGTAGCTACAAAATTTCAATAGTACTGCTCCTCAGAAATCCTTTCATGACAAAATACATCTCTTTTGAAGATATCACTGTGACTCTACCTTCGAGTAAAGTGTGTACAAACAGAAGCTCCATGCATCTAGTACAGCTTTGGGTTTTCGTTTAAAGAGTGTACATTTCTTACCTTTTCTTATTCCATAAATAGCTGTAAAAATGCTTCCTCACTAAATCGTATATAACGCCTCGTCTGTCTCCCTCAGAACAAAATATTTCATTAATCTTCAGCATAATATCCGACGAATCATAATCCACTTCATGTGATATATCATTATGGCACCATAATACACCATAGTAGCACCATAATAAACCATAAGAACATCATAAGCCTCACATGGCAATCATAAAGCAAAATTCTTCATCATATTCCATATCTATATCGCACATTATTCCCTAGATTCATCATGTGTATGCATACAACTCTGAAATTATCGCTCTTCAAAAGACTTCCTAAATAGCAGAACAATCATCAGTCAGGAATGTTCCTAGTTAAACTACTGCCCGTCAGAAATATCTTTCTCAATTTAGAACCACTCATACACAGTCTCTCATTCAGAAAATAAAAAATAAAAAGGTCAGTAGTTATACCTCTAGAATTTATGACCTACTTCACAAAATGTATACGTATATAAAAAGGCATCTCATGCACTTTCCTCAAAAGTGGTACAGTATTCTGTCTGGTAATGATAAAGCAAATGTACATCACAAGTTACGACAAGACACAAGAAACTCCATTATATGTGCAAACTATATTCTTGAAGAAATAAATGATTATCTTGGAACCTCAAAACCAAGTGTACTCCGCTACACCAAAATCTCAAAAAAAAGTTCCAAACACATGATACAAGGTAACAGTATTACATTTCAACCAGATGATGTACCAGTCAACTCAGAATACTACCAACGGAATTCAAGCTGTTCACAGATGGCTTACCATTCCATATTATCATAGTGAAATATAGATGCTAAAACATTGTCAATTGCCACTGTATTATCACCTTGTCAGACTGTGCTTAGCAAATTTAAAGTACTTTTCTTCACACAACACAAATCATAGATCACCACCATACATTAAAATACTTTACTAAGCAGATTGACAGTAAGAGATACATTGAAAGATCTACAGATTAGCATGAAACAGTGCTGAAAGCTAAAGTAAGAAAATGCACGGCAACAGCTGGGGTACCTAAGCTCGCTATGTTTATCAAAGCATAGTGACCCCCGTAAGGTAATATTCTTTGTACGCTTTGATGTTCGATACATGATGAAGACCAGGTGATTTACGTTTGCGTATGGTTTCAAGTTACACAGTATTTGCATGTGCGATTCGTCGTATGCGAAAAGGACCTTCATATACCAAGAAGAACTTGCTACCTAATGACTTCCTTTTATGAGATAAACGTTGCGATTTGAGCAACGCTTTCTGACCTTCCTGTAAACTCTTGACGTTCCCTCATGGATTCAGTAGCTTCCTTCTTTTCTCTGTGGCTTTCTTGATGTTTTCCAATGCTAAATTAATCATTTTATGGCGTCTTAAACGTCGTTGTGTAGGGGCGGCAACTAACTGTTTTATACGAGCTGTTGGTGGTTTATTCCCTTATACAACGAGTGGAGGCAAGGTTGCAGAATCATTCGGTAGTTCGTTAATGATATATTGAAAATCAGATAGGTGTAAATCCTAATTTCTGTGCTGACAAGAGCAGTACAGTCTACAAAGTTTTCCTAATTCTTTCATAATGCGTTCTGGAGGGTTGCAAGATGGCATAAAACGTGATATAAATATTGGTTTCAGTCTTCTGCGTCTCGAAGTTTTGAGCCATATATTAGAGCGAAAGTGTGGGCCATTATCAGAAATTACTTTCTCAACATGCCCTACTTCTTTCATGAAATTCTTGACGAATGCTATAGAAACAGACTTTGCAGTAGCTTTCCGTAAAGGTGTGAATGACACAAATTTAGAGGCAAGCTCAGCAGATAAAAAAAAAACAATGAATGATCATGTTTAGATCTCGCAAGAGGATCGAAAATGTCAACAGCAGCTAATTCTCTTAGTTTCATAGGATTGATCGTAAATGGTGGTGTTCTGTGCGTAACGGTAGGTGGTTTTGCTTTTGGCACAGCTTGCATTTTGCCAAGACACTACGAATTCGCTTTTCCATATTACTGAAGTAACGTGTATCCCGTAACTTAACTGCGAGAAAATCTTTGTAATCAAAATCATCGTTTTTCAGAACTCATGATTTTCGTCTCATACAATACCTCGCATTCCACTCATTGTGTTCTGTAAATATATCACGTTCACGAGGGAAGTAATTAGCATTTCCAAAATTAGTAGGTTCATTATGATTTTCAACGTGATGATTATTGAACCTACTGGTATCGTAATCACGATCGATCTTTTCTTCGATATAGGCAAGCTGTTCCTGTATCTTTCTTACGTCACGTTTATTTTGCTGATTAATAGTCATCTGCCCTTCTTTAAAACGTTGCAGAGACTGAAGTTCTTGGCTATCGGCGAGCAGAACCAGTGAGTATAGTCTGCCTTTCTGTCTGAATAATTGTTTGATTCCGTCACTCTCTCGGGTGACTCTTCGACACGTTTTGCAATAGTCATTAACTGATTTTTCGTCTTTGAAGCTTCAGTGTTAGTCTGTAACTGTAATAACTCGAACTTTTGTGCTAATGCCTCTGTTTGCAATTCGTGTTGTGATGTCTGTTGTTTCAGCACAACAATATCAACAGACTGTACATGATCAAGTCCGGACTCAAGATTATTAATGTCGGACTTGAGTTCCTCGCGTACCTGAGATTTCAATCGTTCTCAGATTTCGTCGAATTGACGATTTAAATTATCATTAATTTCATCCCGAAAGAATTTGAAGTTATCTTCCTGTTTGCTACTAGACTCCTTGATCTAGTCATTTATTTCGTCACTAAGTTCCTCGTAATATTTTTATCTCATTATTGAATTCTCTAATTTCATTGTTGTATTTTCTAAACAATTGATTATTGGGTTTTCTCATCTCACCAAGTTGAGCTAGTATTAATTGTGTAACATGATTATTGAAAGAGGGGAAGGCAAAATTATTTTGCTCTGTAGAAGTAGAAGCAATATCTGAATCTCTCGTAACAAAATCGGATTTTGTCACGGTATTTTGATCTCCTGTATTACGTGTAGTTCCCTGCAGTTCATCATGCATGATTGCCAAATAATAGTCTACCCTCTGAATGTTCACAGTATTATTCGAAAGTTCCCTGACTTCATTATGCTGAGAAGAATTTTCTACACTATGTCTCGAATTTTCCGACACTTCATTTGAAGCTACTTCTACAGTCTTGTCCATTCCTCCCTGTGCTCTCCTTTTCATTGTCGTTGTAGCAATAAACAAAATAATAAAAATGCAAAACAACTATCTGACACAATACTGTTGACTTCGCTGTTACAAAATAAATCCTGAACTACAAAATTGTTGAAATAAGAAGTTTTGAATTAACGTGAAGAAGCGCACAAGCAACAAGAAATTCTGTTCAGTAACTACTGACCAGGTGCTATTGCACAAAATTTTCCAAGTGCAGTAGCAAGACGAAGCATCTCTAACTGCGAAATCATCCAAGGAAACGAAATCCTGTCACGCAGGTCGACAGGTGAAACTGATTGGTAATTATTTTTAATTATTTTTTGTTCTGGTGAAAGACGTACGGAAATATGTGACGCTGCATCTCTGACAATTAGAATTCTGATAGAGAACAAAAGAAACAGAAATTAATCGTAAAAGAATCAATTCTCAAATATCTCACTGCGAGTTTAAAAATTTTCTCTAACAACTTACCTAATCTTGCCGCTGCAACAGCATGATCAGCAACATGCTAAAAAAAAATCTAAAGCAATATTGGGATCCATGCAGAGTGCAGTACATGGTCATAATAATTGCAACAAGAACTGCTGCATTTTTTTCATATAGAAATTGAATGATCAGGAGGCGTTCGGTCAACTAGCCTTAACTGGTGCAAAAATGAAAGAAATCAATAAAGACTTGGAGTTACTATATTCGCAAAATACATTACTTAGCACTCACAAACTTTACACAAACGTTAATTGTTCCACAATGTCTGTACTCAATAAATACGACTAGTAAAGCAATAGTCTACTAGTGGAGTGGTTCGCGTTTATATCCATGTAGAGGTATTTCCTCTATGAACAGTTACAGAAACTAATAAATGGCATCAAATCTTATTGCAAGATAATGGTGCATTCTTCTGTGGGAATGTTTGACTATCATAAATGGCAGAAGTTGTAAGTTGATAGAATTTGCCCAGAAAAACAATATATTTTTCTTGACGCAATCTGCCGCAAGAAATCAAATTTAAATTTCAGTTGCCAAGCATCAAACGGAACCAAAAATGAAACTGAATGTATTTTATCAAATTCTGAAGAAATTTTATAGGATGTGACAGTCCTTACCTCCTTTAGAATTACCGCTGATAATAATACACTCTTAATATGCAGAACAAAAAAGATACAAATTAAAACACTTGATTACGACAATTTATTAAAGAATAAGCAGATGTAACATATCAAATTGAGCAACAATTTCAGAATGTTGGAAAATGAAGATTATATAAAAGTATACAGGGACAATTATTTAAAAACGGCATTTATGTGAAGAGCAAAAGACGTTGTAAGCACTAACAAAGGAAACGAAAAGAAAATCATAATTTGATCACGACAGCTATTAACTAGAAGGCGAGAGTTTACAATAAATGACAATTCGAAATTTGTATGAGGTAGAGAATTCAGCTAACTCATTCGGAAACAACTCCAACATAATATGATAAGCTGCAGTTCCAGTTTAATAAGGGCAAATTCGGTAAGTAATAACAATATGAAGAAACCAAAAAGGAACTTGTGCTGGGCAGATATCACATTTCATCATTTAAGGTTGCTGAAGGTACACCAACAAACTACAGAGAGAAAATTATGCCAGTATGTATAATTTCAATAACATATATATAGCTCAAGAGATGACTCAGGACACAGGTAATAAATAAGGAAAATTTTTACATTCCGTAACTGACATGAGAATAGGTTTATACAGAGTGGTCAGAAACAGTCAGAAAAGCTTGTGTGGGTGTTGCAGGGTAGATTGTGCTATGAAACAATTGTTAAGAAAAAAATTCGATACGTTGCACTGTTTCCGAGTTAATTAGCCAATGACGTCGTTGCTCGCGCAAATTCAAGCGGCTCGCCAGATATCATTAGTGCAATTTTGTCATATGATGACATGTTGGAGACCGTGGCTGTTTTTGAAGACAAATGTTGATGGTGTTAGGACAGCAACCAGCCACAAATATTTGTGGCTGGTTGCTGTCCTAACACCATCAAGATATCATTAGTGTTAGATGTTCTCATAGCGTAGATGATAGCGCACGGGACTGCTCATCCTTTGGCTCAGATTCGAGCCTTATTGCCATCTCATGTCCAATTTTTGTATCGCTCTTTTGTTCGGTTTTAGGAAACCAACAATGAACACGTTTTGCGACAGCGTCTCTTGCGCGGGCTTGAATTTGTGCGCAGCGTCCGGATAGATAAATACAGTGCTAAGTAACTGGAAAACGGCGCAATATATCGAATTGTATTCTTAATAATTATTTTCAGCACAACCTACCCAGCAACACCCTTACAAGCTGTGCAGACTGTTTCTGTTCACTCTGTATAATAATTCTCTATATGTAGAGAGAAATGGCGCCTGGAGCTGATGAGGTTTCAATAGATTGTAAGGTTGGAGGCAAAGTGGTACAACAGGATACAGAAAATCATTTACAAAATACCTGCTAGTACACTAACCAAAGACTGGAATAATGGTGAGTTTGTTCTACTTCACAGGAACTGTGAGAGACAAGTCATATCAAACTATCAACCTGCTCTCCGTGAGGTACAAAACATGCAGACGAGACGTTGTTATAGGTCTAGGCTTCCTCTCCGTAATTGCTCGACATTCACTAAAATTATCAGCAACCGTATAGAAATTAAAACAATTAATTTTAATCAAGCAAACGAAAAAGCTGTCTGGACCATCATCAAAAATCTGTGAATGAATGAAATACTGACTATGAACTGTTACTTTGTTTGTCATTCGTAGATTTTTAAATGCTTTTGTTTGACTACGTTTCTTAAAAATTTTATTATCAGACAAAGAATTTATCCAATCTGTTAGCACGCTGAAGAATGTGTACGTCACTGCTCCAGTTATTGGGCTTCATCGAGACATTGGGAAAATCAGAACTGGAGGAAGAGACAGGCAGAGAGATTATATACCATCAAAATTATTCTCACCTGTCCTGCAAGGAATTTTTAGATCCTTATAAGGGTGAAAGATATGTAAGTTAATGGAACATACTTGAAAAACCTTTGGTTTACTGGTAACGTTGTACTGTTTGCTTTTTAAGCAGCATAACTTCAACAACTACTGGAAGCATCTAATAAAGCAAGTTCGACAGCTGGCCCGAAGGACAGTTGGCTGTAAAAGTCTGATGTAATATATAATGAATACTATTTTGTTCATAGCTGAGGTTCAGCAGCTGCGGAATATTCCAACAAAGATGAAAAAACAGTAATCCGCAGCACAGAAAAAAAATTATTTTGTTCTCTTCATCGGTTTCGACAGTTTAAACATTCATCTTCAGAAGTGAAATAGGCTCAAATCATTAGTAAGCCAACGTCAAAATAAGAATAGGGCGGCAGTGTCTTTGTTACAGAATTACTAATTCCGTAGCAAAGGACACTACCATCCGATTCTTATTTTGACGTTGGCTTACCAATGATTTGAGCCTGTTTCAGTTCTGAAGATGACAGTTTAAACCGTCTAAACCGGTAAAGTGAACCAAATCAAGACATTCTTGTGCAGCTGACGGCAGACGTTTTATTTTTGTTGATATAATTAATACACCAGCAAGACATTGGCAGGTTACTGAACATTCGGGAGAAGCATGAATATGAATCATCGAACACTGTAAACCACGGAAAAATCTAGAGGGAGGCCTTTGTACAGCTATGAATGTCAAATAGCTGATGATGCTGATCATGACATCTGAGCTTTAGCGTGGTAGTGGCGCAGCTACCACACAGTCAGTTCTTGGCCGCTGTGGTGTGCAGCCGAGCTCTGCGGCCTTGCTGACTTAACTGTCGTGTTTACAGCGAGCGTGTTCGCCGTTTCCTTTCGTGGTAGCGTCGTAATTGTTAAGTCAATTAAAAATGCCCTTTCGATGGAAAACTACTTTACGGTCGAGCTTTGAGAGTAATAGTGAACGTCCATCTACAGTCTACATTTGGAACCGGCTGGTAAACGAAGTACAAATGAATGACAAAGAGTTTTTTTTGAAAGTTCATATGAACAACATTACAAAAGGAGAATTTGCGAAATGCATCAACGCTGAAGTTAAGGAAAGTGCAAAATACTAACGGTACCGATATTTTAAGCACGATGATAGTTCACCAAATACGACTGCACTTACTTATTCCGGTTTACGCTTACAATGTATCAGTTTTATATTTTCCGCTTAAAGTTTCACCTGATACGATAAGAGATGTCCTAAATACAGAAGATACAGGGTAAGATAAATATATAAACTAAATCGAATCAGGATCGCCAGAGTGGTTTAGCAGAAGCATATCCTATCTTATCCGTTTATTTTTGGCCACAGAGCGTATGTAACATACAAAAATCAGTCTCAATATTGTTCAGTTTTCATCTCAACGGAACATCTGATGGATTCTTATGATCACAGAAAGCCTGTACAACTTCCTAGTGACACGAGCTGCCGGCCGCTGTGGCCGAGCGGTTCTAGGCACTTCAGTCTGGAACCGAGCGACCGCTACGGTCGCAGGTTCTAATCCTACCTCGGGCATGGATGTGTGTGATGCCCTTAGGTTAGTTAGGTTTAAGTAGTTCTAAATCCACAGGACTGATGACTTCAGATGTTAAGTCCCATAGTGCTCAGAGCCATTTGAACCACGGGGCCGATTTCAACCAAACTCGGTACACATATCACTTACTGTCTGTAAATCTTCGCTGTAGCGCTAAAAACCACCTACCTGTTAAAAGAGTGACAGGACCACTCTTGTTATCTGTACACATAAGGAATCTGATGGACTGGGTCAGCAGCAATCTGTGATTATTTGCTGAAGAAGTTGTAGTGAACGGGAAAGTGTCGTTGTTTTGTAACTATAGGAAGATACTGAATAACTTAGACAGATTTTATATTTGGTGTGATGAATGACAGCTTGCTCTAATGTAGAAAAATATAAGTTAATGCACATGAGTACAAATAACAACCCTGTGCTGTTCGAATTCTGTATTGACGCGTGCTGCTTGACACAGCCACGACGATAAATATCTAAAATACACGTCACAAACCGATATACTTCAACACGAGAGAATTCTGGGAAAGTGTAGCTCATCTATATAAATGACCACCTATAGAATACAATTGCGATATATTCTATAGTACTGCACGAGTGTTTGCGATCCCCACCAGGTGGGGCTGAAGGATGATATGGAATCAATTCAGAAGCAAGCTGCTAGATTTGTTACCGGTATGTTAAATCAACACACGGGTATTACGGAAATGCTCCATGAATTCAAACCAGAAGCCCAGAAGGAAGCATGCGTTCTTTTCGTAAATAGTTATTGAAGAGATATAGAAAGCTAACATTTGCGACAGACTGCACTACGATTCTACCGCCGACAGAGTACATTTCGCTTAAGGATCGCGAAAACAAGATCACAGAAATTAGGCCTCGTATGGAAGAATAAATATATTCGTTTCTCCTTTGCTCCAATGTAAATCAGTGGTACAGTCATGCTCAAAAGTATCCGAACGACCTGCATTGCATTTTCCCCTGATTCGCATGCAACCCACATAACGCAGCTGTCTAGCAGGTCCTCTAATCGCTCCTTGGTACACTCGTTTGACTATTGAAAATGGTCCCAACAAGTCACCACTAGAAAACTCTGCTCTGAATGGCAATAACTCAAGATATAAAGTAATACCACGATTCTACAAATATCAGGGAACACCTTATCACAGATAAGACTGTCCTTAAGGCTTGTAAGCTCACATTTATTGAATAAATGACATACGTGAAATGTTACCACTCTCATTATTACGTCAGATAGGCAATGCACGTAGTACGTTCGTCGTATTCATGATTTCCTCTTCAAAGTGACATACCGTACGTGTTATTTAACACAAAAGACATTAAAAATTTGCGTTATTCACTAGCAGCTAGTTGAGAATATGTATGAACTTCAAATGACACGACGAACCGCCTCGTTCTGCATATGGATTCAAACCCAGGTCATACAGATTAAGATTTCGTGACTGACGGAAACTAACAGTCATTCCTGACTAGGCATACAGAGAGTGATATACCTCGATTTTAGACAGTATCAGTTAGCAAATATCAACTTTAAATTACATAACGTAAACATTTTTAACGGACGCGAATTTCTACCCAGCATATATTGTCCCTGTTAACAAACTACGAGAGATGTTAAATACTGCTTCTTCACAAGTAACTTACTTGAAATGCCGTGAGGCAAAGCTTTGTGTTGGACAGGGATTCGAACCCAGATCCTAATAGGATTGTTATCGAAGCACAATCAACTGTGACACATCGGATTTTCTCGGCAGTATCTAGATGTTTTAACTGAAATGACGAGACGAAACATTAATTTTTTCCTTCCCAGGCCACCAACCCGGCACCTATCGCTGTTATATTCTAGAGAAAACGAACGTTAAATAAGGGTTTGTTACACCAGCAGCGACACGTGAGCATGTTTGAACTAGAAATAATATGACGAAGTGTTCAGTGCTGACTGGGAATCGAACCCCACACATATCGTTATTGACTACACACAAAGAGACGTCAGCTACCGAATTCTTCTCCACCAGAAGCTCGGAATAACATCGTTGAACTTACAGTGATCCCTCAAATAGTTCTGTGTCTCACTGGGAGTTAAAAACGTCAGATATCGTTAGTGCTGACAACGAATGAAAATGCATTAAAAATCAAAATTATTATCCACCAGCAGATAGGTGTTCTCATGCTAAAGCTTGAAAATACATAATGAAAACTTTAGTGCCGGGCCAGGATTCGAACACGTTCACGCGCAATATGTGGAGATGTTGAGGAATCTGCAGTTTTGAACAAGCAACAGATAGTAGTCGAGCTGTATTGTCACGAAGTGATCAAATTCCGCGTTAAGTGCGGTCTGAGTTGCATTCCAAGTTCAAAACCAATTTTGTCGACATACAGAAGCTCAAATAAAAGATGGAATAAGTGTCATCCCGACATGTGCTAAATGCTTTATAAATTTGACTCGATCTTGTGATCACTTCAACAACCTAAATCTACGTGTACATATATACTCTGAAAACCATTGCGAAGTGCTTGGCAGAGGGTACGTCACCTTGTACCAGCTATAAAAGTTTTTTTTCCCATTCCATTTACGTATGGAGAGCGGGACGCATGACTACTTAAATGCCTTCGTGCGTATTGTAATTAATCTATTATCGTCCTCACTATCTCTATGAGAGCGATATGTAGAGGGTTTACGTCTGTCTTCATTTGTCTGCCAGTTCAGTAGTTTCAACATCTCTGTGGTACTCTCCCGCCAAAAAAACCTGTGACCATTCGTGCTGCCTTTGTCTGTATACCTTAAATACACTCTGTTAGTCCTACCAGGTATGGATCCCACATACTTGAACAATATTCTAGGAATGGTCGCACGAGTGACTTTAAGCAATCTCCTTTGTAAACTGATTGCATTTCCCCAGTATTCTACCAATAAACAGAAGTCTGCTACCTGCTTTGCCCACGAATGAATCATGAGATCGTTCCATTTTATGTCCTTGCAAAGTATTACTCACAGGTACTTGTATGAGTTAACAGATTCCAACTGTGGCTCATTGATGTTGTAGTCATATGTTAATACGTTTTTTTTCCTTTTATGAAGCGTATACTTTTACATTTCTGAACATTTAAAGAAAGTTATCAATTTGTGCACCACTTTGAAATCTCCTCAAAATTTAACCGAATACTTGTACAGCTTCTTCCAGACTGGACTTCATTGTAGATAACGGCATCATCTGCGAAAAGTCTGGGGCTATTTTTAATATTGTCCGCAATGTCATTAATACACTAAGTGATCAAAAGTATCCGGAAACCTAGCTAATAATGACTTACAAGTTCGTGGCGCTCTCCATCGGGAATGCTGGAATTCAGTATGGTGTTGGCCCACCCTTAGCCTTGATGACAGCTTCCACCCTCGCAGATATACGTTCAATGAGGTGCTGGAAGGTTTCTTGGGGAATGGGAGGCCATTCTTCACGGAGTGCTCCACTGAGGAGAGGCCGTGCATTATGGACAGGTGTTCGATGTGGTTGAAAGATGCTATCCCCATCCCCGAATTGCTCTTCAACAGTGGGAAGCAAGAAGGTGCTTAAAACATCAATGTAGGTCTGTGCTGTGATAGTGCCACGCAAAACAACTAGGGGTGCAAGCCTATCCATGAAAAACACGACCACATCATAACACCACCGCCTCCAAATTTTACTGTTGGCACCGCACACGCTGGCAGATGACGTTTACCGGGCATTCGCCATACCCACACCCTGCCATCGGATCGCCACATTGTGTACCGCGATTCGTCACTCCACACAACGTTTTTCCGTTGTTCAATCGTCCAGTGCTTACGCTCCTTACACCAAGCGAGGCGTCATTTGGCGTTTACTGCCGTGATGTGTGGTTATGAGCAGCCGCTCGACCATGAAATCCAAGTTTTCTCACCACCCGCCTAACGGTCATAGTACTTGCAGTGGATCCTGATGCAATTTGGAATCCCTGTGTGATGGTCTGGATAGATGTCTGCCTATTATACATTACGACCCTCTCTAACTGTCGGCGGTCTCTGTCAGTCAACAGACGAGGTCGGCCTCTACGCTTTTGTGCTGTACGTGTCTCTTCTCGTTTCCACTTCACTATCACATCGGTAATAGTGGACCTAGGGATGTTTAAGGGTGTGGAAATCTCGCGTACAGTCGTATGACACAAGTGACACCCAATCACTCGACCACGTTCTAAGTCCGTGAGTTCCGCAGAGCGCCCCATTCTGCTCTCTCACGATGTCTAATGACTACGGAGGTCGCATTGTGCTGCCGCCCACCTGGCAGTGGGTGGCAGCATAATGCACCTAATACGAAAAACGTATGTTTTTGGGGAAGTTCGGATACTTTTCATCACATAGTGTATACATCACGAACAGCAAGGGACCCAACACACTTCCCTGGGGTCAACATGAAGTTACGTCTACATCTGAAGACGACTGTCCATCCAAGATAACCCCGGCCAACTCATACGGTGGTACAAAAGACTCTCGTTGTTGCACATGTCTCACTTCAGTCTCATTCGTGCCAGTTGTGCCATAATTCTAACGAATCCATCAGTTTCTACTTCTAAAGCTCGACAGATTGAATTGATCGATTTTCATTTTAGATATATAAACCACATGGATATACATGGAATTTGATTCTGGAGTAACATAATATACGCTGTGGCTACAGTAGACGACTGCTTGATATTTACCTTCGTTTGGATACTAAATATTTTACATACATTTGCTCAGTCGTATGTCTGTAGATGTTACAAGTCGTCACTGTTTGGTCCCTTAGGAATTCACACACATTTGAACATTTTGAAATTGTTACTTTTGTTATTCTTTTAAAAATTTATGCCCAACACTGCCAACTTTTATTGACACTTCGAACCATCTTTTATTCATAGTGAGATAAGAAATTTTGTGGGGAACAGCTTCGATGACCTAACCTTGCTAAACAATGCTCAATCACTGTACCACTTAGTTTCGGCTACTGTCTAGGAACAGATATATGAAATAACTGAAGTAACTCAACTAAAGCATGAGGTCAAGTTATCTCTTTTCAGACACCAAGTTTCCTATACAAGACAGTGTTTCATTTAATGCGAATTAATTAAAACGTCAACATGAGGGCACGAATTAGTTTCAGAATGGTATTCGTCAAATTACATGCTTTGGTCTGATGTATATGATGATGACCGTATTCAGTAAATTTCGCTTTATTTCTATTCAGAGTATGATACAGGTTTGGAAAAATCTCTCCGACTGAAGAAAAGCGACGAAAAAGTTTGCTGTTCTTTAGAAAAGGTGCTGTGGAGGCTATTAGTAGAGATTAGGACATTGCACTTTATACAGAAGAGCGACCGATGGGTGTCTGTCGCGGACACGGCGGGTTGGCAGCACTATTGACCGCGGCGAGCGTTTCATAAGCATCAGCTGCCGGAATAGGTACGTCTCGTGTGAAGAGGCGGGCCAGCCTGAATAATGCAACGGCGCAATTACTAGGCGACGCACGGCACTGACAGTCACTCCTCTTTTCGTGAGCAGTTAAGAACCCTCATTAACAGTGACTAACAGTCTCCATTCCAGCTGTCAGAGCCCGACTTGCACTTCTCTTAGTCGAGTCTTCACTTCGGGAGAAGATGGTGACATACAACCCAGAGGTAGCTGATTCAATTCCCTGAATGACAAAATGTTCTTGACACAGGATGTTGACCTTCAACTTGAAGGAACAGCGTTGAGGTGGGCGTGTGTGTATGTGTGTGTGTGTGTGTGTGTGTGTGTGTGTGTGTGCATGCGTGTGTGTGTGAGGAGGGGGAGAGCAGCTGTGTTGGAGACGTTAGTGTATTGAACGTGTGCTTTTAATCACAAAGTGGACAACGTAGTGATGTTTGACCTGGAGATAGCTGGTTCCTATCCTGTGGACAGAAAGCTGTCAAGTAATGGTAACGTGGCCTACAGTGGTGATGAAGGGAAGATAGGATTGAAAGCACATTAACATCTAATCACTTCGATCGAAGCCTTGGAACTTCTGTGCGCCGTTGTGGAATAAGGACAAAGGAAATCGTTGCTGGTGTGCCTGTCCTCAAATGGAAGTTAAGCGTGATCTTTTTGTAGCCCTCGAGGTGAAAAAGAAAAAGATAACTTAAAGTTTAACGCTACTTCATGGCCCACTTCGTTGGAGACGGACCACTGGAACTGGGAAGGAATTAGCTGCGACCTTTAAGACAACGTCACTACACTCGATTGAACTAATTTAGGGTAACCGTAGAAAACGTGAATCAATGTTACGAGACTGGCATTACTCCTGAATACGACCTCAATGTCCCAGCAACGTTTCAGTTCAGTCGGTGTCCGCCGAAAGGACAAGACTACATCCCAGAATCAAGATTAATTCTCTCTCATTCTTTGACTCACATATACAGATATAACAACCCGTACGCAAGACTGTTCTTGACAAGTACTTAGACAGAAATCCGTGCAGTGTGATGATGCATCTGAAACGTTACGGCGTAGTGTTGGTGCGATGAAATCGGTAATTACTTCACTACGACTATTTTGTTAATTTCTCTAAGTGTAAATTCAAATTTTGTCATCACACTGGCATATTGAGAAGATGGACGCACATAAAACGATTCAAACGGAAGAAAAGACTATTTTTACTGAAGCAAGTAAAGAAAAGCGCAAACTGGAAAAAGGTGGCCCAGGGAAGTGGCCACGGTTGTTTAGGAAAACAGCAGAAACCCAATATCATGATGATGGTGCCGGGAAATGAATACTGTCCACCTTCATACCTCTTCAACTTTCCGTGAATACGACTCCATTGCATTAACCACTCCACCACGTTCCGTACATCTCATAAGCGCGAGTCTCCATTGTATTTGTTCATATGCAGTTCAATCACCTGCATTCCTCGAGTCCTGAATCATTACAGGGCAACATTGTGGGTGCGGTAATAATCGACGAGTACTATCAATAATTTTGTTCATAGAGTTCTTCCTACACGATGGAGAGACATCTACAGACGTTAAAGTAACCTCTGGCGTGCCACAGGGGAGTGTTATGGGACCATTGCTTTTCACAATATATATAAATGACCTAGTAGATAGTGTCGGAAGTTCCATGCGGCTTTTCGCGGATGATGCTGTAGTATACAGAGAAGTTGCAGCATTAGAAAATTGTAGCGAAATGCAGGAAGATCTGCAGCGGATAGGCACTTGGTGCAGGGAGTGGCAACTGACCCTTAACATAGACAAATGTAATGTATTGCGAATACATAGAAAGAAGGATCCTTTATTGTATGATTATATGATAGCGGAACAAACACTGGTAGCAGTTACTTCTGTAAAATATCTGGGAGTATGCGTGCGGAACGATTTGAAGTGGAATGATCATATAAAATTAATTGTTGGTAAGGCGGGTACCAGGTTGAGATTCATTGGGAGAGCCCTTAGAAAATGTAGTCCATCAACAAAGGAGGTGGCTTACAAAACACTCGTTCGACCTATACTTGAGTATTGCTCATCAGTGTGGGATCCGTACCCGATCGGGTTGACGGAGGAGATAGAGAAGATCCAAAGAAGAGCGGCGCGTTTCGTCACAGGGTTATTTGGTAACCGTGATAGCGTTACGGAGATGTTTAACAAACTCAAGTGGCAGACTCTGCAAGAGAGGCGCTCTGCATCGCGGTGTAGCTTGCTCGCCAGGTTTCGAGAGGGTGCGTTTCTGGATGAGGTATCGAATATATTGCTTCCCCCTACTTATACCTCCCGAGGAGATCACGAATGTAAAATTAGAGAGATTAGAGCGCGCACAGAGGCTTTCAGACAGTCGTTCTTCCCGCGAACCATACGCGACTGGAACAGGAAAGGGAGATAATGACAGTGGCACGTAAAGTGCCCTCCGCCACACACCGTTGGGTGGCTTGCGGAGTATAAATGTAGATGTAGATGTAGATGTAGATGGACGTAGTGGCTCACTTTCCCAGATCCGCGTATTCGTGTGGGAACAGAGCCGTCTGCCGCCAGGCTTTCGATGCTCGCTACTTCAGTATTCATTCGTGACACAGAAACAGTTGCAGCACGCGATCGCGGTAGCGGCTAGTCAAGGTCTTTCGGGTCTTCAAGGAGTCGCCTCGCTCTGAACACGAATAATTCAGCCATTTTTTGCGGAGGTATCTCACTATGTGATCACACCTTTGTGCTGTGTCCGATTGCGGATACAAATATAACATACAATTTTTCAAATTTCAAACACTTTTGCTAAACATGTTTGTTGGTAGTCTCAATCTGAATAAAGCTGCTTTTTGAAGCACTCTATAATCGACAACTGTCACGATTTTAATCAAAATTCTTTAAAGTGGGCTCCAGAACAAATATTTAGACTCTGTTTCGTCTGAAGAAGGGAGCATCAACAAAGAAATGCACTCTTCCGTGCTTTTGCCACTTACAGGGCTAACCGATAGGTTAAGGACAGTAGATAGGGGAGAGTGTTGTACCAAGAGGATAGTCTGCCTAAGAACACACAATGTTTTTGGTTGGTATTTCATGCTAGTGACTGATGTTAGAATCACATGAAGGAGTGCTCACTACATACTGCCATTTGCAGCTTCCGCCATTTTTTAGAGTTTTTGTTGTTTTTAGACAGGAGGTTGTATTACGTGCACCATTTGTAAATACGCTCTAAGACAAAACACGAAGGAATTATCCGAATGGGACGAAAATCGGTTGATATGATGTAAATTTGTAGACAAACAAACGATTACAATTTCAGAAAAATTGCATCTTTTCTTCAAGAAAAAGATATGCACAAATTGAACAAGCCAATAATGCGCTGGGCCACCTATGGCCTTAATTCGAGCAATTATTTGTCTTGACATTGACTGGCAAAGTTGTTGAATGTCCTCCTGAGGGATATCGTGCCATATTCTGTCCAATTGGAGCGTTAGATCGTCAAAATCTCGAGCTGGTTGGAGCGCCCTGCCTACAATGTTCCAAACGATCTCAATTGGGAAGAGATCTGTCGACCTTACTAGCCAAGGTAGTGTTTGAAAGGCACGGAGGCAAGCAATGGAAGCTCTCACCGAGTGCGGGCGGGCATTATCTTGCTGAAATCTAATCTCAGGATGGTTTGCTTGTGAGGCCGTATGGTGGGCGACAGTCATGTTGGTATTCCACCACCGTCTGGGGCGTCTCCAGACACATCTTCGCTGCTCCTCGGGGCTTAGTTTAAAGTGGGACTCATCACTGAAGACAGTTCTGCTCCAGTCAATAAGATTCCATACCGACCTGGCTGTCGCTCGCCATACTGCCAGGACTGATGCTCTACGGTGCCATCTCTTTTCCTAGCAGGATTCCTTTGATTGTCATCCGCAGTACCCTTACAGCACCCTTACGTCGACGACATTCTACGCCCCGTTTTGTTGTCCCTCATGGCAAACCATCATGGGCTATATTTCAACAAGATAATGCCATCCACACACGGCGAGAGTTTCTACAGCTTGTCTCCGTGCTTGCCAAACCATACGTTGTCAGGCAAGGTCGCCGGATCTCTCGCCCTCTGACAAGGTATGGCGCATTAGAGGCAAATCCCTCCAACCATCACGGGATTTAGGCCATCTAACGCTCGAATTTGGAGAGAATTTGGCGCTATATCCCTCAGGACATCCAGCAATTCTATCAATCAATGCCTAGCCGAATGACCACTTGCGTAAGGGCCAGAGATGGACCAACGCGTTATTGGCTTGTTCAGTTTGTTAAACTCTTTCTCTTGAGTAAGTCAGGTAATTCTTCTGAAATTGTAAAAAATTGTTTGTCTTTAAATGTACATTACATTTTACAATTTTCGTCCAATTCGGATACTTCTTTCGTGGAGTGTCTTTTTTTTTAACTGCTTAGCTGGCGAGTAACTCACAACAGTGCTACATACAGTGCTAGTGGTTTTGATACAAAGCAGAGCAATGGGAACGATAAACAAAGCAAACATTGCATTATATCTACAATAACAATTATCGAAGTTGACATTTCGTCAGAAAGGAACCCAAGGAACTTCGCACAGTGAGAAAGAAGTGGCAGATGAAATATTAGCGTTTCTGCAAGATGCGTCTGTGGAATGTGTGGTGCCGTATACTATAGACTGTGCGGACAGTGTACATGAGTAGTACAATGATGAGGATACATGGCTAACAAGTGATAGTGATATTGCAACAGGCGATGTAGTTCTCCGCCCTTGTCGGACAGGGAACCACGAATCCAGTCTGCAGTGAGACGTAGTAAAGGACAATCGTTATCCATGAAGCGGGTAAAAAACAATTACGTCCATGGAAGATCATTTGCACAGCAGCAAAAAAATAATTATGAGCAGATTTCGAATAAGCCCGCAGGAATATAACCATGTAGTACACAAGAAAACCTACCGATATTCTAGACAGGACAGGGCGCACTTGTTACAAAAAGTAGTGTTTGCGCTTTTTTGAAGGCTGCTCGATACAGTTTCAATATGTGCATGATAGTGGTCTACTACGTTATGCACATTAAACTGAGAGCGACATAGATTAAAGTGATTTCAAGGGAAGCAGTAAATGGTTGCATAACTTTAAACAGCGCTACAGACTTTGAAGACGTAAGATAACGAAATTTCAAAAAAACTTCAACCTGATGATACACAGAAAACTGCGGAATAGACCCGAAAAATTGTAGATGAGATAAACAAACTTATCCCACCGTTCACGTTGGCCGTGCGGTTCTACGCGCTTCAGTCCGGAACCGCGCGACTGCTACGGTCGCAGGTTCGAATCCTGCCTCGGGCATAGATGTGTGTGATGTTCTTAGGTTAGCTAGGTTTAAGTAGTTCTGAGTTCTAGAGGACTGATGACCTCAGATGTTAAGTCCCATAGTGCTCAAAGCCATTTGAACCAACCCACCGTTCAGTAAGGAGTATGTTTTCAACTCCGACCAAGCGGAATTTGGAGACGAAATCCATATGAAAGGAACCCTGGATATTAGAGGCACCTTGGGAGTTATAACAAGATCATCTAACATAAATGCCTTAACGCATTTGTATGAAATTAGGCCAACTGTTAATCTGGATGGTAAATTGGCCGGAAAGTTATGTACTGTGTAGCTAGAAGTTGGAGGTGCTCTGCCCTCTACCATTCATCCTCGTGTGCGTGATTCTGTAGGGGTAGTAGGAAATATTTACGTCACAGGAAGCAAGAGTGGGAAAATGGGTGTAAGAGTACAACTATTGTATGAACACTGCTTTTGGCTCATAGCTGGTCAAAAAACTTGCTTGTGCTTGATTCCTGGCCTGGTACAAAAATCACACTCCTTTAGAGTAAATTATTCCACCTGAAAAGTGAGTGACATTGCAGTTCATGCCACCCAGAACCACTGGACAAATTCAGCTTCTGGAAATTTGTTTTTCCTGTGTGTATAAAAATTGTTATTGCACTATCTGTAACTACACTTTAAAGGATAGTAAGTTTTACTGCCGTGCGGGGTAGCCGTGCGTTCGAGGCACCTTGTCACGGTCCGCGCGGCTCCCCCCGTCGGAGGTTCGAGTCCTCCCTCGGGCACGGGTGTGTGTGTTGTCCTTAGCGCAAGTTAGTTTAAGTTAGCTTAAGTAGTGCGTAAGCTTAGGGACCGATGACCTCAGCAGTTTGGCTCCATAAGACCTTACCACAAATTTCCAAATTTTTCCAAGTTTTATTACATGCAAACTGAAGGTGGATGGAGGGAGAAAGGAAAGGAAATGGAAGGCATTACTGATGTCAGCTGCGTCGGAATATTACGCGGAATTAGCGGCGACGAATGAATATGTGTACCCGACTGGGGTTCGAACCCAGGCTCTGAGCACTATGGGACTTAACATCTGAGGTCATCAGTCCTCTAGAACTTAGAACTACTTAAACCTAACTAACCTAAGGACGCCACTCACATCCATGCCCGAGGTAGGATTCGAACCTGCGACCATAGCGGTCGCGCGGTTCCAGACTGAAGCGCCTAGAACCGCTCGGCCATCGAACCCAGGATTTCCTGCTTAGTAGGTAGGTGCGTTAACCACTGAGCCATCCGGAACACAGTGTTAGCATAACTATCTCAAGACGCTTCAGGGCCGACACACATTCCCACCGAGCGCCCCCTATCCGGAGTCCTTGTCCATTTCCTCGTCACCCGCTACTCTAAAAAAAAAATTGGCTCTGAGCACTATGGGACTTAACATCTGAGGTCATCAGCCCCCTAGAACTTAGAAGTACTTAAACCTAACTAACCTAAGGACATCACACACATCCATGCCCGAGGCAGGATTCGAACCTGCGACCGTAGCGGTCGCGTAGTTCCAGACTGAAGCGCCTAGAACCGCTCGGCCACTCCGACCGGCCCGTTACTCTCATTGTCAGATCCCCGCAGGAGGTCGGACGTAATTGTACTCGTACATCCGCTCGGAAGAAGTTGGATCCATTGCTCATCTAGGCGAATCAATTATGTGAATATCCAAAAGAACAGATGCCACGCATCCATATAATAGCTAGTGTCACGATAAGCTCCACGACAGACTGCTTCGCATTCAGTTGCATGCCACCACATTCCGATCAGTTCTCGTCACCCCGTCACACCAACATGATTCTATATGCATTCCTTAAGAGTTGGTACCTAGATAAACGTCCTCACAGTTTATAATTCCGAAGGACTTCACCTTCGATTTTGAGGGTACGAACCTTTGTGATCGTTGTAGCGTGCCATTTTTCATTCAGTGCTCACAGGTTAATGGTTTGTATTGAATATTTCATGAACGTCCGTTTTGTGAAGTGTAATACCTATATCCCATATGGGGTTGATCTCTACAGCTCGTGCACACTCATTTTCAGTTGACCTCTTAATGCACATGTTGAGTCATTAGCAGCTAGTACTTTTCCTGTCGTAATCGTTAACACAGCAATTTCAAACAAGCCGTACTAAATATTAAACTTGCGATCTCGCACTCGAGGGGTTCCTTGTTAGAGTGTATTTCGCGTTCTGCACATTTAAGTGCTGTATAATATATTAAAGCTATTTGGGATATTGTTAATTCTTCAGGTACAGACCTGATAGTGAGTAAAATGCTGTATATTTTTAGAATTGTATGAGGACCATTAAGCCGTACTTCGTCGCTCGTGGACCCTTTTTCAGTTTGAAACAGAAGAAGGTCTTTTACAATGAATGATGTTATACTTGCAAATCAACCCAATTTCTTCAGTGCCTTAACAACTTTATCTGTATTGAAAATGAAAATCTATCTTAATTTCAAACAGATTCTATTTCAAAATGTTTTTAACTTGTAACTGGTTTTTGATAATACCTCTGCTTAATTTGATTTCACGTACTTATTATTAGCGTCTAGTAGAGCAATAACGTAACATACCAGGCGACCCGTGCGAAGCTTTCTTACTTTTATAGTTTTAAATAATGACAGCATTTGGTATAAGAGTAGTCGTCGGCATAAAGATAGCTGTGAGAATGAAGAGAAAACAGCTTTAAAAATGAACCGAAGGGCGTGAAATAATAATATGTAATGAATTTATGACACACCTTTGTATAAACATTTCGTTGCACATAATTTTCAACAAAATTCTTTACAGAGCATTACAATATCTCGGTGTGTATCTCAGCCGATGTTTGAGCTACAGCCACCGTTTTCTACATCTACAAGAATACTCTGCAAATCAAACTTAAGTGCCTGCCAGAGGGTTCATTGAACCACCTTCACAATAATTCTCTATTATTCCACTCTCGAACAGCGTAGGTAAAATACGAACACCTAAATCTTTCGGTGAGAGCTCTGATTACCCTTATTTGATTATAATGATCGATTCTCCCTATGTATGTCGGCGTCAGTAAAATATTTTCGCATTCGGAGGAAAAAGTTGGTGATTGAAATTTCGTGAGAAGATTCCGCCTCAACGAAAAACACCTTTGTTTTAATGGTGTCCGTCCCAAATCCTGTGTAATGTCCGTGACACTCTCTTCCCTATTTCGTGATTATACAACACCTGCTGATCTTCTTTGAACTTTTTCGATGTACTCCGTTAATCCTATCTGGTAAGGATCCCAGAATCCGCAGCAGTACTCCAAAAGAGGATTTTAGTAGGTCTGTTACATTTTCTAAGTGTCCTGCCAATAAAACGCAGACTTTAGGTCCTTCCCCACAACATTTCCTACGTGTTCTTTCCAATTTAAATTGTTCGTAATTGTAATTCCTAGGTATTTAGTTGCATTTATGGCCTTTAGATTACATTGATTTATGGTGTAACCAAAGTTTAAAGGATTGATTTAAAGCTCATGTCGATGATCTCACATTTTTCATTATTTAAGGTCAAATGCCAATTTTCACACCATTCAGATATATTTTCTAGAACTTTTTGCAATGTGTTTTTAACTTCTGATGACCTTACTAGTCGACAATCGACAACGCAATCTGCTTGCAACCTAAGACGGCTGCTCAGATTGTCTCCTCAATCGTTTACATAGATAAGGAACAGCAGAGGGCCTATAACACTACCTTGGGGAACGCCATAAATCACATCAGTTTTACTCGGTGACTATCCGTCACTTACTACGATCTTCGGACCCTGTGATAGGAAATCACGAATCCAGTCACATAACTGAGACCATATTCGAAAAGCGCAATATTACACTACAAGCCGCTTGTGTGGTACAGTGGCGAAAGTCTTTCGGAAATTTAGAAATACGGAATCAGTTTGGAATCCCTTGTCAATAGAACTCAGCACTTCGTGGTTTTGGAGCGATTCTTCTCACTGGCAGCTTCTAATGTTCGTTTTCCTTAGCATCGTAAACTTGTCATTTATTGTTTATGCCAGTAGTATTTACACCAGCCTTTTATTGACAAAAGTTGGTAATTAATGAGCAAATACAAACACAAAATAAAGAAGTAATGGAATGTAATTTACTGCTCATGACAATATTTGACTGTCAGCTCTTGCTTGTAACTTCTAATTTTAGACCTAATATTTACATTTAACTGCTGTTGAAGAGTAGTTTAATGAGAAATACGAATATGTAATGCAAAGAAGTAAATAAATTCGGAATGTATAGGTTAGAACGTACTGTTAGTTTCTTACCCGATACATCAATAGGGCCACAATAACCTCTAACTGTATTTTGAGATTTTAATTGTGCTTCGTACTTCATGTAAGCACGTTACTCCGTAGTAGAAATAAGTAAATCACAATTCAAGGTGACAGTGATAGATATGTTTGTCGTTTGGAAAGTATACTCGTTTAGAAAAGTGAACTTGTATAACGGTCTCAGAGATAATGGGCTACCGCAGAGGGCACGGTTATTATCCATGACAATGCTGCATACAAATTATCCAGTTAATAAGAACTTTAAAAATCAAACGGTATTTATAATAAGATAATAAGAAAAGGGACTCCATTATTTGTGATTAATAAGTTAACTTCGTAAAAAATAGATATGACCACATTACCGTTTCCCAAGTCTCTTGACTGTTTCACCCTTACGATCGACGACGAACGTCAAGCCACCAAAAATCATCCATGATGCCCTTTTGCGTATGGTAGTTAAAAGTCTCTTTTATGTTAATATTTTCCACAAATAGTAATTTTTAGCTCAAAATCGGAATGCAATGTCAGAAGTCGGTTTAAAACCTTTCTAACATTACGTCATCCTTGTACGATTAGTATGTGTTGAGAAAAGGGTATGTTGACTTGAGAAATAATATACATATCAGAATGCAGGCTTTCTCGGCGAATCTCGATGATAAAATCTTCTCGGGTTGACAGCCGAGTCAATACGTTGTTCTCCTGCAACGTTTCAGCAAGTGTCTTACTTGCCATCTTGAGGCGAAGTGTCGGGTTCAGTTTCGGTCTCACTAGGTCACGGACTGTACATCGAGTCCGGTGTAGCACGAGTCTAAGCATCATAGCTGCTATTCATCCATTGTAATCTCTGATGGTAGCGACTGCCTCTCTGCCGGATGATCATCACGCTACTTCCTTAGGTTTTGGAAGTAGGCTACGGCGGCGAGGTCTTCAGGGGCAGCCCGTCTTCTGCCGGAGCGCCACTCCTCCTTCAGCCACTTCTCGGCGATCTGGTAGATGTGCTCCCAGTCGTGGGGGGTGAAGATAGGGAGGGCGTTGATCGCTCGCAGCCCCTTCCGAGTCACCACCTCGTGCAACAAGCCACGGGTGTGGCGGTGGTCACACGGGTGGTGGGGAAGGGGAGGCTTGGGAATGTCCGGCGGCATGAAAGGATACGGGTTGTCCCGGTGTGGGTACGACCCGTCCTTTATGGACTCCGCAATCTTCTTAAGAAACGGCTGCACACTGCGCTCATCTGGGAGCGGCAGGCACAACGGAAGCTTCTCCTCCTCGAATGGCTCTCCCTCGGCGTGGGAGGAAGCGAACGGCATCTCTTCCCCGGTTCGTGGGACTGTCTCCACGGCGGGAGGCAGTCCAGGCGACTCGACGTCCATCGCCACCTGCATTTCTGCAGGGGGCGAGTCGATGGGCGTCTGCGTGACGGCGTCCAGCCCCACCGGGCGCCCCGCAGGGGTGGTGTGGGCGGGGGCGGTCACCTTCTTCTCGAGAACCCACAGCTCCTCGCGCAGCTGCTGCAGCTGACGATAAACAGTTGCGAGCTCTTTCTTAAGCGCGGTCCGTTCGGGCGCGAAGGCGGCTCGGAAGCCAGCTATGGCGTCATCAGCGGCGGCTTCGACTCGGCGCGGCTCGCACCCCACGGCAGAGCGAGGGGGCGGGGCGTCCGTCTTGGCACCAGACACCGCCGCAGGGTGTGTCGCTGCGGGCTGGCGGCGAAACTCCTTGAGACAGCCGCAGCTATGTGGGTTTGTGGCGTGTGAGCCGCCGCAGTTCACGCATCTGCTGGCCATCCCTCGTGGCTTCGTGCAACTACGAGTGTTGTGCGCTGCCGCGCACTTCAAGCACGCGACGGCGTTCTTGCAAACACTCGCAGTGTGCGCCAGTTGCTGGCACCTGTAGCACTGCACGTCCTTCCGTTTCCGCTGTGTGCGCTTCGGTTGTCGTCGGCGGCCGCGGTTGCTTCCCATCGCATCGACGAGTAGCTCTAGGGCGGCTGCAATCTTGCTTCCCTTGCGTCTAACTATATCTTCCGGCTAGTGGCGTACGCGAGCGACGGTAACGAAGTGAGCCGCAGAGTCGAGCAGCGGAGTGCGTGCGTGCCGGCGTCCGCCACGTGAGGTGTCGGGTTCACGTCTCGTCCGAATCCTTATAGCCACGGGCTTCTATGCATCCTCGGCGCCGGTCGGGCCAATCAGGCGCCGACCCGTGGTCGACGGGTCCTGCCTCTCGTCTCGGTGCGGCTTGTTTATTCCATCTGTCGCCACTGACCTGCCTCCATCGGTGCTCTCGCGTCTCATTCTTGATAATGTTGTGTTCCACGCGGTGCTGAGTTGGAAGTCACTATCCCGATTGACCAGGTTATCACTGACTCCTATCTCCACTGCCTCTTTAATAATAGAGTATCAGAAACCTTTCGCTCTACACAGTCTCTTGGTTTCTTCAAACTGAAACGTGTGTTCTTCACTGAGGCTCTGCTCCGCTACCTCGGATTTTTTTTTTTTTTTTTTTTTTTTTTTTTTTGTCCGAGGCGAACGCTTCTCACATGTTCAGAGATGCGTTGTGTTATGCAACGCTTCGTCTGTCCAAGATATTGTTTCCCACATTCGCAGGCCAACCGCTGTGGCCGAGCGGTTCTAGGTGCTTCAGTCGCCGGTTCGAATCCTGCCTCGGGCATGGATGTGTGTGATATCCTTAGGTTAGTTAGGTTTAAGTTCTAGGGGGCTGATGACCTCAGCTGTTAAGTGCCATAGTGCTCAGAGCCATTTGAACCAATTGAACCACATTCGCAGGAAATGCTATAGACATCCAGTGTTCTTAGACCCAAGTTGTCCTTCATTGAGCCCAGCATATTTCTGATTTTTCCTGGAGGATAGAAGATGATTTTTATTTTGTTCTTCTCCAGTATCCTGGCAGTCTTAGCCGTGGGCGGCCCTGTGTACGGGAGAAACGCCAGACCTTTGTTGTCCTCTGCTTACGGAAGGTCCTCCTTCTTCTTCTTGCTCATCTTGAGAGCGCGTCTAATCTGCGATTCGGTGTATCCATTCTTCTGGAAGGTTTTCTTCAGGTACTGAATCTCAGTAGGTGAACTGTCCTTGTCGCATATGTCATGAGCTCTGCGGACAAGGGTAGTGAGCACGGATTTCCGTTGTGCTGGGTGAAGGCAACTTTTGGCGTTGAGATACAGGTCTGTGTGTGTTTTCTTTCGGTAGACCGAGTGTCCGTTCTTTATTAGGATATCGAGGAAGGGAAGGCACCGATTTTCTTCCAATTCCATTGTGAACTTGATGTTCTCGTGTATGCTGTTCAGATGGTTGAGAAATTCCGTTAGAGTGTCCTCGCCGTGTGGCCAGACAGCGAAAGTATCATCCACGTACCGATAAAAGCCTTGAATTTAAGGCATGCTGTTTCCAAGGCGATATCCTCGAAGCATTCCATGTACAGATTGGCGATACATGGTGCCAGTGGGGATCCCATGGCGACTCCATCCACTTGTTGGTAAAACGTGCCCCACACTGGAAGTACACTACTGGCCATTGAAATTGCTACACCAAGAAGAAATTCCGATGATAAACGGGTATTCATTGGACAAATATATTATACTAGAACTGACATGTGATTACATTTTCACGCAATTTGGGTACATAGATCCTGAGAAATCAGCACCCAGAACAACCACCTCTGGCCGTAATAACGGCCGCGATACGCCTGGGCATTGAGTCATACAGAGCTTGGATGTCATGTACATGTACAGCTGCCCATGCAGCTTCAATAAGCTACCACAGTTCATCAAGAGTAGTGACTGGCGTATAGTGCGTATTGTGACGAGCCAGTTGCTCGGCCACCGTTGACCAGACAATTTTAATTGGTGAGAGATCTGGAGAATGTGCTGGCCAGGGCAGCAGTCGAACATTTTCTGTATCATGAAAGGCCCGTACAGGTCCTGCAACGTGCGGTCGTGCATTATCCTGCTCAAATATAGGGTTTAGCAGGGATCGAATGAAGGGTAGAGCCACGGGTCGTAACACATCTGAAATGTAACGTCCACTGTTCAAAGCGCCGTCAATGCGAAATAGAGGTGACCGAGACGTGTAACCAATGGCACCCCATACCATCACGCCGGGTGGTACACCAGTATGTCGATGACGAATACACGTTTCCAATGTGCGTTCACCGCGATGTCGCCAAACACGGATGCGACCAACATGATGCTGTAAACAGAACCTGGATGACGTTTTGCCATTCGTGCACCCAGGTTCGTCGTTGAGTACACCATCGCTGGCGCTCCTGTCTGTGATGCTGCTTCAAGGGTAACCGCAGCCATGGTCTCCGAGCTGATAGTCCATGCTGCTGCAAACGTTGTCGAACTGTTCGTGCAGATGGTTGTTGTCTTGCAA
This sequence comes from Schistocerca cancellata, assembly GCF_023864275.1. NCBI lineage: Eukaryota > Metazoa > Arthropoda > Insecta > Orthoptera > Acrididae > Schistocerca > Schistocerca cancellata. Next base: position 328,329,528 of record NC_064629.1, read on the forward strand.
ACGTCACCATCTGTTGACTCAGGGATCGAGACGTGTGTGCACGATCCGTTACAGCCATGCGGATAAGATGCCTGTCATCTCGACTGCTAGTGATACGAGGCCGGCGTTCCCTATTACCTTCCTGAACCCACAGATTCCATATTCTGCTAACAGTCATTGGATCTCGACCAAAGCGAGCAGCAATGTCGCGATACGATAAAACGCAGTCGCAATAGTCTACAATCCGACCTTTATCAAAGTCGGAAACGTGATGGTACGCATTTCTTCTCCTTACACGAGGCATCACAACAACGTTTCACCAGGTAACGCCGGTCAACTGCTGTTTGTGTAGGAGAAATCGGTTGGAAACTTTCCACATGTCAGCACGTTGTATGTGTCACCACCGGCGCTAACCCTGTGTGAATGCTCTGAAAAGCTAATCATTTGCATATCACAGCATCCTCTTCCTGTCGGTTAAATTTCACGTCTGTAGCACGTCATCTTCGTGGTGTAGCAATTTTAATGGCCAGTAGTGTACGTGGCCGTGAGTGCATGGCGGAATAATTCCACTGTGTCTTCGTCTAAATGGTTCTCCAGTAGTTTCAAGGAGTCCTCTAACGGTACCCTCGTGAAGAGGGGTGTAACGTCTGAAGCCGCTGTAGAGGTGAGAAAGGAGACCTGCAGAATCCAAAAAAAAAATAAATGGTTCAAATGGCTCTGAGCACTATGGGACTCAACATATTAGGTCATAAGTCCCCTTGAACTTAGAACTACTTAAACCTAACTAACCTAAGAACATCACACACACCCATGCCCGAGGCAGGATTCGAACCTGCGACCGTAGCAGTCCCGCGGTTCCGGACTGCAGCGCCAGAACCGCACGGCCACCGCGGCCGGCTCCTAGACAAAGCGGGAACGCCAAAAACCAACATCTCAGCGGCGGAACCCAGGGCGATACGTAGCCTCCGAATCGTAGCAGATCATTGATTGCGTCCATTCACATCCTTTACGTTCTTCAGTTGTCATCCGCCGCATCGTCATGGGCAGTTGTGGATTGTTTCTTGCAGGCGGTTTGAGTACAAATTTTTTTTCTTATAATCTACCTTACGCCTAATGCCTAATTTACGCCTCTTAAGAAATTCGTTACATGGTTCAGCATTCTATCTCTGCGTTAGAGTTCTAGTTTCTCTATCAGGTTCCAATTTGTTCCTGATATCTTAAGCTAATGGGACTTCTAGTGTTCGTCATGTGTGGTGTCGTGGTGTGGCATGATAGTATGTCGTGCTATTGGATCACGATTTATCCGTTTGACCTTGGCAAGCTCTACATATCATGTTAGTTGCAACATGTAAAAATTAAGGTACTTCTCATTTCTCTGTCTCTTCTTTTCCTTAGACTCCTGTTCATGTTCTGTCTGAACCAAACTTGACGGCTTCTTTGATATTATTTATGAAGCCTGTAAATGACTATTCATCATACCTTTTAATATGGTTTACATGATGAAGTCCTAAACTTTTACCTATCTCATTCAGTACTCAGTTCGTTCTGTCTATACCATTTTGTTTGAGTGGTGGAACATCGTTCCTTCGGTCTGGAAGGCTCTTGCTCTTTCACCTATATTTGACACTGTACAACAGCCCTGGCTCAAAGAGAAGTGTAATGCTCTCAAAAGTGACTCTTTTTCCATGTTTATCACAGCTTGTCTTTGAATCAGAAAATTCACACCCATTACGTCTACCGTTCGGTATGATAGCCGGCTGGAGTGGCCGAGCCGTTCTAGGCGCTTCAGCCTGGAACCGCGCGACCGCTACGGTCGCAGGTTCGAATCCTGCCTCGGGCATGGATGTGTGTGATGTCCTTAGGTTAATTAGGTTTAAGTGGTTCTAAGTTCTAGGGGACTGATGAGCTCAGATGTTAAGTCCCATAGTGTTCAGAGCCATTTGAACCATTTTTGTTCGGTATGATAACGAAATTGGCTTCGATCTTTTGACCTTGGTATGAAAGAGATTGCCTTTTTTGCTTACTGACAACCGCAGCATGAATTTTGATGGGATTCTTCACTTTAATCTTCTTCGTTTTCAAGATCGGTAATTGTTCATTAGCATTGCACTGATTAAATAAGTTCTTTGAAACAGCGGTTAGCTGGCCTCTGCTGTCTATAACTACATTAACAGGTATTTCTTCTACATGACCTTCACAAGTGGTTGAATCTCGACCGGTTTGCTCTGTTCTTCCTCACCTCCCTGCTTCAAAACATACTCTGTTGAATCGTACGTGATTTGTTTCAGGATTTTTTCCTGTGAATTCGAACCTTCTATAGAATATGCCTCGACCACTCTCTCTCTCTTCTGCAACTTCTTATCCACATTTAACTTCGTCTTCCCTCAACTCAACTACCTCTGCCTCTTCTTTCTTCGCTGAAACTCCCAAATAATCGCATTTAAATGCCGTTATTATATCTCTGTAACTTCCATAATTGAACAAATTGGAACCTGTGCCCAATTGTAATTTATTTTCAAGTTCCATCGACTGCGCATTATCCTGCTGAAGTTCAACTTCCCTGGTGTCAGCCTCAAATAACTCTACAATTCTAATTACTTCGTCCCCATTCCTATCTTCTGTTGAGCCTGCCTCTGGTAGTTCGTTCTCTTCATCAGTATCCTCCCAATTATTTTCGTCCCAACGTGATGTTGTTTCCCTGCCTTCTTTTGATCCCTTCGAACCTGTTTCCTCGTTTACTACCAGTCGTGACAAAATATTTATTTTTCTCGATGGTGTGTTGTCCCCTTGGAATCGGCTCTCCCTGGTTCCAGTGTTAAATAACTCTACAATGCGAATTAATTTTCCTTTTAACTCGCCTTCCGTTATACCTGCTTCATTTTGTTCCGGTAGCCCGTTTTTTTGCGAAATCCTCCTGTCCAACCTGATGTTTGCGGTATCGCTTTCTTTCTGCCCCGGTGATCCTGTTTCTTCATCTTTATCCTCTCATGATAAGGTGTATATTTCTCTCGTTTTGTTGCTGCTGCTTGCTTGGGTAGGTGTGCTGTTCTCCTTGGCTTGGGCGCTCTCTCGTCAATTCGATCGTTTATCGGGGTTTGGTGGCCTTATCTCCACGTCTTCTTTCGATCCTTCCTGTTTTTGTTCGACTCGGTGACACGGGTTACGTTGCTGGTAATTTGTCGGCCTGTTTGTCCTCCAATACCCGTCGCGATTGCCGTAATTCCCCCTGTAGCAATTATTGCCATTCCTGGGTGGATAACCGTTGCCATTTCTATGCCCGTACTCATAACCGTTTCTTTGTTGGAATCTATTGTCACTCCTCGGCGCGAAGTTATCAAAATGTTCGTAGTAGCTGACATTCCTTCGTGAGGTCTCCAGTGCATTTCGCGGTCCTTCGTTCACTTTTTCACGCGGGTTTCCCTTGTTTCTTCCCTCATCTCCCGAGAATATGAATTCTAGTTCTTTCAAAATTCCTTTGAAGCCTTCCACGTCATTGCCTCCGTGGTCTACCAATGACTGTTTATAGTTTAGTGGCAATTTCATGGTACACAATTTAATTAATTCCCCATCGCTATATGGCACATCCAAATATTGCTTTTTCTTCGCCATTGCTGTGAAAAATTTTACAGAGCTCTTTTCTCCGGAAGTCTCGAAGTATGGATTTTGTAACAGTTCATACTTCACTCTTTTTTGCGCTTCACTCGACCAAAAGTGTGAGAGAAACTTATTTCTGAAATCTTCACATGATCGACATGTGGCTGCTACGTTTTTCATCGTTTCTGCTACTTTTCCAGGCACATAGTCTAGTTTGTGTGCTAATGTCCAATGTTCCGGTAGTCCTACTCTGAACTGATCAATGAAGGTTCGTGGAAGCAGCGACTTTCCTTCACGGAAATGATGAAACTTTCTTACAGTGAGGAAATTATCGTTGTCGTACCTCGTCATGGTACCGTACGAAATTCGAGGATCCTCGCCGCTTCTATTTGCGATCATTTCACGTGTCAGTCTTTCAGGCTGTGGTAAATCCATTGGATATTGCCCACTATAACTTTCGCCTAGACTTGCATGATATCGTTGCAATGGAACCCAATGACTTTCTTCCATCGGATCTGCGCGAGTGGCGGCATGCATTGGACTATAACCTTCACGCCCTTGCATTTCCCTGTCATATATTGGCTCAGTGTCTTGCCTCGCTAATCTTGCCGCCTCATCATGTGGACTGAATTGTTCCGAAAAGTATGCCTGTGGTACCTAATGTCTTCGTGGTGCTGACTGATCCTCAAATGTTTCGAAAGGTGCCTGTTCTTTTACCGGTGACCAGATATCACGTAATTTCCCTTCTGCCTGTAATTGGAATCGTGTTTGTGTGAAATTCTTTTTCGTTCCTTGGGAAAATTCTTCTATTCTGGTGGCGTTATTGATTCGAAAGTTGTTACAGATTTAGAGCTTATACAATCCCGATTGCTTCGCTCTTGTATAGTTCGCAACAGTTTTTCCTGAGTTTTTCGAATTGGTGCTTTGTTTTCGCTTCCATTCTTACGATACAAGTATTGTTCCTCTTGAGAACTGCCTTTGTGCTGTGCCCACTGCTTGGCGTGTAATTGCATTAACATGTTTGGTTATCTTTGCAATTTCATCTTGAGTATCATCACGTGATATTTTGATTTTGGTCTGTGTGTCGTCACGCAATGTTTGCACGTCCACTTGGACCTTGTCAGTATGTGTTCTTAATTGCTTATGACCTATTATTAAGTTCTCCATCATATCTCGGGATTCCTTTGCCTCTTCCCCAATGTGACTTTAACTGTTGTCCGATTTCACGCAGTTGTTTCGCTGTTCCCGCACTCTGCTCACGCATCTGTTGTTTTATCTTTCTGTTTTCTATCGTTATGGTGCGTATCAATTGCTGGTGAATTTCCGACAAATTAACGGGTCCTACTACCTCTTCTTCCAATGTGCTTCGTTCTGTGCTTCCATTCTCGTGTCTGTTCGCAACTAACTGCAGTGAACCATGCGGTGACACATTTCGACTTGTATTGCTTGTACTCGGTTGTGAGGGAGGTCTTTTTACATGTACTCTGAGTTCTACGTATTCAAGCCGTTCCCAGTCTTCCTGCACCTCTGCAATTTGTTGCTCGCCACTTTCGGCGCCTTGTTGTACATTATCGTCCTGACGCACCCCCTGATCTATTTCTCGCGGCATTGTGTCGTCTGTTGTACTGTCCTGTGGTTTCCATACATTATCTTGCTGAGTGTCTATTACTATTCAGTCAAGGTCTCGATCTACCATTGCTAATCTTTCTGATTCCCATATTTGCAGTTTTAACTGCCGTGCATAATCATACGATCATATGACCTTACTCGCTTCATAAAATGATTACCTTCACCCTTTCTCTACTGTTCCTAGTTCCTTTGACACAATAACGAGACTGTACGACTGTCACTTACTAGCTGGGACAGAACCAAATAATCAATACTGTGTCAGTCACCCGTGCCCCTGCAAGAAAAACTTAAAGCTAACAATGATGTTACAACTATACTACGGGGATACTGTGTACGTCTCTCAGTGCATTGCACGTCTCTGTCTCCCTACTGACTTGTCAGTAATCACTGATATTTACCACTGGTTGATAAGAGGATATTTTTCTGGCCTACTAATTACATATGGTCTACCTCCTTACTATGGTATTTTACCATCCTGGCAGGGTCGCTCTGTGAGTGGTTTAGGAATTTGGTGTTGAACCTACGGCCTGCAACGTAGGAAGATACCAGCTCGCCATGCAGAGTTCAGAAGAGTGAAGCAGTTCGGACAGTGATGTTATCAGACAATGATCTCAATGTCGTTTCCATTACACTCCCTGTAAAGGAAACGTTATCGGTAACAGAAATTAGTGTACAGTCTCAGGCGTAAATTTCCTTACTAAGGTTTATTTTTTCTCTAAGTACGACTTTATTACATAGCAATCATAATTATAATACATACAGGATGGTAAAATATTGATACTGGGTGTTCACAAATGTGGATCGAAATTCCTGACTATTCTAAGGTTCTTTAATAATAAGATGGTTGATGACCATGTCGGGGGTCGATAAAATTCAAAAAAGTTAAAGACAAGTTGGGCCAGCGATATCAATTAAGCTAAAATGCACAATGAAAATACCCAAAAATGAATGGGATCTGTATAGTACACCTAAATATAACTGCAAGCATAATCGCACAATTAACGCAGTTCTATAACTTCAGAGTTTATAGCACTTTGCAGTGGCTGATCCATCCTTTTCGTTAGATCGGATATACAGGGTGGTCCATTGATAGTGACCTGGGCAAATATCTCACGAAATAAGCATCAAACGAAAAAACTACAAAGAACGAAACTCGTCTAGCTTGAAGGGGGAAACCAGATGGAACTATGGTTGGCCCGCTAGATGGCGCTGCCATAGGTCAAACGGATATCAACAGCGTTCTTTTAAATAGGAACCCCCATTTTTATTACATATTCGTGTAGTATGTAAAGAAATATGAATGTTTTAGTTGGACCACTTTTTTGGCTTTGTGATAGATGGCACTGTAATAGTCACAAACGTGGTGTCACGTAACATTCCGCCAGTGCGGACGGTATTTGCTTCGTGATACATTACCCGTGTTAAAATGGACCGTTTACCGGAAAAGGTCGATGTCGTGTTGATGTATGGCTATTACGATCAAAATGCCTAAGGTCGTGTGCTATGTATGCTGCTCGGTATCCTGGACAACATCATCCAAGTGTCCGGACCGTTCGCCCGATAGTTACGTTATTTAAGGAAACAGGAAGTGTTCAGCCACATGTGTAACGTGAACCACGACCTGCAACAAATGATGTTGCCCAAGTAGGTGTTTTAGCTGCTGTCGCGGCTAATCCTCACATCAGTAGCAGACAAATTGCGCGAGAATCGGGAATCTGAAAAACGTCGGTGCTGAGAATGCTACATCAACATCGATTGCACCCGTACCATATTTATACGCACCAGGAAATGCATGGCGACGACTTTGAACGTCATGTAGAGTTCTGCCACTGGGCACAAGAGAAATTAAGGGACGATGACAGATTTTTTGCACGCGTTCTATTTAGCGACGAAGTGTCATTCACCAACAGCGATAACGTAAATCGGCATAATATGCACTATTGGGCAACGGAAAATCCACGATGGCTGCGACAAGTGGAACATCAGCGACCTTGGCGGGTTAATCTATGGTACAGCATTATGGGAGGAACGATAATTGGCCCCCATTTTATCGATGGCAATGTAAATGGTGCAATGTATGCTGATTTCCTACGTAATGGTCTATCGATGTTACTACAAGATGTTTCACTGCGTGACAGAATGGCGACGTACTTCCAACATGATGGATGTCCGGCACATAGCTCGCGTGCGGTTGAAGCGGTATTGAATAGCATATTTCATGACAGGTGGATTGGTCGTCGAAGCACCATACCAAGGCCCGCACGTCCCCGGATTTCTTTCTGTGGCGAAAGTTGAAGGATATTTGCTATCGTGATCCACCGGCAACGCCAGAAAACATGCGTCAGCGCATTGTCAATGCATATGCCAACACTACGGAAGGCGAGCTACTTGTTGTTACACGTATTGCCAAATGTATTGAGGTTGACGGACATAATTTTGAGCATTTATTACATTAATGTGGTATTTACAGGTAATCACGCTGTAACAGCATGCGTTCTCAGAAATGATAAGTTCACAAAGGTACATGTATCACATTGGAACAACCGAAATAAAACGTTCAAACGTATCTACGTTCTATATTTTAATTTAAAAAACCTACCTGTTACCAACTGTTCGTCTAAAATTGTGAGCCATATGTTTGTGACTCTTACAGCGCCATCTATCACAAAGCGAAAAAAGTGGTCCAACTAAAACATTCATATTTCTTTACGTACTACACGAATATGCAATAAAAAGTGGGGGTTCCTATTTAAAAAAAAAAGTAGTTGATATCCGTTTGGCCTATGGCAGCGCCATCTAGCGGGCCAACCATAGCGCCATCTGGTTTCCCCCTTCAAGCTAGACAAGTTTAGTTCTTTGTAATTTTTTCGTTTGACGCTTATTTCGTGAGATATTTGGCCCGGTCACGATTAATGGACCTTCTTGTATAGCGTTTTTTTCCTTTCAATTAAGCTCGACAATCGTGAATATGTTTAACTACAAGTCATTGTTGAATGTACGAAAAAAATAGGAGAGACAGAGACCACCCCAATTCTGAGTGTCAATTGAATATCACTTGCTGACATAGTGCAACTGCGCGTCTTTACTTTTTGTCAGCACCAGCAGCGGCTGCTGTCAGTGTGAGATTTGAACCTGAGAATCTATCCTGACTCTCTCTCGACTGTTAAAAACTAATCTGATACATTTCCTACGTCTTTGGTGAAGCCGAGACTCCTAGTTGTTCCCTAGCTAAGTAAACTGGCATGGTACATGCTGTTTGGCAGGAATGGCATGTACGTCATTGCCCTCAAATCGCTCGCAAGAGCTACCTGTCAGTGAACGGTGCAATTCGCCATACTAGGAGACATTGCAGCTTAACTCCATAAGAGTTAATATGAGCCTGTGAACAAGTATTCACATAATTACTTTCGCAATCGACTCAGCATGGCGTGAGTCGCATTGCTCAAACACTCGACGATTTAACGCAAGAGCAGAGCGAATTTTTCTGTCTGCATTTTGCCAGTATCAAAGTTGGTGGCCAAGCTTTTTCTTTCTGGCCAATCAGAGCGTTTGTACTCGTTATAACTCCGCCCACTAGGGTTTCTGTAGCCTTTCAAAGGCGTCGTTTCTTTTGTAGGGCAGAGTTTAACTTCTGCTACATAATAATGAGACAAACAGCTTTTTTCACGTGGATTTTAACACAGGTGGCTACAGTGAGTCACCAATGTTTTGAGTGGGTGTTTTTCGGACGCTTACCTGCCATCTCCAGCCGTGCTCCTGCAGAAAGGCTTTCAGAAGTGTCATCGTTAAAAGCAGGGACAAGGGCGGCTTTTGTCGGTTGCCTGCGCAGTGGCTCCAGCGTCACATTGTGTCCACTGGATGTCCCACTGTGAAGGTTTCAGCCACACCGATGACGGTCGTTGCCCTTGTAAAATTCTCCTTTCCTCAGAACTGCATCTCGTAGCTCGGATCTGGGAAAGTACTTGCGTGCCAGTCCTAGTGGTTTATATTCACGAAATGTTGGCTTGTTTATTCGATTTGCCTTTCAATAAAATTCGTACATTTTCACGTAACTATAGCATGTGACATATCTATTTAACTGGAATTGTTTCAGGAATTCAATGGAAGGTGTGTTATTTGTCTGACACTTTACAAATGATTATTGAAATGACAAGTATGGAATGCTTCCTAGTGCCTTACTGTTCAGCCATATCTGAAACGTGTAGCTTGGGCGCCGGATTAGGTGATCAGATATAGTGACAGAAAAGGAAGAAATATTAGTGTCTAACATCCCATCGACAATGAGGTCATTGGACACAGAGCATAAGCTCAGATTAGACAAGGACGAGGAATCAAAGCAGCCGTGCCCTTTCCTGATGATATTTACTTTAAGCAGTTTGGGGTAATTACGGAAAGCCTCAATTTCAAGAGTCAGATGGAGATTTTAACCATCGTACTTCCGAATGCGACGCCATTGTGCTAACCGTTTTAACTGTCGTCCTTCCGAATGCGACTCCATGGCGCTAACCACTTATGCCACTTAGCTCGATGTGAGATACAAGTGCGCTTGCATCCTATATGCTAGACAGTAAAGAGCTTGGAAACATATTTTCCTGATATCGTGTCCATAACACTTTATAAGTATGGTTAAGCAAGTATTATCGCAATAGATTATAATATCATGTAAAAATACGTCAGAAAAATGCACAAAACAAGTCCTCATCCGCTGCAGTCTGAACCTTTCTTCCTACACGGCAGTCTTTGCCCACTGAAAGGAAAACTCTTAACCAAAAAGGAACGCGAATATGACAGAGATGTTACCTTATGCCAACTACTCTGTTGACTTGTGCCCATCAGAACTTGATTCATTCCTAAAGTTGAAACAATTTAAACGTAGAGCTCGTTTTCCTTCTTTGGAATAGCCTTCTGTCGCCGTTATCCGAGCCACTCAACAGATCAGTAGATATTGTGTCTTCGATAGAATGTAAAGCTTTCGAGACATAATGCGATCATTGAAAAGCAGGGAGACTTTACTGAAGGACTTGGAGGAGGTACTATCAAATATACAAATAAAATAAAAATAACGTGCGTTATTTTTTAAATGATCTGGTAACTTAGAACGTATAATATGACATTACGAGCTCTTGTGTACTACTATGCTACACGCAAGTCCCGTTATCCACGCACTTCACAGGCAATAAAGTGCTTGACTAGCACTGCGCCTTCAGTATAAGTTTAGTGCGGCCGGTTCTAAGCCATGATACGTCGTTAACTTTTCACGATATGCTAATCTCTCTGCGCGCTGTTTTATAGGAGGCTCAGCCCACGCAAAGGCCATCGGTACGCAGATAGCAGCAGGAAACCACCATGAACCTATATGAAATACAACAGCCATTTCTCAAGGCCGTAATCAAGCATCTCAAAGATTTATACGAAACTATAATTTACCATTCTCAAATAACCATCCATCATAATGACTCGTAATATGCACTCTGTTAGTCGATTACGAGATACTTGATTGTAATCGAAGCGTTATTCTTGATTTATCCCACTCTCTGATACACAGCGTTTTTGCCACCGTAAAATCAAATGGAATTGAATGAATCAGTAATTTAGTAATATATTATCGGCATTTTTGCTGCTGCTGAATACCATGTTTGATGTGGAGATGGCAAAGATGCAAAGATCAGTGTTAAATGACGAAATAGAAGATATTAGATAAAAGGCGAGTAATAGCGTAGAAGTGCATAGCACTCGTCGTGTAACAACCACAGGCCTCATGGAGGACCCAAAAAATTCCTCCACTGCGCCTTAATTCCGCCTCTGGCCTGTGAACGTAATCATCAGACTGTGCCACACCGTTTTCATGATACTTATTCTCTTTCACTCGTTAATCAAAGTCGCTTAAATCTCCCACCTCTCTGCGTAATGAGTCAATAGAACGATTTATCTGTATTTGCAACACCTATCGTACACCAGTCTTCCCACATCATTTTCCGTCTAGGTTATTATTGTCCTCATGCCGACAGTCGAGGGTTCGTCATAATGTTCTAGATAATCAGACTACACAGAGAAGACAGAGGCTCTATCAAAATTCATCGGAGCATACCCGACGCTAATTTAGCTTCGGATATAGACTTGCAGTGAAATATAGCTGTTTCTATACTTCAAGAATCCTTCGGGCTACTCACATACGCAGGGGTACGTACATTGGCGGCAAAAAATTGCAAAACCAAAAAATAATTAATGTGGAGTAATGAATACATTTGTCTAGGTAACATATGTAAGTGATTAACATTGCAAGATCACAGACTAGTGTAAGTGCGAGATAAGAAGTTGCAAATGTGAAATTCTGGTGCATTAATAATCGGTGTAACAAAAAAAAAAAATGACGCTGAGCACTATGGGACTTAACATCTGAGGTCATCAGTCCCCTAGAACTTAGAACTACTTAAACCTAACTAACCTAAGGACATCACACACATCCATGCCCGAGGTAGGATTCGAACCTGCGACCGTAGCGGTCGCGCGGTTCCAGACTGAAGCGCCTAGAACCGCTCGGCCACACTGGCCGGCAATCGGCGTAACAGCCAGAATGTTGAATGAAAACATGCATTGTGTTGTACAGGTGCCGAAGTCAGTTTGTGGGATGAAGTTCCATTCCTGTTGCACTTGGTCGGTCAATACAGAACCGGTTAATATTGATTGCGGACGACGTTGATGTCCCATATCTTCTCAACTGGAGACCGATCTGGTGATCGAGCAGGCCAAGACAACACGTCAGCACTCTGTAGAGCATGCTGGATTACAACAGTGGTATGTGGGCGAGCGTTATCATGTTGAAAGACACCCCCTGGGATGCTGTTCATGAATGACAGCACAACAGGTCGAATCCATAGACTGGCGTACAATTTTGCAGCGAGGGTGCGTGGGATAATCACGAGAGTGTTCCTGCTGTCATACGACATCGTTCCCCAGATCATAGCTCCAGGTGTTGGTCCAATGTGTCTATCATGCAAACAGGTTGGTAGCAGACCCTTAACTGGCCTCCTTCTAACCAAGAAACGGCCAACACTGACAGCGTGGCAGACCCAGCTTTCATCAGAAAACGCAACAGATCTCCACCCTGCCCTCCAATGACCTTTCGCTGGCCGGCCGAAGTGGCCGTGCGGTTTCTAGGCGCTGCAGTCTGGAACCGCGAGACCGCTACGGTCGCAGGTTCGAATCCTGCCTCGGGCATGGATGTGTGTGATATCCTTAGGTTAGTTAGGTTTAACTAGTTCTAAGTTCTAGGGGACTAACCACCTCAGAAGTTGAGTCCCATAGTGCTCAGAGCCATTTGAACCATTTTTGACCTTTCGCTTCACACCACTGAAGTCGCAAATGAAGGTGGTTTGGGGTCAGTGAAATGCATGCTATAGGCCGTCTGGCTCGGAGCTGTCGTTCAAGGAACCGACTTGTTATGGTGCCAGCTGCTGCTCAATTGCTGCTGCAGATGTAGTACGATGCGTCAGAGATACACGCAGAACATAATGGTTTTCCCTGTCGGTAGTGCCACGTGGCCGTATGGAGCCCGGTCTTCTCGTGTCCACCGCTGCCAGCAGTGACATACAGTGGCAACTTTCCTGCCCAGTCTTTCTACAGTATCACAGAAGGAATATCCAGCTTCTCGTAGCCATGTTACACGTCCTCGTTCAAGTTCACTGAGGTGTTGGTAATGGTGTCTTTGTCGCCTTAAAGATATTCTTGACTAACATCAACTCACCAAGTCCAATCTCAAAGGTAACTAACGCTCACGATCGTTACAGCGTGTATTTTAAGCAAACCTTATTTGCATCAACACAGTGACGTTATTAGTGACTCTCTTATTCGAATGGCGCAAAATTTTAATAGACATCATCTTTCAGATATAGAAACACACTTACCAACTTTACGTCGCACAGCTTCTGAGCGGTGTTGCGATTTTTTTTCCGTCAGTGTATTTTTGAGCGAAATTTCTAAATTTTTAGCAGCATGTATGATACACGATACGTTTTGAATTGCCAAGCCGGTTTGATGATTCCGTTATTACACACAAAATTTCGACAACTGATTTAGTGGTCTTTTTTAGATACAGCAGTTGACTGTCATATGTGTCCTAATGCACAGGACTCCAATCAGATCGGCAGGTATTGCTCTCGATACTTCTCTTCGTGGGAATTCTTGCATCCCGTTTTGGCTTGAATATTGAACATGATGTGCTATGCCTTCAGACGGTAGCCTTTCTTTTGTCCATCCTCAGAGGTTCAAAGATATCGCGCGAAGTGCCGCTCGCGGGCGGAACCCACGCACTCTCAGCGATGGGTGGCGCGCGAAACAAATTTCTCGGCTTATTGCTCAGCAGTTTTACTGGGAAACGTTTATTGGCGGACCCATATTTATCTTCCCAATTGCTTCACAATTAAATCAGTCCAAACAATGGACGGCAACCTCGTTTTAACACGCGAGACGATGGTAAAACTGTTACTACTCTCATACCACTAATAAATGCCCTGTAACATTCTATCTGCTTCAAGAAATATTCCGCGATCCGATCACTGCATAGGAAAATGTACACCTCTGGAAGCTCATACGCCACCTCTAGCTGGCTCTTAGCAACTTCTACTCACAGTCTCCACAACAACAAAACATGAAAACAGTTCAATGTCAACTAGTCAAAATACACACAATACCACACTTCAATGGAATTTAGTGGCTTCAGTTAAAACTAGCAATTTCTGTCACTTTTGTTCGACATCACCTACAACTAACTACTAAGAACTTTGGATGAAGGACAACAGATAGGTTCCATATTTCCAGATTTCCGAAAACCATTTGATACGCCGCTCCACTGCAGACTGGTAAGGACGGCACGAGCATATGGAATAGGTTTCCTGATATGTGAGTGGCTCGAGGACTTCTTAAGTAGTAGAACACAGTATGAAGTCCTCGAATCGGAGACAAGGTTATCATCAGGAGTGCCCCAGAGAAGGGTGATAGGACCACTGTTAATCTCTATCTACATAAATAATTTGGCAGACAGGGTTGGCAGCTATCTGCAGTTGTTTGCTGATAATGCTATGGCGTGCGGGAAGGTTTCGTCGTTGAGTGACAGTAGTTGGTAACAAGATGACTTTGACAAAATTTCTAGTTGGTGTGACGAATGGCAGCTAGATCTAATGAAAAAAAAAGTAAGTTATTGCGTATGAGTAGGAAAAAAAATCCATAATGTTCGTATACAGCATTAGTACTGTTCTGCAAGACACAGTAACATTTTTTAAATATCTGGGTGTAACGTTGCAAAGCAATATGAAATGGAAAAAGCAGGTGAGGACTGTGGTAGAGTAAGCGAAAGGCTGACTTCCGTTAATTGAAGGAATTTTAGGAAAGTGTGGTTCATCTGTAAAGGAGACCGCTTACACACTGAGGTGACATAAGACATAGGATAGCGATATGCACTTAAAAAGATGATGGTAGTACCGCGCAAACAAGGTATAAAAGAGCAGTGCACTGGTGGTGACGTGATTATGGCCGCACAACGGAAATTAACTGCCTATGAGCGCGGAGTGGTAGTTGGAGCTAGACGCATGACATATTTTATTTCGAAAATCGTTAGGGAATTCAGTATTCCGAATTCCGAAGTGAGAAGAGTGTACCTAGAACACAAACCTCCAGGCATTACCTCTTACTAAGGACGACGCAATGGCCGACGGCCTTCACTTTACGACCGAGAGCAGCGGCGTTTGCGTACAGTTGTCGGCGCTAACAGACAAGCTACACTGCTTGCAATAATGGCAGAAATCAATGTGGGAGGTACGACGAACGTATCCGTTAGGACAGTGCGGCAAAATTTGGAGTTGATGGGTTATGGCAGCAGACGACCGACGCGAGTGCCTTTGCTAACAGCTCGACATCGCCTGCTACGCCTCTCCTGAGCTCGTGACCATATTGATTGGACCCTAGACTACTGTAAAACCGTGCCCTAGTCAGATGAGTCCCGATTTAAGTCGGTAAGAGTTGATTATAGGATTCGAGTGTGGCGCAGACTCCAGCTGTGGACCCAAGTTGTCAACAAGGCATTGTGTCGCTGGTGGTGGCTCCATAATGGCGTGGACTGGGTGCGCTGGTTCAACTGAACCGATGATTGACTGGAAATGGTTGTGTTCGGTTACTTGGAGACCATTTGCAGCCATTCATGGATCTGATGTTCCGAAACAACAATGGAATTTTTATGGATGTTCAAATGTGTGTTAATTCCTAAGGGACCAAACTGCTGAGGTCATCAGTCCCTATACTTACACATTACTTAAACTAACTTATGCTAAGAACAACACACACACACACACACACATACACATACACATGCCCGAGGGGGACTCGAACCTCCGGTGGGAGGAGCCACGCAATCTGTGACATGACGCCTCTAACCGCGCAGCTACTCCGCGCGGCATTTATGGATGACAATGCGCCATGTAAGAACATTGTGGACAAGTCGAGAGCATTATTTTTGCGACCCAGATCGTGCGACATGAATCCCATGGAACATTTACGAGACATAATCGAGAGGTAAGTTCGTACACAAAATCCTGCACCGGCAACCCGTTCTCAATTATGAACAGCTATAGAAGCAGCACGGCTCAGTATGTCTGCATGGGACTTCCGTCGACTTGTTGAGTTTATCTCACGTCGAGCTGGTGCACTACGGCTGGCAAAAGAATGTCCGACGCGATATAAGGAAACATCCCATGTCTTTATCACCTCAATGTAGGACGCTAGTCAGACCTTTTCTTGAGTACTGCTCGAATGTTTGGGATCCGCACCAGGTCCGATTCAAGGAAGACATCGAAGCAATTCAGAGGCGAGCTGCTACACTGGTGTCTAAAATTAAAGCAACAAACCGCTATTTCCTCGACCTGTGTCTAATTCACGAAATTATCATACAAACTGTCAACAGATGTCCATACGATCATGTTCTGCAAGGCAGGTGGCATTCCAGTCAAACGACAACCACGCCAGCGATGACGTCAGAGCACCTATCACATGTGGTAGTGTTTGCCGGGTAGTCCTACGCCCACGATCACTGTGATTAAATAGTCACAGACGGTGCAGTGTGGCACAGAGAAGACGCTTTCGGGAATCTGTGCAGTGGAGGGCTATAGGAAGAATGGAAGCAGGACAGTCGCAAACTAATGAGGCCAGGTGGCTTAATGCGAATCGTTCTATTGTTTCTCGGATGTGACGACAGTTTATAGTGACTGAAACTGTATCTCGAAGACCAAGGCAGAGCCGACCACGTGTGACGTCAGAAAGAGAGGAGCGTTATTCGCTGCAAGGGTACGACGGTACCGCCTTAGTACTGCACGGCAATTGGCATCTGACCTCGCAGCATCCACTGGATGTGTTGTATCGAAGCAAACGGTGTACAGATGGCTTCGGCGGAGTGGCCTTTATTGTCGGCGACATGCTGTATGTGTATACTTTTGACACGTCTTCATAGAAGGGAACGTCTAGAGAGGAGTCGTTAACATGCCACCTGGACGGTCGAACAGTTGGCCAATGCCGGCCGGAGTGGCCGAGTATGTATGTAGATGTACATGTACTAATTCCGCGATCTGAGGTCGCTGTCTAACGGGCACATGATTACTCACTAAACTCCATCACTCACCTAGAAAACTGAAAATACCACAATAAGGATCCACGCACTAGAAGGGTTTTTGTATTGTGAAAGTAACTTGGTTGATCACTAAGGATAACTGACTAACGAGTCAAGAAACTGATTTCGAAAGGCCACCTCCGTCCAAAAGGGCACAAGACATGCCTCATTCATCCCGGGAAGGATGTCAGCCGCGTTTTCGATTTTACGAGCTCCAAGCAACTCCTCCACATCTCTTGTAACATTTTTGCCCTCTCAGCTAGTCAGGCTCAAGCACGGAATTCAGGCATTTCCATTGGTCATTTCTTTCTCCAGCAAATGGAACTTTTCAGCAAAAGGTACTAGGGCTTTTGAAAGAGACATTTCCATCAGGTTCTAAGAAATTTTGTCATCATGGAAAATCAGTCACCCCTGTGTCAGCATAGTGGACGCCAGCAATAGTCCATTTAGGAAGATTACGGAGAGACTGATTGCCATCCCCTCGGATAACAAAAACTGCCTCAGGCATCCACAGTAACAAACAGGATGAGCCCACAGGTTATTTTAACTATATATTTTATATAAATGATGTAGAACGAGTCAGTTTAATGCTTAGAGTTACATTGAAACTTCATGGCAGATTAAAACTGTGTGCCGAACCGAGGCTCGAACTCGGGACCTTTGCCTTCTGCGGCATACAGTCCCATCAACGCACACTCCGCTTCAGAGTAAAGAATTCATTCACTGTTAACATCAATGAACATATAATTTTATAGCCCTACACTTAAAAACTAGGTTTTTCCGTTTTTTTATGTGTTACGAGGTTTTACATAAAAATTCTTCCACGATAGAGAAGTAGTCCAGGAGCAATTATTTTATGCTAGGTTTAAAACTTGACTTGCTATCTGTCAAACATTTTATGTTATTGGGCAAATGATGAAAAATGTTTATTGCTGCATATTGAACTCATTTCTTACGATATGTTAAAAGACTCGCTTGGTCGTGGATACTAATGATTGCTGTTCGTGGTTGTCTTCATGAAGGTCTTTCAGAAACACTTAAATCAATGCGATATATGTGTTCTGGAACAATAAGCTTAGCATAGCAGCAGGTGTTACGGTTGTCGGACCCTGGATCAAGTTGAGGATTTGTCGGTACCGTGACATACTAAGGTATATCCATCGTAGAAGTAATATTCTCATCCCCTTAACCTTTCTCAGACCTAAGGTATTCCTGTTCCCTGATAAAGAAATTCCATGGTAGGTGGAAACTGAGTTTTAGTGTTCGATTCAGAGTCCTCTGTAGTCAGTCGATATGAATATTGTATGCATTACTTCGACAGCTGCTGCGTACTAGAAAATTAACCACTGCATTTTCTTCTATACGACTTCAGGGTCCTGTTAGAGTGTAGCCGGACGAACTTAGTAAAGGATAGAACTGATGCTCCCTGCACGTTGCTTTGGCTTTCACTTCTTCGATGTCCTTGCGCCAATTACTTGGCCGCATTTTCCAATTGCACAGAGCCATTAGGACACCCATCTGCCTCAAGTTCACTGAAAATGTTCACCTGATCGTGAATGCTTGGCCAACCACAGTGTGATCGCCTACGATATCAAGCCATCGCAAGCGATTTGCAGTCTGCGCTGCATAGACGCTCGAGCAGCGAGTGTGTGAAACTGTGACGTCACGTAGAGCACGACCTGAAAGCGAGAGCAAGTTCTAAAATCAGCCTTATAAGGAGTGCACAGTAATGGACCGCTGCCTTCATATGTGTGCTTACTGTGTGAATAACTAGAATATTTATATATTCCTCCTGTAGGGGCCATGCAGACAGTGGTTAAGTTTCCGTTTTTAACCCTTCTTAGCAAAAGTAAAAAAGTAAATCGATGGGTTGGAGGCTTGATTTGGGGAGGAAGGAATGTAATGGGTTGTTGATGATAAGAGATGTGGAGCTCGGAGATGATTCTATTTTCTGAGACGGGGGAGTGATTGATATTACACTAGGAAAGAAATGGAGTAATTGGAAAAGTGGTATGTGGGCGATGTTGGTAGTTCAGGTTGTAGCGTCAGCACCAGTTGACATGCTTCCGAGCTGCTGCGACTTCTCTTGGCGGGGAGATAGCACATCTGTATAGTCTCCCTCTGGCGGTGGGCTCTGTTCTTCATTTGTTCTTGAGGAATATGGATCTGAGGCCCGATGTCGCTATATACTTACTTAATTTCCGTCCGAATATTCTCAGCACTTGAGAATTCCCAGTTGTTCGGAAATCGCTGCTGGGTTGTACCGTCTGAGTTAAAGTAGAAGTTGGAAAGAAACATCATATCACCCCATCTGTAGTTTTTAACGACACAATCGCATCGTTTCAGCCACTTTGTCGGATCCTGGCCAGTATCTCCTCAAAACACTGCTAGACGCCTGATGTGCATTTGACTCACCGATGCTTCTTTATCCGTTTGTATCTTGTCGATTAGGCGTGCAGGCGGAATTTACTCCTTGTATTACGATCCTATCCCTGAAGGTGACTACTTTTTTGTAGCTTTATTGGAGCCACGACGACGTTAGCGTCTGAAATTCCCCGCATCTCCAACAAACTACGTCACGTAAGATCCGTAGTGAAGTACCACGTGGTAACTAACATTTCACGAAGAAAGCACATTTATTAGGCATACATGACTGTAAAGATGGAGCTGAACCGCCTAACTCAGATTCAAATGGCTCTAACCACTATGGGACTTAACATCTGAGATCATCAGTCCCCTAGAACTTAGAACTACTCAAACCTAACTAACCTAAGGACATCACACACATCCATGCCCGAGGCAGGATTCGAACTTGCGACCGTAGCGGTCGGGCGGTTGCTGACTGTAGCGCCTAGAACCGCTCGGCCACTCCGGCCGGCTGTCATGGAGACGAACGGATCATTTAGATGAATGAAGGGTTTCATGGCTGGCAAGCTAGGCAGTGTCGTCAGTATACTTAGAGAAGACAGACGGAAAGGGTGCTTTGCCGCAATGGTAACACGGGTTAAGCGCTGTCGGGCTTGGCTAGCACACGGATCACATGGATGGCTGACCGTCCGGGTCTGCCGAGTGTTGTTGGAGAGCCGCGTGCACTTAGCCTTTGTGAGGCCAATTAAAGTGCTACTTGACTGAGAAGTAGCGGCTCTGGTCACGAAAACTGACAACGGCCGGGAGAGCTGTGTGCTGATCACATGTCCCTCCACATCCGCATCCAGTGACGCCTATCCGTTACGGACGACACGGCCGTCGCTCAGTACCATTGAGAGTTCCGAGGCCTGTTCGAACGGAGTTTAGTTTACAATTATACGGCAAGGAGTGAGGTATCATTCAGGCAGGCAGCTACTTACACCAGATTTTGCCGAAACTCCCCGGTGTTCGTTGCGTCCTTGGCTTTCCGGTCTCCGTACTGGCAGCAATAAAACGTACATCTTTCATTCGTAAGCAAAATTTTGTGATCTCGCCCTGAATTTCGTGAGGATCTCTATGGACATTTCTTCCGTCAAAGGTGAAAACGACGAGTGACGTGCGGTTCAGAAAACGAGCACCGGGAACATACGCGCTCCTAAGTGTGTAACGAGAGCCAGAAATCGAACTAAGCTATAACGCCACAGGAACTCACTGTCTGGTAAGAATCCTGGCAAGACGTCTAAGACCATTTCTACTTATGGTCAGCCCTGCGAAGACGACCAAAAGAAAGGAAGTAAGATTAGGCTTAACATCACGTCGACATCGAGGTTATTAGAGACGGAGCGCAAGCTCGGATTGTATCGAGGATGTGGAAGGAAATCGGCCATGCCCTTTCAAGGGAAACATCTTGGCACTTGCCTGCAGCGATTTAGGAAAATCACGCAAAACCTATATCTGGCGGGTTCGAAGCGTCGTCCTCCTGAATGCCAGTCCAGTGTGCTAACCGGTGCGCCAGCTCGCTCTGTGAAGACGACAAGGTTAGTCATCGAGATAACTGAGTAGTTAATCCGGTTTGTCATCTGCTGCTGTACCTTCATTAACAATGCCAGAAAACCTTCCGAAATCATATACCTTGAAAGGCACTTCTTGCGATCGTATCTCTTTCAGCTGAAAAATCTCTAAGCGACCGCTTGCATCCTTAACTACTTCAAAAGCAAATAACGTTTCTACAGTGTTCTCACCTTAATTGATCCGCCAATGTATAGGTGGCGCAGTAATAAGTGGTAAGCACACCGCACTTGCACTCAGGAGAAAGGGATTGAAATGGCCGCCATGCTATCCTGACTTACATTTTCGTGGTTCCTCTAAATCGCTCAAGGCAAATGCCGCGATGGTTCTTTTGAAAAGGACACGGTCGATTCTCTTTCCCATACTTGTCCTATCCCAGCTTATGCTTCGTCACTAGTAATCGTGTCGTCAAAGCGACGTTAATACCTAATCTTCACTTCTTTGCATTGTGTGAACCAGCATTTTCATGGTACACTTCCGAAAGTGCGCCCAGTGCGGCAGGTTTCTATAAACATCCAAATGTGTGATTTTTGAAGTTGTTATTAACAATCGACACACTCTTTAAAAGATACGAGATGGGACGTCATAACATATACATAGTCGTTCTTAGTCCGGTGAAATGGAAAACCAGTACAGTAAATGTCTTCTGAATCCCTTCATCACGAATACTAACAATGAGGTCCACAACAGCAAAAAATTCTTTAAACGACTGCACCCTGCAACCGCCAATTTCATTTTATTTGTTGTGCAGTGTCCGCAGCTCGTGCTCTTGCGGTAGCGTTCTCGCTTCCCGCGCACGGGATCCCGGTTTCGATTCCCGGCGGGTTCGGGGGTTTTCTCTGCCTCGTGATGACTGGGTGTTGTGTGTCTTTCATCATCATTGACTCGTTCTTCCAAGCACCAGCAGAAACAGAATATTTCTGTGAACATGAAAAACAGATCAGTGAAAGAGAAAATCCTGGCACATGAGTAGGACCGGAGCCCAGAGGGCTATAACACCCTTCCTCGCCACCATATCTCCTCTGCCTTCCTTCCATAGATCACAGCATCCCTGAACCGTCACAGCTGGCCCTGCAGCGAGCATCAGGGTTACAAACACCACGAGAAAAAAAAAGTGTAGCAATTTGTGAAATACAGCTTCGTGGTTTTGGATCCAGAAAAGCAAACAGAACAGCCGTTTCATGCATAAAGTAGATAATAGACGTAAAGGTAAGAATACATTAGCTTACTTTATTTAGGACTGCTGGAACTCCACTAACATCACCAGTTAATTACACTGCATTGTGCACCAGTATCTCACTGACGCGGCGCCACTGACAAATGGGAATGGAGCGCGGCCAGTTTTATAAGAATGACGAAACAGTCGTCGATCCTTGCTAATATTTTAATTCAGCTTTAAGTAATGAAACATTGCACTCTGTTACGTTTTTTAATGCACAATACGATGCATTTTGGGAATTTATTCCTCTTTTCAAGTGCAACAAATTACGCTGGTGACCGAGCGAGGTGCCGCAGTGGTTAGCACATTGGACTCGCATTCGGGAGGACGACGGTTCAAACTCGCGACCGGCCATCCTGATTTAGGTTTTCCATGATTTTCCTAAATCACTTTAGGAAAATGCCGGGATGGTTCCTTTGAAAGGGCATGGCAGACTTCCTTCCCCATCTTCCCTAACCCGATGGGACCTATGACCTCCCTGTATGGTCCCCTCCTCCAAATCAACCAACGAACCATGTTACGTTGGTATTATATGTAATGTCTGCGTGTGTGTTTATTTTGATCTCACGTAAACAGTCAGTGTAAATGATGGTTCGCTTGTGCCTGAATTTCTGCCGAATGAAGGAGGCACAATACTTTGGTGCAATGTTTTGATATTTAAGTTATTAGTGACACAGTTGCGGGATTTCTAATAGTATCGATTACCATGAATGAAGTTAATTTTAACTCAGCTTTCACGCTGACTTATTGGTCAGTCAGCCGGCCGTTGTGGCAGAGCGGTTCTAGGCGCTTCAGTCCGGAACCGCGCTGCTGCTATGTTCGCAGGTTCGAATCCTGCCTCGGGCATGGATGTGTGTGATGTCCTTAGGTTAGTTAGATTTAAGTAGTTCTAAGTTTAGGGGACTGATGACCTCAGATGTTAAGTCCCATAGTGCTCAGAGCCATTTGAACCATTTTTGTTGGTCAGTCGCTACGATTTAGTCGTTTAAATGTGCCACTATCGAGCTACCTACCTGTTTGGTATGAACTTAGGCTTATGGCTGTATCTGTAACAAAATCTATTGGCAGTGGGAGCCAGTTGCGAAATGGGTAGTAACAAGCAAATACTGCCTTTTCATTTTCACTGGAAAAACCATACAGATTCGAACAATGTCTGCTTCCATAAGTATTTGATTCATTCAACTCAAAATTCGAGAAGAGCACGGACACGAGGCTGCAGTAGCTACAATACAACGAGTGTGCGAGATAAATCCACCAATTACTTTCTTTACACCAAGGAGCTGCTGCTTGACAACTACACCTAATGTCTTCGAATAAGTAATAAACAAAGTAATACAAAACGGATCCAATTTTTCACGATATAATTTTATTTATACATTCAGGAACATTTATACATATATCTCCTCCGTGGCAAAAAGTTTCCCGATCCTAAATTACAGGACTACGTTCTACTTCAATAATGAAAACTTGTCCATTGAAAGTATTCTTTATTACAAAAATCTCTTAACGGGAGATAATTTAACACTTACAAACTATATAAAAACAACAAATGCATTGCACGTTGCTGAAGCAGAATTTTCTCGAAGTTCCCAAGATATATTTTGTTTATGATGTTTTGTGGTTGTTTAGCCAGTCTGTTTCTCGTATGAACTGGGTGAAGCGTGTGGAATCCTTATAAGCACTAAACAAACAATTTAGGAAAATAATTAAAGTAATGATGTACTCATTTTATCTGATTTCACCGTTATTTCTTGGTAAAACATAGTAGTTATTATTAGAAAACACACTTTTTTCCTGTATTTCTTATCTTTTTAATTTGCACTATCTACTTTTCTGATTACAAGCCCTTTTCCTTGTGTTACTGTTCCATAGAGGCCATCCATTTTTTCTGACGTACTACAAAACAAAGAATCTACAACAACCAGTGGAATTCTATATGCTAGTTAGAAATACATTGAGATCTTACAGCATACAGCAAGGAAAACGTAGTGATATGAGCCATTTATGATGTAATATCTAACTTAGATTACACTTTAAATGCAGCTGCTTTACACTCAAAAAAGAGACGCACCACGTAAGAGTTATGCAAATTGATCATAAATTGTATTCATAAAGGTATCGACGGAAAATGCAAGATTGTAAACTTTGGCACCCGATGGATGAATGTGTGATGTTCAGCACTGTTTCACCGCGCAGCTGTCAAGGATAGTAAATAGGGGACATGTCGACACCAGAGAATAAAGTCTTTGCAAATTTATTCCGTGTACTCATTATGCAGATATCAGCATTTGAGAAAGGACGTGTAGTTGGGCTCACTCGACATTTCAATTAGAGCTATGCCACTACTCGACGATGTTGACAGGAATGGGTGAACCGTGGCCAAACACAGCCTCAAGAAAAGCACTCCGTCTTCAGGCCACAAGTGTCCCATCGGGATCATCCGACCGCCGCGTCATCCTCAGCTGAGGATGTGGATAGGAGGTGCATGTTGTCAGCACACCGCTCTCCCGGTCGTTATGATGGTTTTCCTTGACCGGAGCCACTACTATTCGGTCGAGTAGCTCCTCAATTGGCATGACGAGGCTGAGTGCACCCCGAAAAACGGCAACAGCGCATGGTGGCCCCGATGGTCACCCATTCAAGTGCTGGCCACACCCAACAACGCTTAACTTCGGTGATCTGACGGGAACCGGTGTATCCACTGTGGCAAGGCCGTTGCCTCAGCCTCAAGAAGGCGACGACAAAACAAGAGGACCGAGCAATTATCGGACAGGCGCTCAGAGCCCAGGATTCGTCATTATCATCGACCCGAAGCGCAACTGGTGGTTCAGTGACCTCGAGGACAAGTAATAGACAGCTCACAGAAGGGGGACTGAACTCGTGGCGCCCCTTTCACGGACTACCATTGACCTCTGCACACCAACAAGCACGTCTGCATTGGTGTCAGGCACATTCTGCCTGGAATCTCATTGAATGGAGCAAAATTGTCTTCAGTGATGAGGCCTTCTTTGAACTGATCTCCGATAACCAGCAAAGACGTGCCTGGAGCCGACCCGGGCAGCGGTGGTATATCAGCCATGCAGGCCACAACCAGCAGTGATGGTCTTGGGTGCCATTGCATTTCATAGTAGGAACCTTTGGTTGTCATCTGCGGCACCCTTACAGCACAGCGGTACAGAGACCATATTCTACGCCCCGTTTTGTTGCCCTTCATGGGAAACCATCGTAAGCTGACAATGCCTGCCCGCTGTATGGCGCCAGTTTGTACTGCTTGTCTTCGTGCTAGCCAAACCCTCCCTTGGCCAGCACGGTCACAGGATTTCTCCCCAATTGAGAACGTTTGGAGCATTATGGGGAGGGTTCTCAAACCAGTTCGGGATTCTGACGATCTAACGAACCAGTTGAACAGAATTTGGCACGATAACCCTCAGGAGATCGTCCAACAACTCCATCAATGAAGGCCAATTTTTGAAGCGCTTGAATATTCATCCACTTTTTCTCAATGTCTACTAATTTGTTTGTCCGTACATGTACATCACATCTACCGATTTCGGTCCCATCCGGATAATTCCTTCATGATGCGTCCTTCTTTTTACGTTAGGCAGTGAGGTATCGTGTTGTTTCAATAATCTCTCAGTATTAGACTTGAGTATTGCTCATCAGTGTGAGATCCGTACCAGATCGGGTTGACGGAGGAGATAGAGAAGATCCAAAGAAGAGCGGCGCGTTTCGTCACAGGGTTATTTGGTAACCGTGATAGCGTTACGGAGATGTTTAACAAATTCAAGTGGCAGCCTCTGCAAGAGAGGCGCTCTGCATCACGGTGTAGCTTGCTCGCCAGGTTTCGAGAGGGTGCGTTTCTGGATGAGGTATCGAATATATTGCTTCCCCCTACTTATACCTCCCGAGGAGATCAAGAATGTAAAATTAGAGAGATTAGAGCGCGCACAGAGGCTTTTAGAAAGTCGTTCTTCCCGCGAACCATACGCGACTGGAACAGGAAAGGGAGGTAATGACAGTGGCACGTAAAGTGCCCTCCGCCACACACCGTTGGGTGGCTTGCGGAGTATAAATGTAGATGTAGATGTAGATATGAGAGTAAAATGACGCGGCAACTGGAAACGTACTCAAAAGTAAAAGAACACCGGAAACTACGATTCGTGTGGGCAAAAGTTTCAATTTTATACAGATTCGACTTGAAGTTCTGGCTGTATAGAGACCAAACGCAATGTCACGTCCAGCCGAAGTGAAATTGTGCCAATTAATATACGTAATACATTGCCTGTAGCAACCTACAAACAGTTCCATAAAAACACGGGAGAACTGCCGCAAGTCAGTAACATCTTGCCACGATATTTCGGCTCAAAGTCTTTTGACCATCTTCAGGTGAGTACAGCTGTAGAAGTAGTGGCGAATACGCGCTGAGCTCTGCTATTTAAAGCCGAAGGGGGCTGCATTGCTGCATTGCAAGACTTTGAGCCGAAATATCGTGGCAAGATGTTACTGACTTGCGGCAGTTCTCCCGTGTTTTTATGGAACAATGAGTACGCCGGGAACGTTTCAAATATCACAACCTATAAATTGCCTATTTATCTTTCATAAGCAATTTATAGGTTGCTACAGGCAATGTATTACGTATATTAATTGTTGACCGCCGGCCAGTGTGGCCGAGTGGTTCTAGGCGCTTCAGTCTGAAACCGCGCGACCGCTACGGTGGGAGGTTCGAATCCTGCCTCGGGCATGGATGTGTGTGATGTCCTTAGGTTAGTTAGGTGTAAGTAGTTCTAAGTTCTAGGGGACTGATGACCTCAGCTGTTAAGTCCTATAGTGCTCAGAGCCAATTGTTGACCATAAATTCACCATGAAAAGGGTCGGACCTGTTCTCTTCATATATTTTCTTTTAATAATTTTATATGGGTAACTGTATTTGTCTTTTAATGTATCACGATTTGTTTCCATGATAGTTATCAATTTTAAAGCTCTGCTACATGTATTTTATATAATGTGTTTTTATGAGACTATGTTTGTTGCGTTAAATGATGACTTGATCTAAGCCCACAGTAGCGACATCTAGGGAGGATGTAGGCAAACAGATTTCTGGTAGCTACTGTTACTTCAGTAGCCAGTTGCAATAATCACTGTGTGGACGATGTGGTCTATTCTACACCTTATTTTAGATCTATATAACGATGCTGTGCTGATTATATTTATATGTTTTGACGATGCCAATATGGCCTTAGCACTTTAGGACATGGTGTAAAAAAGGTACGTTTTACCGTATTTTATCTGTACATTTCCCTGGTCGTATGATAGTATATTGTGATACGTATTGCAGTTTATGTTGGAAGACACACCGCTCACTAGTTGAATATATTTGTATATTGTAGATCTGAGGAAGGTCATTACGGACTGACACCGGTCATCGTGTAAGGAATTAAGATTGTGATCAAAGACTGGAATAAAAAACATTTGACACTCCTTTCTGTTGTAGATCAAGAAGGAGTAGAAGAAAAATGTCTGGTCAATACAGTTTCAGAGCAAGGGTTATAGTTATTCTTGTCCACAAGATGGACAGTTTCTTTTGTTGCTCGTTCTGACGAGTTTAGACACACGCACGCAACGTGCTGAGTGGACTGCCCCGTGACAGGCTTAAGCGTATGCAAGATTGTGGCGATGACCTTCTGGCCAAAGCAACGGCGCGACTGCTAGCAAAGCCAGCCGCATAAACAGCGGAAACCCGTCACCTCTGCACGCAAACCACCCGGAGCCCGCAAGTCTCTACAAAATGTTTGCAAATTGTCATTTTATTGGCATCTCTTAGTCATTTGGAAGCTGCATGGCCTTTCAGTACGTTGTCGCTTCTTTTGACTGATAAAAAGAAACTCGATTCAGTTTACCAATAACACGAAAGTCTAACTGAAAGTGTGTTTTGCCCCTTAACGTTACACAGCACAAAAATATGCTTGTACAAGACATATCACCATCCTAGTCTGAGCATCTATAACAACTTAATCTCGCATTGAACTTATTTACCCTCATTGGTCTCGCTAGTCGGAGAGCTTATTGATTTGTAGAACTGATACCTGGCCATTCACGAAAAAGAAGATATAACAAATACAAACGTTTGAAATGAGATTCCCGGGAAGTGTTAAAAGTGTAAGGTGGAACAGGATTTCACAGACAGAGAATCGAAGATATCAGACAACTTCCTATAAGCATACTTAATGACGTAACAACGAATTACGGAGAAATATTGTTAACGGTAACGATGATGATATCTGGCTAGTCTTGTAACGATAAAAACAAGAAGCGCCTTGCAGAATGCATTACACACGATTACACTAAGACTAAAGAGTAAATGAGGTAACGCAATGGTAAGACACTCGACTTGCACTCGAGAAGATAGCCGTTTGAATTCCCGTGTAGCCATCCTGATGCAGATTTTCCGTTATTTCCATATAGTGCTGGCAAAGGCCATGAATGTCCCTCTGAAAAGGAAATGGCCAGTTTTCTTAATTGTCTTTTGTATTCTTACCTAATCCCAGATTTTACTCCTTCTCTAATGATCTCGTCGTCGACGATCCGTTAAATCTTAATCCACCTTCTTTTCTTCGGTTGCACGATGACAAACTTATGGGGTCGGTCACCTCTTTCAGGAACGCTCAGCAAGGTTCAGATCGGACGAACATGGTAGCTGGTCCATTACGTTCTCTGATAATTGCGTTTCTAAACCTGTGCTATTATTTGCTCTATAAATGGGTACATTATACTGCTGGTATAAGCTGCAATTTTAAGGATGATCTTCAAGTAGGTTTCCGTAGTGGGCAACGTCAACCAATCTACATAGGAGCAATCACTTTATATGCACTGAGAGAAAATCGCAGTATATGTGCTGAATCACCACCAGCACATACAGTGCTTTACTGGTAAACAGAATCCACGAATAACAACTGTAACATGTTATAATTGTATGTGTGGCCAAAACTGGATTTCATATCAATGCTTTAAATGCGCATCTGAGAGATGGTGCGCGCTTCCTAGGTCGACTTACAGATTCAACCCACAACTATCTCCAACTGATTTCACTTTAAAAATTCTAATTTTAAGGCTTTCGCTTTATTTGTGACTCACGAACTACAAATAAAATAAAGCCCATGTCCGCTTTCTGCTGGAAGGCCCACAGACGTACGAGAACATACCCACTCTCTCGAATCTGCTCAGAGCTGTTCAAAATTAAAAGAAAAGATGTTGCAGTTGAAGCTGGGATGATACTGTGACCTACCATTTTTAATAGTTAATGTGTGTTATACAGAAACAGGCATCCTTTCGAAATTAATTTAGGCAACTAGACGCAGCAGAAAAGCTTCACAGTTCATGTACTCTCTGGTGAAGTTTATCACTAACAGCTGCTTACAGCTGAAAGACTGCATAGGCATTATTAATCTTTATTTGCACAAAAGGGCGAGGAATTAACTTAATCTTCACTGTTCATGAGTTAACCTGCCTCTCGTACAGGTAGGTAGCAAAAGACGCCAAATAAAGAAATGTAAATGATTTGTTAATTCTAATTTCTATTCATTAGAGGATTTGTGAGTAGCTTTTACGTAAAATGAAATGTAAAATGGGTTGTTACACCTCGAGTTCCACACGTAATGTTTGGCACTAAGATCTCCACACAACGGCACCTTCGGATAATGGGTGAAGATGCTTGCAAACTATCTTCTTCAAACGTCCGCTGGGGGCTGCGGTATGCGGCAACTAATGTGGTGATCTCATAAGTAATCGATATAGTGATCAGGGTGAGTGGAGGTGAGTCTCGGTGACGAAAAATATTTCAATACGATACCGAGCGATGAAATATTCCAACTCAAGTTTCTTGTGCATAATGCCATTTGCACTTAATATATAAAGTGAGCAGTCGGTGGTCCTTCCAGATCCATGGGCCATTGCTGCCGATAAAGACAGACATGGCACCCTCAAAAAGGACCATTAATTTCGTAAAGGTATTAGGTGCAGCCAGAAATTTGCACAAGGTATCTTTGATCATGGTGAAGATATTCCCTTTTTGGAGTGACATGATGAAGACCTTGAGGCTACTAAATATTCCCTGAAGTTCCGAGACGTCATATGATGGTTGTCTGTTATTGGAAGTGGTCAGCATTGACCGTCCCCTCGGGAAGCCAGTTGATTTGGCTGACATCGTGGCCCAGGCCTGGTGAGCTGGCAGCGTTAGAAAGTCCTTACGATTTGAGATATTCGGTTGTGCTGAAACTTTCGTGGCTTCCTATTCTCGTGTCCTGATTGCTTGTCATTGTGTTGTGTAGGTCCTCAGAACTTGCTGAAGCGTGGTGCAGCCGCGCCATGTAGTTGGATGATTACTTTCTCAGTTTGCATACTACGCTTTCTGAGTGCGTGGTTGTTAACAGTTCTTCAATCGGCGCCTGCCCCCACACTTCACACATCTGGGGGTAAGGTACAGTAGATGGCGGTGTAGAAGAATCTCAGACAACGTTTACACTATGAAGTGACCATCCTTTGCACGGTAGGTTTCAACTTTAATTCTTGTATCCATTATGTGATATATGTCGTAGACGGAGTTGCTAGTTGGACCTCCAGGCAGTGAGACGCAGTAGACAGGCTGTGCTATAAGGTTGTTGGTTTTGTCGTCTCTGGACTTTAATTGAAGAACGGCAGCTTGGGGAAAGCCTCTGGTATGGAATTCTGCTTCAGCTTCTTTGGCTGTGATTTCTGCAGGTAACTGGTGCGTGAAGAAAGGAATTTTGGATTGTTAGACGAATTGCAGTGCCAGTCGTTTTTCGTTCAAGTACTCGAAATAGTACTTAACAGTTTCACCCTTACAGACAGCTCTGATGGGCCGAATGACATGTTTCTTCAACTCCATGTTTAGGGACAGAGATTTCCCTGTGTACTGGATTGTGACGCGCGTAACTTTCACGGTCGATATTTTTGTTGCTTGTGATGTGCCAGGTGGATTCAAAATGGTTCAAAAGGTTCTGAGCACTATGGGACTTAACATCTGAGGTCATCAGTCCTCTAAACGTAAACCTACTTAAACCTAACTCACCTAAGGACAGCACACACATCCATGCCCAAAGCAGGATTCGAACCAGCGACCGTAGCAGCAGCGCGGTTCCCGACTGAAGTGCTTAGAACCGCTCGGCCGCAACGGCCGGCTGTGCCAGGAGGAAACGTGTTTGAAGCATCGCTTGCGGGGGTGTCGTTGACAAGTCGATCTGTTAGTCCTCGTCAGGGAGGGGTTCGAATTTGATCGAGATCGGTAGTAGTTGTTGCCTTCTGGACACTTCATCAAGGTCTTGAGAACTTTTACCCTTCAATCCCGCCTTTTTATGGCTGAAAGTTCTAAAGCCCTGGTCGTCATCGTTGTAGTCCGTTGACATCATAGTGTCCGGATCGGTCCCCGGTGACGAGACGCGCTTGCTATCTTCTTCAGAAGATTCCACTTTATCGTGATTAGTTGTTTTCAAGCCGAGCCTGACGGTTAAATCTCTGGCCTGTTGATCCTGCCTCTTCCTGTCTGCATCGGTGACAGTATGATCTTTGTCTCCTAGCCGGCGTTGAATGGTAATAGTAGGAGGAATGTAGCCACTAAGTATAACGGTCTCCCTGCTGAACTGTGCCTGGTGCCTGAAATCGATCGTTGTCTGGGAGGGCGCAGGCTGGCTGCCCACAGGTGGGGTACAGGCCTTCCATCGGTCTTCGTTGTTGCTGTGCCAAATTCAAAACCTAGGTTGTCACCAGCGAATGTCCTGCCGCCAAAGCGTGTGTCGTCGTACACGGTAGTCCTGGCTCCTGGATCGTCGTACTTGAATGGCCGTTCTCCATTGCCGGGGTCGTCATAAACGGAGTGACCGATGGGGCCGCCGGCAGGGCAAACGCAGCCGGAAGGCGATCGGCCAATTCTGGCGCGGTAAGGCGGTTGCCTCGGCCGATCGCGCACAGCTGTCTGTCTTACGTGGCATAGCACACTCGATGACAGACTTTGCGACCTTATATGCTCGTTCCATTTCAGATGGTTTTGCAGCAATACGCCTAGATATTAAATCGTCCTTACAATTTCAAAATAGATATTCGAATAATGCAATGTTGTTTCTCGTACTCCTGTGCATTACGTGTGTAGAGAACAAAAGCAGTCCTATCACATTTCCATGGGGCGCTCCGGACGATACCCTCTAATCCAAGCAAACAATGAAAACTTTCGTCACGTCTGGACATGAATTCGCATAACCTAACTGTTAAGGGGACTGCTTGAGAAAAGCAGGAAATGCGTGTTTGGAGTCAGGGTCTGGTACAAATTTTCACGAGATAGAACACAATTCATGACAAGGGATTTCAATATTTCTGAATCTCAATTTCCTAATCTTGTTACATATTCCTGGATTTCATACCCACTACGTCATCCACTTTATGTTAGTGAATTCAATCCAGTTTTGAACCATGCAGGACTGAATAGAAACCTGCATGCAGCTTACATGAGCGTCGTCGAATCATCAGCAGTTGTTGCCGATAAACCACATCCACGAATTTTTCCTTGAGTGACATATCTGATGAATATGCAGACCAGAAAAACTGTCGAACAAGTGCCATTCCCTTCGTTGTTTGGGTTACATTCCTTAAGATTCTTCGTATGAATCTGTCTGGCATTTGTATTTCCTACTATCCGGTTTATGTGACCATTCCCCTTAACGGCGCTCTGCATTGATACTCCTAGATATTTTACGATGGAAACTGTTTCCAGTAATTTGTCATCAATAGTGTAGTTTTACAGTAGTGGATTTATTTTCTTGTGTAAGCGCAATATGTTACATTTATTTACGTTCAGGGCAACTGCCAGATCCATTCATCAGTCCTCTGCATGTCATTCAGCAAATAGATACTGACTTCTGACGGTGCCACCTTCTTATAGACAACCTCTTCATCCGTGAACATTCTTAAAGAGCATCCGGCGCTTTCTACTAGATCATTTACATCTATTATAAACAATAACACTTCCTTGGTGTATTGCATTGTATTGAACCGGGGACCTAGAAACGACGGAGAGGCTTCGGCCCTGCCGTAGCCCTCAGTGGTTCACAACCCCACAACAAACTACAGCAGTCCACTCACCACACCGCCGCCCCACACTGAACCCCGGATTATTGACAGAGAGAGGGAAAGGTAAGAGATGGAAGGAGAGAAGGGGAGGAAGAAGTGGATAGAAAGATGAGAATGAGAGGATGGACAGGGAGAGGGAACGAGAGGAGATTGACAAAGAGAGGGGGAAGAAGGACATGGGCTGAGAGAGGAGGGAGGAGGAGATGGATTAATAGACGTTTGGAATAAATGAATACCTGGGCAACGCCGGGATTCACCGTCAGTAGGCGTGTAATAGTGTTCATCTGTCCTACGACCCTTCTTGAAAGCGGGAATGACCTGCTTTTTTTACACTCGCTGCGTATCCTTTGTTGTTCCATCGATCTACGATAAACTGCTGCTAGAAGGGGAGCAAGTTCTTTGTCGTAATCGTTGTAGAATGTTATGTGTATCTCATCTGGTCCTGATGCCTTTCTATTACTAAGCGATTGTAATTGCTTTTCTATTCCGTGATGAATTATCTCAGTATCTGTCATTCCGATTATCGTACGATGATTGAAAGGACGGATTGTGTTAGATCTTTACGATGAAACAATTTCGGAAGACCAAATTCAATATTTCGGCCTTCCCTCTGTTATCTTCCGTTTCGGTGGAAGTACTGTCACTGAGAGAATGAACAGAGGCTTTCCAACCGCTGATTTTAAGTAAGAACAAAACCTCGGTTTTTACTCCGATTTGTTGACAAAATTTTTCTTTCAGAGTCATTGAACGCTTCTTTCATTGCTCTCCTTACGTTCATTCTCACTTGTTCAACTTTTGTTCGTCAGCTAGGTTTTGACTTCTCTTGAATGTGTGATGAAGCTTTCTTTTTTTAGGTAGCAGTTTTCTAACGCGGCTGTTAAACCAAGGTGGGTCTTCCCCATCCTTTAATATCTTGCTCCGAACATAGTTGTCTAAGGAATATTGAATGACGCTTTTGAACTTTTTCCACCAGTGCTCCACATCCTCGTTCTTAACACTGAATATTTGATGCTTACTATTCAGATACATTACGCTTTTTATCCTGTCAGTCTCGCTAAACAAAAATATTGCCCTCTCTTTCTTAACTTCCTTGGAATGCCTGTAATCATAGTTGCTACCACAGCCTTATGATCACTGATACCGTCCTCTACGTTAACTGATTCGGTAAGTTCAGATGTATTTGTTACTAGGTCTAAGACGTTATCTTCTCGAGTTGGTTCTCTAATTATCTGCTGGAAGGAATTTTCGGACAAGACTTTCGGAAAATCATCACACGAGCCTCTGTCTCTAACATCAATTTTGGTAGCGTAACGCTCCCAATCCATAATTGGCAAGTTGAAATCACTCCCTTTTACAACGGCATGATCAGGAAAATTACTAACGATATTCTGCAAGTTCACTCTGATGTCCAGTAAATACGGGCTTTAAAACACACATCATATAGGCTGTGAACCCTTTGTTATTTTCGCCACTGTGAAACACATCTCTTCTACTGCACAAGTGCCCATAGTTCTTTAGATACGTATTTTAGAGTCTATATCTACTGGACATATTTTTCTTATTTTGGTCCTCCAAATTTGTGTTACACAGTATCGAAGATGTACAAATTCTCATAGACCTTAAGGTATGCATTTTAGAGTCCACGTTAAGTAGACTTTTTTTCGTGTTGTGGTCCATACTACCTCCTCTGAAAGTTACCTCCCCCAACACTCTCATCAACAACAATACTGGTACATTTATCCCACTGTCAGAGGCATCAGAACAATTTTCGCTTATAACTTTCGAATCGGTCGTTTCTGGAACCGTCTCCCTTACCTCAGATTGATACATTTACCCTTCTCCATCATGCCTGAATATTTGTAACATCCTCATGGAATCACCCTGTACGTCGGAGAGTGTCACCGACGAGCTAACAGCAAGCACAGCACTGTACGGCCCGTCATGGCCAGTCGGAAGAGACGAACGTCATCATTTGCTGAGGTCACACTTTTTGCTTGAGCGTCCGCTCAATGCTGCGCATTACCATGTTTCTACAGTAAATATTAACAAAGCTACTAACATTTTATGTAAAATTGCTTAAAAAAATTAATGACAGAAGATAAATACATGCCACATATGCTTACGGATCACATGTGGACAGGTCTTGATACCAGCTATAAAACGGCCATATTGTTGAACAGATACACAAATAGTTAAATTATTAGTATCTTTAAAATGTCATAACAAAAAGGTTCTCCATAAATACATTATAGATTAGCATCAACATGAATGATTCGTCCTTTTATTCAAATTTGTTTACGCTTATTTAATGAGAATTTAGTGATTCAGTCTTTGTGAGACGACTATTTGAATAGCATAGTACTGCACAAGAAGGCTAAACAAAGACACGAATTTAGGAAGCTTTTTGCCTTTCCGTTTATGGTGTATAAAGTCTAAACCACAGGTGATCATTCTGCGGTGTTTGGTGTGTAATGTAATATCAGTCTGAAAATTATGTAAATGTGCATGTAATGTGTGTCTGAAATATGCAAAGATCGTAGTATATATCATTGTATAGCTACATGACGCTCAGTTCACTTTAGTGTTTGGTCACGTAAGGAAGTTTTAAATAGGCGAGAGAATATGTTTCGAGGCCTTTTGATGTTCATGCCTTGAGGGTAAGGTTGTTTTGATAAGGTTGGCGCGGCCGGCGAGCCGCATGAGGTTAAGCGTTGGTTGAGATAAAGAAGTATGTCGATGTGCACCTATTAGGGTTTTAGTAATATTTTAGTGTAATTGCCATAATGAATTGTGTGTTTTATGTTAATGAATTTTAAGAATTTAATTCAGTTTGAATGATTTGGATGAACTGCTTAATGGCTTTGGTTTACATTTGTTATTGCCTGAAATTGCTCTGATTGCTCTGCTAAGTAAGTCAGCTGACTTCTTACTGCTTTACTGGGTTTAAGTATCGGCCTGAGTAAGGCCACTATTCGCAGTAACTTTGTGACTGATCCGAATAAATTTACAGTAAACAACAATCCTTTGGTTAGGCTACATCATTATCCTCAGGCATCCTGCTTTTAATACCTCCTTTATTTATTAATCTACTGATCAAATTATGTTGTAATATAAATTTGTAACTGATTTTCTCAGCTAAATTTATGTACCTTGTGAAAGATCGATGCTTCTATAAGGACTTAGAGCAACAGGGCATAACTGCACCAAATTTTACAGATGAGTAAGCTACGAACTTAAGATTGTGTATTCGTCCTCTGGTGGTTGAGTGACAACAAATTGATCCCAACTGGCGATTAATTTCACATCATTTCATTGTTTATCAGCCCTCATTGATGTTGAAACTAATAAGCTGGTGCATACACTGATGAGCCAAAACATTATGATCACTGCCCACCGCGACTTTGGATGCCGCCTGGTGGCTTTGCGGACACGCAACGCAGAAACAAAAGTGTGTAAGTGGGGCAGACACGAACGGGGGATAACCCTAGTGAAGATATGGGCTACGATTGGGAAAATCCATTGAGATAAGTGACTTTGGCAAAGTGCAGATTATTATTACGCAGAGTCTATGAACGAGTATCTCGAAAATGGCGAAGCAGGTCGAATGTTCACGTGCTACTGTCGTGAGCATCTACGGAAAGAGGTAGAAGGACAATGAAACTACCACTAGGCGAAAAGTGGTTGGACGTCCACGATTCTTCACAGAATATGGGTTTCTGAGGCTTGTCGTTCTGTAAATTATGGAAGATGGTGATCTGTGGCATCTCTGCTGAAAGAGCACAATGGTCGTGCATGCACAAGTGTTTCAGAGCACACCGTTGATAGTACGCTGTTGACTATGGAGCTCTGCAGCAGACCAACCCTACGAGTTCATATGTTGGTTCAAATGGCTCTGAGCACTATGGGACTCAACATCTTAGGTCATAAGTCCCCTATAACTTAGAACTACTTAAACCTAACTAACCTAAGGACATCACACACACCCATGCCCGAGGCAGGATTCGAACCTGCGACCGTAGCAGTCCCGCGGTTCAGCGCCAGAACCGCCAGAACCGCTAGACCACCGCGGCCGGCTAGTTCATATGTTGAACGAACGACATCGTCAGTTACGATTATAGTGGGCAGGGAACCATTGGGATCCGACCATCGATCAGTGGAAACGTTTCGGCTCTTCGGGTGAATCACATTTTTGCTACGCAAAGTTTATGGTCGTCTCCACAAACGCCGCCATCGAGATGAACGGCGGCTCGAAACGTGGAGCGCGGCAGGGGCGCAGGCGGGTGGGAGCAGCATTATGCTATGGCAGACATTCATCTGCGCTTGCATGGGACCTGTGGTAGTAATCGAAGACACGCTCTCAGCTGCAAACTACTTGTACCATTTCTGCTTGATGTCTTCCCCGCCGCCGATGTCATACTTCAGCAGTAAAATTGTCCGTGTCTCGGAGCCAGAACCGAGCTACAGTGGTCTGAAAGCATTATAGTGAACTCAAGTTGATGTCTCGGTGACCAAATTCGCCTGATCTAAATCCTATGGGATCCACCTGGGTCGCTACCCGGTGCCATTACCTTGTATGTAAATCAGCGGCCCGTTAGTTAGGCGAATTACATGACCTGAGCGTAGACATTTAATACCACGTACCTCCACAACCTACCAACAAACTGTCAGATCCCTGACACGCAGAATCAGTGGTGTATTTGGTTCCAAGGACGGACAAACAAGCTATTAAGCAGGTGATTATAATGTTTTAGCTCATCAGTCTAAGTGCGATGCGTTTTTCCACAACTTTAATAAACACAACAGATACCCGTAACAGAGAGTATAGTAATCAATAATATATTCTCCTTCACTCTTTACAGCAGTCTGCCAACAACATGTAGCTAGACAACCATTCTTACAAATACATATTTTACGATCTTTTCATATTTCGAACAAACATTACATACACTTTAAGATAACTTTTTGATTTCGCGAGTGTAGAAATCACGCAGTTTTGAGGCGAAGAACTCGTCGAACCACGTCCGGAGCGCATTTTCATCCGGAAAGGAATTTCCTTGAAGATTTTTCATTAGAGAGCAGAAAAGGTAAAAATCTGATGGCGCAAGATGAGATGAATGAGATGGGCGCAGAATGACTCCCCGACCCAATTCCTGTATGGTGTTTTGTGTCAGTCTAGCAAAGTGCGGGCGGGCGTTACCGTGGAGTAGCCTTCCTGGTCGTTGTTCTCAGATCGCGTGTGCAAGACGTCTCAGTTACGGAGAGTAATTGTCAGCAGTGATAGTTACACCTCTGAGTAGCAATTTGTTGTACATGACAGCGTCGCTCGTCTACCAGATGCATAACACTTATTTTTTATCGGTGCGCGCAGATATTTGCACAGGAGTCACTACATTCTTTTGGCTCGACTATTCCTTTCCTTTTCTTACGTTAGCATAAAGACGACATTTCTCGTCTCCAGAAACTATACAGGATAGGAATGGTCGGTGTTGTTCACGAGCCAACTGATAACAAGCAAGCAGAGATACATATATACACTATGTTATCAAAAGTATCCGGACACCCGCCAAAACATACGTTTTTCATATTAGGTGCATTCTGCTGCCACCTACTGCCAGGTACTCCATTTCAGTGACCTCAGTAGTCATTAGACATCGTGAAAGGGCAGAATTGGGCGCACAGCAGAACTCACGGACTTCGAACGTGGTCAGGTGATTAGGTGTCACTTGTGTCACACGTATGTACGCGAGATTTCCACACTCCTAAACATCCATAGGTCCACTGTTTCCGATGTGATAGTGAAGTGGAAACGTGAAGGGCACGTACAGCACAAAAGCGTACAGGCCGACCTCGTCTGTTGACAGACAGAGACCGCCGACAGTTAGAGAGGGTCGTAATGTGTAATAGGCAGACATCTATCCAGACCATCACACAGGGATTCCAAACTGCATCAGGATCCACTGCAAGTACTATGACCGTTAGGCGGGTGGTGAGAAAACTTTGATTTCATGGTCGAGCGCCTGCTTATAAGCCACACACCACACCGGTAAATGCCAAACAACACCTCGATGAAGCAAGGAGAGTAAACATTGGACAATTGAACAGTGGAAAAAAATTGTGTGGAGTGCCGAATCACGGTACAAAATGTGGAGATCCAATGTCAGCGTGTGGGTATGGCGAATGCCCGGTGAACGCCATCTGCTAACGTGTGTAGTGCCAACAGTAAAATTCGGAGGTGGTGGTGTTATGGTATGGTCGTGTTTTTCATGGAGGGGGCTTGCACCCCTTGATGTTTTGCGTGGCACTGTCACAGCACAGGCCTACATTGATGTGGGAGCACCTTCTTGCTCCCACAGTTAAAGAGCAATTCGGGGATGCCGATTGCATCTTTCAACACGATCGAGCCCCTGTCATTAATGCACGGCATTTGGCAGAGTGGTTACACGATAATAACATCCCTGTAATGGACTAACCTGCACATAGTCCTAACCTGAGTCCTATAGAACACCTTTGGGATGTTTTGGAACGCTAACTTCGTGCCAGGCCTCACCGTCCGACATCGATATCTCTCCTCAGTGCAGCACTCTGTGAAGAATGGGCTGCCATTCCCCAAGGAACCTTCCAGAACTTGATTGAACGTATGCCTGCGAGAGTGGAAGCTGTCATCAATGCTAAGAGTGGGCCAAAACCACAATTAATTTCAGCATTACCGATGGAGGGCGCCACGAACTTGTAAGTCATTTTCAGCCAGATGTCCTGATACTTTTGATCACATAGTGTAGCCACCCGCGGACTTCTTTGATTTTCACTTGTGGTACCCATACACCCGATTTCTGAACATTCCCCACTGCATTCAAATGTCGCGCGATGGTGGAACGATCATGTTTCATCACATTTGGCAGTTCTCGATCACACTGACGTGGATCTTGTGAACTAATGCGTTTAAACGATCGTTATCAAACCCCATAGGTCTTCCAGAACGCGGAGAATCACTAATGTCAAACTAGCCTCCTTGAAACACGAAAACCGTTTTCTTGCCGTGATGTGTCCAATCACATTATCCTCACACACGGCGCAAATGTTTCCGACTGCCCCCGCTGCTGTCGCCCCTCTGTTGAACACAAACGGAAGAATATATTGGAAATGTTTCGATTTCTCGATTTGGCACTCCATTTTCTAGCGTCCAGAGCTCCACTCACTCTCTCCAAGTGACAAAATGGCAATATGAAAACTCAAATAGCAACAGTGAACTAGAGATGAAAAATGACAATCGGTAAATAAGACCATAGCAATCGGAAACCAACATGCAAACCAAAAACGCTACGAACTTCTGCACCAACCTAATACACTATGAATTTCATCATAAACCATTCATCGGATTTATATAATATTCAGGAATGAATGGGGTGATAGTTTTAAGCAAGACTAAGAGTTTTGCTGTATCTGGGAGTCGTTACCGCTTGAGCTGTTTTACAGGCTGCAAGGAGTTTCAGTAACGCGTTGTAGTGTCACCTCCTGGAAAGAAAGAAACTAACCTCCGTACTTGACTTAAAAGTTCCTTGGCTATAGCTATAGAAATGCACGAATGGCTAGTGATGAATGCTGCTGAGAGAATAATGATTATTACTGATCATCACTTTCATCATATTAACCATAAGACATCGGTAAAATTTCAAACACCTCATTCACTAGTGAGTGATGATGTGTCTAAATAGAAAGATCTGTGAGGTAAAAAAACCCAACATGGACGGAAAATTTTAAATATTGACAGGTATGGAGTTTCTATGTTTTGGGCGAAAGATAAAATCAAAACGGAAAGCTATGAAAGAAATTTCGGTTTAGCCTGACATCTATTAGTTACGGTACTAACAGCACGATTCGTAGACTGGATGAAAAACGTGCAGTAGATAAACCAGGGACCAAGAAACTGATTAAAGTGGTGCTGTAACGTAAGAAGTAAGCTGTTAGAACAATGAAAGAACATTATCTGAAACAACAAATCACGTTATGTGTTCTCAGACAGTGGATCGGAATCGCGAATGACAGCTGATCGTTTCTACTTCTTATTCTACTCGTTATACGGTCTGCACTTATTCCATTGGCAATCCGACAGAAAAGTTTTTATGGTCCGTTTATTTTGTTTTCCGAAACCTTAATCCGAAGTTTACCAGGAAATATTGGACAAGTCTGTTCTACAAAGGATATTGAAAATTTTGCAGTTGGTGCTTTTTCTATTTTAACTTCACAAGGTTCATAAAACGATATCGATAATTCAACAGTATATTTACTTTTTATTTGTCGTAGGTCTGTACGTAATGCTCAGTTTAAGAATTTTGCAGTTTGCATAATATTGACCTTAAAGGTTCAGGATTGTCTGTAGACGGTGGGAAAGACAGGAGGAGGTAAATGTGTCAGATGTGCCATGAGGGTACTGGTAGGCGTCTTTTTTGGAGGATACGATACAAGAGAGTGCTTGGTTTGGGGTAGAAATAGTATTATACATCAAGTAATTTATAATATTTTAAGATGAGGTTGTCTCTTATCTCCTGTAAAATATCTCGCTGTTGTTAACATCAGCAGGTTTCATTCACTTTCATTCTCGTTATCTTCTCCGAAGCGCATCTAGATATATGAAAAATCAGTACAAGGCAGTCTGAATTGAATTCCTCATTGACAATAATTTCACTAGAGATTCCGCCCTGAGTTTTTCGTATGATTGAGAACCAAGTACGCACCTGATCAAAGCCCGAGTTTTGCATCGGAGACAGAACAATGACTGTTCGGTATATCTCACGTCGACGGTAGAAGCGGGAAACATCAGCGTGAATCAAGTTTTAACAAACAGTTTTCTTGTTATAGTGGTAACTGCTAGAGTTGCAGAATTCATATCACCAAGACCCATAATCTCCTGGGTCGACGAATTAACAAAAGAACTGATCTTTCCTTATTCGTGCACGAAAAAAATT
Organism: Schistocerca cancellata; assembly: GCF_023864275.1. NCBI lineage: Eukaryota > Metazoa > Arthropoda > Insecta > Orthoptera > Acrididae > Schistocerca > Schistocerca cancellata. The sequence continues at coordinate 328,371,670 of NC_064629.1, forward strand.
ATGCATTATATGCCTGTAAAGAGGCTCTAACCTGTTTCGATATTGAAATCATATTCCTTGATTGGACTACTTGGACCATCCTATCGCGCACCTACATGATTGATGAGTACAACCAATGGAGCATCCTACAGCTGCCCCAGCACGGCCTTACCTCGTGAGAGTAGAACTAAGGAAGGGAACGCCTCTCGGAGCCACGAATAGTGAAACTCACGACGAAGCTCTGTTTGGGAACGAGTCTTACAAGCTACAGACGCGTCAATCGGGACCGACCGACCGCCGTGTAATTTTCAGCCAGTGCCGTCATCTGCATGTGATGTGGAGGGGCGTGGGATGAGCATACAACTCTCTCGGTCGTTGTCGGCCTTACAGAACTTGGAGCTGCTACTTCTCACTCAGGTAGCTCCTCCATTAGGATAACGAGGCTGAGTGGATCCCATTTCAATGTTCTCACCAAAGAAAAATCTTTGGCAATACAGGGAATCGAATCCGGATTGCCCGCATGGCACCCATCTTCATTGACCACTCAGTTCCGGAGGCAGACCAAGGAGTCTTACAAGCTGAACAATAATTTCACGCAACGTGGTGTGCACACGCACCGGTCTAACCTGTTCTCACTCTACATTTTTTTCTCTTTTTCTTCCTTTTATTTCTCTCCAGCTACGCAACGCGTTGGTTCTTTCTAGTAACTTTACGGCCCACTGGGCCGCACAGTGAATAGGTCAATAAAACATCGCGCGAGTGGCTACCGACAACGAAAGAGACTCCTATCTATTTTACAGTCATTATCGATATCTTGTTTTCTGACCTGCGTCGCACATAGTCTGCTTCCCTCTGATCATTTCTTCTCTAATAAGGCTTCTGTTTGTTAGTTGCAGAAGAATTACTTGTAATTGCACAGTGTCCTTGTCGGAAGGTTCGTGACATAAAGTAAGCCACAACTGCAACTCCCTACTATTTGTGTTTCCTTTGTGAACATAAACTATAACTAAATATAAGGGTAGTGTTATAGTGTATCCTCTCCAAATGATACAAATTTTATCATTCATTAATGAGAGCTTTTGAATCGGGAAACCCAGGTGACTGAAATCAAAACTAAAAAATAGCTTCCACATCTTCGCTAGTCTTCACAACTTCGCAGACTTCATAAACGCCACACATCTGAAATCATTTGGCTAGACCAACCAGTTGTTAGTGCTTTGAACAGGGCTTACTTGGTCGATCTAGCTAACTGCATCATATGGAAGATACTGTCAACAAGGAAATAGGACAGTAAGATTTCTGCGGAGCATAGGTTAGTCGAACTACAGATATACAGTAACGCTACATTTGTATCTCGGAGGCGGTGAGATGTGTATCATATTCCTTGCCCTGCTAGTATTAAGGACCAACAGATATATTTCCACGGTCTACTGCCTCAGTCGAAGATGCAGAGTGAAGTTACATAACTGTTTTCGCTACTGCAACCAAACAATTGAAATCTTAAGATGGCCCGTAAGAGCGGTCATGATCTCCTGAATAATTTTGTAGCTGTGAATGAAAGTATTAGCTTTAACTAAATTAACATAGTTAGTGTTGCATTTGGGGAAAACAATGTATCGCCCCCTTTTATCTAGGTAGAGTAAACAGCCTTTATATCTTTCTGCTCTAGAAATAATGTGCACGGTTTTGTTACAGATATGGCCATGGGTAACATCAATTCGGTGTGGACGCTGCTGGTAGTGCTCACCACGTGCAAATGTAAGTTATACTTTCAAAACTATCCTTCAAAACTATAATTTAATTCAGCTGTAGTTACAAGTCATTTACAGGAGACTTCAAATCACACAGGTTCTTAGTTCTTTTTTTCTGCTATGTTGAATCCGAGGCCTCTCACACACGGAATTCCATGGAATTCACTAGTGCGTTGCCAGAAAAACTGTTATCCAAGGCACCAAGAAACGGAAGAACCCTATGAATTTGTACATCCTTTGATATTTTACTAACGTTTCACAGCAGTAGTTTATTTGGAAATTTGTGGTAAGGACTATGGGAGGTGAGGTCATCGGTCGCTAGGCTTACACACTACTTAATCTAACTTAAACTAACTTAGGCTAAGGACAACACACAAATCCATGCCCTAGGGAGGACTCGAACGTCCGACGGGGGGAGCCGCGCGAACCGTGACGGGACGCCCTAGACCGCACGACTACCCCGCGCGGCACCCGTAGTTTATCTCACTAATCCTGAGCACAAATAATTTTCCGGAGTGAACTATATTTATCACCTGGAGTGACGAGACACTATTCACTTCAAAAACTACTTCCTAATCAAGCGTTGTCAGTAGCACAACCACCAATAACTCACTTAGGATCCTTGAGTGAAATGCAAGTAGCGTAACAGCATTAGTCATTGAAGAAGCAATCCGTTATAGCTCGTAGGTAGGCAGCGAGGTGGTGACCGCTACTGCTGTGGTGGTCCTCTGTTGCCAATGGTACAAGGCCATTGTCCGTGAGTGTGGTCAATGAAATCTTCGCCTTGTGCCCGGTCTGTGGCGCGCAGCCTCCTAGTGAGTGATTGCCCCAGTTACATAGCTGCCCCTGGAGGTGCAGTAGCGATAGCGTTGCAAAATACCCCGGGTTCGGTACATAGGATCGAAAATGACCCCGGTGATGACGTCTGGTACACAGAGTGGGATACTGTTCTGCAGCGTGGATCTGGCGATGTCTGTCGATCTGGGGCTATGGTGGTGTGGAAGGGGATGTGCATCTCGATGTCATCAGGGTAGAAGCCACCCATTCTCTTGCTGGTAAGTGGTGAGATGGCGGTAACCACTTCGGTAGTCTCTGGGTAGAAAACATCCATGCCTGTGGTGAAGCGTCCATGCACCACACATTGCACTAACGACCGCGTCAAGTTCGATCTGTGTACGATACATAGTGTAAGGCACAATTGAGCCTTAACCCTTTGAGACCTGAATTTTTTTTATAGAGGAAGGAAATTTTTCGCGATCGAATCCTCTTACGTGTTTTTCTGAATAACTTTAGAAGCAAGATTAATTCAAATATATGTACCCATTTTTAAAATATGTTTTGTACCCAACGCTTCATTTTATGGACAGAAATAATTAATATTGTAATATTCACTGCTGTAATAGTTAGATCATTCAATAATTACCGTTAAAATAAAAATAACAACATTCAGTTATATGATATAATACACTTAACTAACCAGTTCATGTATTCTGGCAATTCGCATACTACATACATCGAAAAAAGAAAACTGATATAGCGAGTGATGGGCAAGTTTATAGAAAATAATACTATTAATTTTTACAGACGGATAATATTTATTTTTGTCTACATCATAAATATTGCTGCATTTACATTCCGATATTTTTATAGCGATGCGCGACAGGTGGAAGCACTTCTGCACGATGAAAAAATTCACAAACGTGTAAGTGGGGTTTCCTTTGAGGAAGAATATTTCTGTTGCCAATACGACACAGTAACAATTAGTGTACACAATTGTAGTCAACGGGTCTGAAAGGGTTAAATTAATTATTTTCCTCATCTAAATTGTTCTATACTGCTTTTCGAGAGTCACAATGTTCTTTCCAAGTTTAAAATGTCTGCAGAAATACATCAGAAAAGCAAAAAGTGTAGTGTTCGTGTCACTTATCGCATTGTTATTTTCCACACACGCACACACACGCATACTCACCAAGCAGAAAATACATTCTACCTAAAATACTTTACTAAGGAGGCAAACACTCAAACAAATAGACTGTCTGAATTACTGGAATAATGTTATTATTTAAGCCTACTCTTGGTGTAAGTCACAATGCACCCTCAAATTAAATATTTCCACGTTTAAGCTGCTCTATAAGTGTTACAGTGTTACCTAAAAACACAGAGGCTGTTGACAATTCAATATGATGCTATGTAACAAAATGTAATGTCAGCACCTAATGTTTTTACAAGTTTTCAGAAATACTGCACCACCTATTTAGAGGGGAAGAAGATAAAATATAATCGATGCAATCAACAGCCTATTATTGCTTTGTATTTGCATCTTCACTTGGTGTAGTAGAGGTTAAGCAAAATATGAACTCTTGACGAAGGTTGCGATATTTAACAATCAGAACTATAGGTGCCAAGGGTCTCTAAAACTGGATTTTCTGTGACTTTCCAGCACGGGCTGCTGTTCTTTTATTTCATTTGCTCCCTCTTTCTCCATGTTATATTCTGTAGCTCTTCTTAATGTTTCGCTTTCGTATCTGTTGACAAGTAATGTGCTATGCGGTCCGCCCGGTTAGCCGTGCGGTCTAACGCTCTGCTTTCCCGGCGGGAAGACGTGCCGGATTAGTGTCGAGGTCCGGTGTGCCGGCCAGTCTGTGGATGGTTTTTAAGGCGGTTTTCCATCTGCCTCGGCTAATGCGGGCTGATTCCCCTTATTCCGCCTCAGTTACACTATGTCGGCGATTGCTGCTCAAACACTTTCTCCACGTACGCGTACACCATAACATTGGGGTTACACTCGTCTGGTGTGAGACGTTCCCAGTGGGTCCACTGGGGGGCCGAACCGCACAATAACCCTTGGTTCGGGGTGGGGCAGCGGTGGGGTGAGTGGACTGCTGTAGCTTGTTGTGGAGTTGTGTACCACTGTGGGCTACGGCAGGGACGACGCCTCTCTGCCGTTTCTAGGTGCCCAGTTCCATGCAATACAAGGTTCCATGCAGCTGTTTCACTTCTTGTTTGATATAGTTTGCACCATCCATGCCGTGGGCTCAGGCAGTCAGAATGTGTAGGACAGAACACTTCTGAGCAGTATTCGGCGTGTAGTTATCATCTGGTATGGGTTGTGTACAGGTCGTGCCGAATTCAGGGGTTGCCTGTGTCAAGTATGAGAGAGGTGGGCACTGGAAGGGAAGTAGTTTGAAATAAAAGGGAGAAATAAAGTAAATTTGGAATGTATTCCGATAGTATGCGATACAGATGGGCGCACAAGGGGTAGAGATAGAGTAGTTTCCAGTCTAGGAGGTCGTGAAATAAAGGAATAGGAAGAGGGAGAGAAGGTAATTCACGTCACGTCCTGCTGGTGGCTGGTCCTGGAGGACAGAGTCAGAGGCGAGCGGCGGGGAGTCGTCTGCTCTCTTGGAAGTGTGGGTCGCAAGAGAGACAACACTAGTCTGCTCACCAAGATGCCGCCAATCATGATTCCATTCTCACGTCTCCCACTGGTTAAACATGGTAGTGTGGGTAGTTACTTTATGCAGCAGAGGGCTGAAAATTGTACCCTGTCAGCAGCTTTTAACGGAATGAGCTGTTTCTGTCCTGAATAACTGGTTGGCTTGGCACGTAAGAAACAGTGAAGTTATGCTGGGAGACTGCTTGAAAGACTCAATTGAAAAATTTGAAATAAAAATTTGTATGAAACTCTAAACCAGGGCCGCACAAGGTGCATGCACCGGTGCATCGCACAGTGCAGAGTGCAGAAGACGGTTGCGCTATGTTGACGACGGTGCAGATCCCCCACTCCTCGGCTTTGCGAAACAGCGCTGCCTCTCACTCCCTTAGCTTGTGTCGCTCGCGCCGCCTGTCTCGACCTGTTTCAAAGCTTTTACCCTGTTGTCTTCGTCATTGCCAAATACTAATGTACACTAGGTGGAGAGCTTAGTTTGGTGTACCGGTACAAAAGAGATTTATATAATAACTGTAATGGTAACAATTTTAAATTTGGTTTCAACACGAATGTATCTTCCTATGTGCTCTTTATTTTATTTGCAACTGTGCTACTAAGATCTGGAACAAGAGATTGGCTGACATCAATTCTGAGAGAATTTTTTAAATTACAATTAGAAATACTCGCACGCAATCTAGTTTTTGTTCAAGACAAAACAGAAAAAAACCTTCCACATACACAAGTGGAAACAAACATAGAAATAATCTTCACTATTTCTCTGAGTAACTTGGGAAATTCTAACTTCGGCAAATTCTGGTAGAATTGGAGCAAACCTTTTGTATTGTAAAACACATCCTTTCGGTGAACATCGCTTTGCAAATCAATTGATTCGAAATGTAAATCTGAAGGCACACTTTCAATATCCATCGAAAAAGGTTTCACAAAAAGATCGAGAATTGGCTGCAGGTAGGTAATTTCCTGAAACATTAACAAAGCAAATGTTAATAAATGAAAGTAATGTGAGCCGTTGTTTTGAAGTACTAAAACGCGATAGATTTTAATAAACATGTAATGTGTACTATTGGTTTTAATGTAATGTTACACTTGCGTATGTAACGCAATCTCCTTTATTTAGCTGTATGTCATATACCGGCACATTACCTGGAATCGGTCGTTAAACGCATTTTCAAGGGATTGTAGCACCTCGACGTATTTTTCAAAGCCCGCTGCTTCCTGCACAGATGCTGTCAAACAAAAACATAATACCGTTTTGATTAGATCGGTTATAAAAATCAGGCTGTTTTAATAAAGGTACAATTTATATCTCGCTTACCTAGTTCAGGAAAGTGTTGCGTATTGTTCTCTGAAAGGTTGTTTTTGAGGAGCTTCAGTTTATACTGGAAAGCGTTTAATTTGCTGATCATATCGTTGATGAGATTGTTTTCTTTTTGGAGTTTCAGACTTAAATCATTTAGGAGAGCCATAATGTCTGATAAAAATCCTAAATCAGCTACCCATTCAGGGTCATGAAAGAGTGGCTCCGGACGTCCTTTGCTCTCCAAAAACTGAGCCACAGTGTGGCGTAGTCGAAAAATTCGTGAAATCACTTTCCCTTTGCTCAGCCAGCGCACCTCAACGTGGTAGGGAATATCTGGATACCCCTCTTCAAAGGAAATCAAAAATTCTTTGAATGTAGTTCACGATACGCACCACTACCTTCATCACATCTTGAAGACCGATAACTTTCGCACAAAGAGCCTCTTGGTCTGCAAAACAATGAACGGCAGGTAAATTCGGCATGTTAAGTTTTTTCCGCAGTAGGCCAGTAAACCCTTTTGCTTTACCGCACATTGCTGGTGCCCCGTCTGTGGTTACGGAAAACAGCTTTTCCCAAGGGAGTCCTATTCCTTCAGCTGCCATTTCAACAGCTGCTAAAATATCCGCCCCTGTACCAGTGTCCTTCAACGAAATCATATCCAGGAGCTCTTCCGTTACATGTAGGTCGTCGTCCACGCCGTGTCGTTAATATCCGTGAACTCATCAAGTGCGATGGAGTACGCTAGGAAGTTTTCAATTTTGGCTGCCAGTTGTTCATGCAAATTCTCAGCAATGTCGTTGATTCTCCGATGTATTGTCATTCTGGAAAGTGGTATTCTACTGTACGCGGGAGCTAATGTGTTGTCTCTACTACGTCCAACATAATGTTTTTTATTAATGGTCCGTCCATAAATGGCCTTCCAGCTCTTGCTAAACGTAGAGCAATTTTGTAACTAGCTCTGAGAGTCGTTTCGCAACACCCCTCATCTTCTTCACCCTAAAGTAGAGAAAAAAAGATATGTTAGAAATAATTTATGCTAAAACGAAAACTAAGGAATCTAAACAAATGTTATTTCGTTTCGCATGACCCTTAACCAAAATATACATGCTAAAGTACTTGCAACAAACCTCGTTTGTAGATACAGAATTCTCTTCGGCAAGAGTTTGCAACTTCCGTAATTCTTCCTCTCTGGCATCCCCTGTTATATCACTATATTTTTCTGAATGCAGTTTGCTGTAGTGCCTTTCAATAGACGATTTTCTGACACACGTAATTAGTGTACCGCAGATTAGACATTTGGCTTTATCGTCACAACGCACAAAAAGTAGGAAAGTTCCCATTCCGGTTTAAATTGACATTCGGCAATTTTCCCTTTTTTTGTAGCAGATGGTTCCATTATTCCGGTAATTGTCTTGCGCTTACGTATTCCAATGTTGACTAAGCCGTCTGGCAGCGCATTCGGCAGCGCACAGCGTCGGCCTCACCTAGCAAGCCGAGTTGAGGCGAAGTATGCCGAGTTGAACCGATGCACTGTGCAGGCACTCGCTGCACCTCGCTTTGCACGCGTGCGGTTTTCCGTGTTTGTGCGGCCCTGCTCTAAACATTCTCATACAGGCTGGCCATCCTTTATAGGTGGTTTTCGCTCATCATTGGGCCGCTGTTTGTCTTTGGTAGTTCTGAAGACCTCCACGTCGAGGATTAGCATCACACCGTTGATTTCTTGTTCTAACATAAACTGAATGCTCTTTGCAGGCTATTGATATGTTGATAAAACTTATGTAGCTCTGCTCCTCCATGCCCACTAGTGACAAAAGTATCGTCCACGTATCGCAGCTAACAGCTTTGGCGGAAATGAGTGGAGGACCCAAAAGACCGTTAACATTTGAAAATCTAATACTTACGAAATACGTAGGCAGAAAGATAAAAAAACTGATACACACGCTTAAAATGACATGAGGTTTTATTGAAACCAAAAAAGGTGCACAAAATGTTCAGTAGATGGTTCTTCATATTATACTAAAACAATAATTAACATAATATTTGATTTTTAGGAAAGAACACTTTATTATAAATGCTCAGCATATCGGCCGTCATTCATCAACAATAACTGTAGTCGACGGGCAATGTTGTGAACAGCAGTATACAGCATATCAGTAGGTGTGGTGACAAATTGTCATCGGATATTGTCTTTCATCATCGTTAATGGGGTCGTACGTTTGAGGTAGACTTGTCAGGTAAGCCCACAACCAATAATTACGCGGATTGAGGTCTGGGATGTAGGAGGCCTAGCATGACGGAAGTGGCGACTCTGCATGCGATCCTCACAGAACGATGTGCGCAAGAGATCTTTCACACGTATAGCAATATGGGGTGGAGCGCCACGCTTCATAAAATTCGTACCTTCCAGCAGATCCTTATCAACCAGGCTAGGGATGCTGCGATTCTGTAACATATCGGCGTACCTCGCAAACATCACTCTGATAGTTCTAAAAACAGCACTCTGTGTTTCCTCGAAGAAAAATGGTCCAATGACGACTGATGTGGAAAATCCACACCACACCGTGATTTTCTCGTCATACAGTGGGAGTTCCACGACAGTTCTAGGATATTCGGTAACTCAAATTATGCGGTTGTGGGTGTCGACAGTGTCGGAGTGTGAAATGGGCTTCGTCGGTCCACGACACGTTAGACAACCAATCGTCATCCTCCCATATTTTTTGAAGTGCCCACACCGCAAACGCTCTCCGCTTTACAAAATCGGTTGCTAGCTGTTTATGATGACGTTGGATTTTGTACGGATAGCACTGAAGAGTACGCCTTAATGCTCTCCAAACAGTAGTATGTGGAATGCCGGTGTGAGGTGCGACTCCACGAGCTGTGACTTCACCATGCGGATATGAATAGGCCAAAGTCTCCACTTCTTCCTAAACTGCCCGAGAAGCTGTAACATTCGTGTCTGGTCGCCCGCAACGGGGCCGCTCGTCTAAGCAGTGCGTGGCTTCGAACTTCGTTATCATCTTCTTCACAGCGACATTTGTCACAGGACCTTTACCCGTTCGAATCCTTTTCTTATGGCGACAGAATCGCAAAGCTGCAGTAGAGGATTCTCCATCCTGATATTAAAGCTTCACTAACAGTGCCTTCTGGGTGGAACCGTGAGAAAAATTTCTAAATGTTTGCGTAGCGTGTATCTGAGGTGGAACATAGGAACCAACCCGGTATTCGCCTATTGGGATGTGATAAAGAGCCTAAAAGCCACTTCCAGGCTGGAGAGGTGTAGATGATGATGATGTGATGATGATGTTTGGTTTGTGGGGCGCTCAACTGCGTGGTTATCAGCGCCCGTACAATTTCCCAACTTTTGCTCAGTCCAATTTCGCCACTTTCCTGGATGATGATGAAATGATGAGGACAACACAAACACCCAGTCATCTCGAGGCAGGTGAAAATCCCTGACCCCGCCGGGAATCGAACCCGGGACCCCGTGCTCGGGAAGCGAGAACGCTACCGCGAGACCACGAGTGGCGGACAGAGGTGTAGATGGAGAGAGGGGGAAGGACAAGATGATCTAACAGAGGATTGTAATAAATATATGTCCGTGCAACGCCGGATACTCAGCTAGTATACCTATATTTATGTTGCTAAAAGCTGGCCGTTTACAGATTGGTAATTGACTAATTTCTTCCACTCAGGAATTCCTCTATGGTATAGGAGTTAAGAAGAAACAACTTTAATCTACATTTGAAGACAGCTGCTGATTTCAATAGGCAAATTATCAAAGGGATTTATAGATGAGTGTTCCACTACTTTCTGTATCAAAGTTAGATACACTAGAGGGAAGTGCAGATCATTTTAGATTCTAGTATTGTATTACTCTCAAACTAAAATGAATCGTTAACAGCGACTTTCATGAGAGTGCTGTGGGGGAGTGCTAGCTAGGGATACTCATAAAAGTTTTGATTATCACCTCGAAATGATCCAGCTGCAACCACGGAACGTGGTGATGTTCAGAATCCTGATCTGCATACTCACCTCACAATGCGACAAATTTTTCCCAGAGATTGGTGACTTGCAGAAGACACTGGTTGTGTAAGTCTGAATTTTGGCTATCAAGGTAACTTTCCACCTCGAAAATCACCTCGTCATCATTTTGGAAACATCTGCCACGCAGTAGTGTCTTTACTCGCCGAAAGAGTAAGATGGCATTGGCTACACCATGACTGTCCCAAATACCACTCAGCATCTTCTTGCCCTATGATGGCTGGGTCTCCGCCTTTCTCGACACTGATGAATCCACATCAGTCCCCTGCAGAAGCTAGAGCTTTATTGCACTGTGACTGCCTGTATAACAATATAGACGTAAATAAATCTACAAAATTATTCAAGTCAGGATACCATTTTCACGCTCTGCAATATTAAAAATAAGATGTCTGTTCATATACAAATTGCACACACTCCATGGCACACTTCATTGAAAGGATGCTATCTGCCCTGAATATAGACTTATACTTAAACACTTCATGGTTTGACATGTAAATGTGTGCTAAACCCGATCTCGGTGTCGACTGACCCTTTGGCGAGCTTATATATAGTAACATTTCGGACGACGATATTAACTTCGTTCGTACGGAAAAAAACTCTAGCAATTTATAGGTGGATTTTTGTTTCTGGTCCAAAGTTTTCGCTGTTACTGTCTCTAATTACTGGACTGTTTAATGAAAATACTTTGTTATTCTGGAATACAAATTTGGGGGTTTCCTTGTACTTGTACTTTCTTTGTTCTCATGCAGATTTCCGAGCCGCCACTAGTACTAGATTCCGGTGCTTATACCCAATGTACGAACGATGTCACTCAGCAGCACAAATGAAGCAATCAGACTTCTTGTTGTTGTTGTTGTTGTTGTCTTCAGTCCTGAGACTGGTTTGATGCAGCTCTCCATGCTACTATATCCTGTGCAAGAGTCTTCATCTCCCAGTACTTACTGCAACCCACATCCTTCCGAATCTGCTTAGTGTATTCATCTCTTGGTCTCCCTCTACGATTTTTACCCTCCACGCTGCCCTCCAATGCTAAATTTGTGATCCCTTGATGCCTCAGAACATGTCCTACCAACCGATCCCTTCTTCTTGTCAAGTTGTGCCACAAACTCTTCTCCTCAATTTTATTCAATACCTCCTCATTAGTTATATGATCTACCCATCTAATCTTCAGCATTCTTCTGTGGCACCACATTTCGAAACCTTCAATTCTCTTCTTGCAGAAACTGTTTATCGTCCACCTTTCACTACCATACGTGGCTACATTCCATACAAATACTTTCAGAAACGACTTCCTGACACTTAAAAATGGCTCTGAGCACTATGGGACTTAACTGCTGAGGTCATCAGTCCCCTAGAACTTAGAACTACTTAAACCCAACTAACCTAAGGACACCACACACATCCATGCCCGAGGCAGAATTCGAACCTGCGACCGTAGCGGTCGCGCGGTTCCAGACAGTAGCGCCTACAACCGCTCGGCCACTCCGGCCGGCCCTGACACTTAAATCTATACTCGATGTTAACAAATTTCTCTTCTTCAGAAACGCTTTCCTTGCCATTGCCAGTCTACATTTTATATCCTCTCTACTTCGACCATCATCTTTTATTTTGCTTCCCAAATAGAAAAACTCATCTACTACTTTCAGTGTCTCTTTTCCTAATCTATCCCCTCAGCATCACCCGACTTAATTCGACTATATTCCATTATCCTCGTTTTGCTGTTGTTGATGTTCATCTTATATCCTCGTTTCAAAACACTGTCCGTTCCGTTCAACTGCTCTTCCAAGTCCTTTGCTGTCTCTGACAGAATTACAGTATCATCGGCGAACCTCAAAGTTTTTATTTCTTCTCCATGGATTTTAATACCTACTCCGAATTTTTCTTTTGTTTCCTTTATTGATTGCTCAATATACAGATTGAATAACAACGGGGAGAGGCTACAACCCTGTCTCACTCCCTTCCCAACCACTGCTTCCCTTTCATGCCCCTCGACTCTTATAACTGCCACCTGGTTTCTGTAGAAGTTGTAAATAGCCTTTCGCTCCCTGTATTTTACCCCTGCCACCTTTAGAATTTGAAAGAGAGTATTTCAGTTAACATTGTCAAAAGCTTTCTCTAAGTCTACAAATGCTAGAAACGTACTTTTGCCTTTCCTTAATCTTTCTTCTAAGATAAGTCGTAAGGTCAGTATTGCATCACGTGTTCCAACATTTCTACGGAATCCAAACTGATCTTCCCCGAGGTCGGCTTCTACCAGTTTTTCCATTCGTCTGTAAAGAATTCGCGTTAGTATTTTGCAGCGGTGACTTATTAAACTGATAGTTCGGTAATTTTCACAACTGTCAACACCTGCTTTCTTTGGGATTGGATTTAATATATTCGTCTTGAAGTCTGAGGGTATTTCGCCTGTCTCATACGTCTTGCTCACCAGATTATAGAATTTTGTCATGACTGGCTCTCCCAAGGCCATCAGTAGTTCTAATAGAATGTTGTCTACTCCTGGGGCCTTGTTTCGCCTCAGGTCTTCCAGTGCTCTGTCAAACTCTTCACGCAGTATCGTATCTCCCATTTCATATTCATCTACATCCTCTTCCATTTCCACACTATTGTCCTCAAGTACATCGCCCTTGTATAGACCCTCTATATACTCCTTCCACCTTTCTGCTTTCCCTTGTTTGCTTAGAACTGGGTCTCCATCTGAGCTCTTGATATTCATACAAGTGGTTCTCTTTTCTCCAAAGGTCTCTTTAATTTTCCTGTAGGCAGTATCTATCTTACCCCTAGTGAGATAAGCCTCTACATCCTTACATTTGTCCTCCAGCCATCCCTGCTTAGCCATTTTACACTTCTTGTCGATCTCATTTTTGAGACGTTTGTGTTCCTTTTTGCCTGCTTCATTTACTGCATTTTTATATTTTCTCCTTTCATCAATTAAATTCAATATTTCTTCTGTTACCCAAGGATTTCTACTAGCCCTCGTGTTTTTACCTACTTGATCGTCTGCTGCCTTCATTACTTCATCCCTCAGAGCTACCCATTCTTCTTCTAGTGTATTTCTTTCCCCCATTCCTGTCAATTTCCTTTATGCTCTCCCTGAAACTCTCTATAACCTCTCGTTCTTTCAGTTTATCCAGGTTCCCACTATATCTAACTTTAACCTATCCATTTCCCTTTTTAAATTTTCTAACCTACCTGCCCGATTAAGGGATCTGACATTCCACGCTCCGATCCGTAGAACGCCAGATTTCTTTCTCCTGATAACGACGTCGTCTTGAGTAGTCGCCGCCCGGAGATCGGAATGGGGGACTATTTTACCTCCGGATTATTTTACCCAAGAGGACGCCATCATCATTTAACCATACAGTAAAGCTGCATGTCCTCGGGAAAAATTACGGTTGTAGTTTCCCTTGCTTTCAGCGGTTCGCAGCAAGGCCGTTTTGGTTAGTGTTACAAGGCCAGATTAGTCAATCATACAGACTGTTGCCCCTGCAACTACTGAAAAGGCTGCTGCCCTTCTTCAGGAACCACACGTTTGCCTGGCCTCTCAACAGATACCCCTCTGTTGTGGTTGCACCTACGGTACGGCTATCTGTATCGCTGAGGCACGCAAGCCTCCCCACCAACGGCAAGGTCCATGGTTCATGGGGGGCGGATCAGACTTACGAATTAATAATAAAACCTTTAGAATTATTAGACAGATACTTGATAGTATCTGGATAATAATTCCAAACAAATTTTAATTCGAATCTCTTATAAAGCTGTTTATTTTATCTCAGTGCTGCGTGAAACCTCGTGACTTGGCAGTTTCTCAAAAAGAGGTCGCGGTCGAAGAAAACCATAGCACTTGCAAGTATTATTGGTGTGTCTACGACTGAAGAGTCACTTAGTATGTGTTCACGTATCAGAACAATTTCAAGGCATACTCTTAAATGGAAAGGAAGCAACACTCAGCTGAAAGCCTCGCACACAACCACGAGACCATAGATCAATTTAAATAAAACAAATGGCGCATAAAAAAGATTAAACTGACTGTACTACAATACTTAAACTTAAGTTTAAAGTACAGTAGTAAATGATGACATTTTCAGTGCCTGACTGTACAACAGTACTTGTAATATCCATGGAATAGTGTGTCCAAAGAAAATGTGCAACTACAGCTACTATAGTACCCACTAAAGCGATTTTACGGAAGAATTAGAACCTATAATTTACATATTATATCAGTGTGTGTGTGGCGTAGAAAAGAATGAGCTGGCGCCGTTACATTGCCAGTATTTCTACAGGCAGTTAAAATTTATTCAAAATGATGGGAAAATCTTTATTTCTTGTAATTATGGCTTTACCTGTTTTGAGATTAGCTACAACCAATACTGTACTTGTTAATTTAGAGAGAACAACTGGAATCTTCAGTTTTGTGATTGAGTACCAGAAATGAGACACATCCGTTGTCGCATCAACCCTACCCTAAAGGCAAATAATCTGAATAGGGAGCATTACGTTTATCAGCGCTGACGGCCACTGCTGCAGCTAGAAGCAATCCTGTGCGTGATCTCATAGCAGGCCTATATATAGTTTTTTTTCCTCAATATGTTGGCAAAATACGGTTACTGCAAGATCAGAAATGTCAGAAGCGCACTCTCTCACACACAAGAGCTCTGGTGCATCTGGGGGAAAAATCATTAGATGGATTCTTTCCCTAAATTTTTACTGCTCGGAAATAGAATCACTCCATCTGAATTCGTATTTGACTAATAAACAGGTACTAAAAATTTCTTTTTGCCTTGACCAGTGTATATTATTCCATACAGCAATTTTGTAGATCAGTAATTCTAGGAGTAGCAATACCAACTTCCTGTTTTATGGCTCTTAAAGCTTCACCGTATCTGATACTTCATAGCGAATTAAAACTGTGTGCCGCACCGAGACTCAGTTAGTAGAGCACTTTCCCGCGAAAGGCAAAGGTCCCGAGTTCGAGTCTCGGTCCGGCACACAGTTTTAATCTGCCATGAAATTTCATATCAGCGCACACTCCGCTGCAGAGTGGAAATTCCATTCTGGATTCACCGTATCTAGATGAATCACGGTCACAAATGAAAATGTTTACTGTGTTGCAGGTTAACGTCTATTTCTCACACCTGACGAAATGCATGCTGGGTCCAATAGATTCCTTTTCTCACTCTAGTCGCAAAGTTGTACTTACTAGTTGATTTAAATTTCGCTAAGATTTTTCGATTGCGAGAGAAAATAATTTCACTTTGATTGTTTTATGCAGAAGCTGGAATCGTCAGGACCATGAAATACACGCTAGTCTTGTTTATTTATTCATTTTTTCTCTCATTTTCCGTGGAAATAAGTCAGCTGAAGTTAAGAGCACAGAGCACAAGTCCCTAAATTATTTATCGATTGATCATTGAAGATTTAAAACTGAAATAATTTAAAAGAACGAAAAACCAACGATATTCTTTGGTATTTAGAAATAAATAACGTAGCTGAAGACAGACAACGACTGTGTCACAAAGAAGCCTTTCAACATACGAGCAGATCTCTCGATCTGCGGTTTACGCACGAGGTACTTACTTCTGCGGGAAACCTATGAAAATGGAGCCTGCAGAATAGTGCAAACCGGTCCACATTGAGGGGGCAAAAGTCATGGGATACCTCCTAATATCGTGTCGGACCTCCTTCTGCCCCGCGATGCCTCTATAGCAGTCCATAATTGAGAACGTGTTGCAGGTGCAGCATTTTGTGTACAAACTTACCTCTCGATTATGTCCCATAAATGTTCGATGGGATTTATGCTGGGCATCAGCGTGCTCAAATCATTCGTTCGAATTGCCCCGAATGTTCTTCAAAACCAATCGCGAACAATTGTGGCCCGGTGATATGGAGCATTGTCATCCATAAAAATTCCATCTTTGTCCGAGAATATAAAGACCACAAATGGCTGCAGGTGTTCTCCAAGCATCCAGACATTGCACATTTCTAGTCAATGAGCGGTTGAGTTTGACCGGAATGCTCAGTTCATTCCACGTAAACACAGCCCACACCATGAAAGAGCCATCACCAGCTTGCACAGTGCTTTGTTGACAACTTGGGCCCATGGTTTTGTGAGGTCTGCGCCACAATCGAATCCTACTATCAGCTGCTACAAATCGAAATCTGGACTAATCTGACCAGGACACGGTTTTCCAGTCGTCTAGGGTGCAACCAACATGCCCACGAGTCCAGAAGAGGCGCTGCAGGCGTTGTCGTACTGTTAGCAAGGCCATTCGCATTGGTCGACTGCTGTCATAGCCCAAAAAATTTCGTCGCCCACTCCTAACCAATGCGTTCGTTGTACGTCCCACACTGGTTTCTGCGGTTATTGCATGCAATGTTGCTTGTCAGTTAGCACTGACAACTCTACGCAAACGCCGCTACTCTGCCGTTAAGTGAAGGCCGTCAGCCACTTCGTTGTCCGTGGTGAGAGGTAAAGCCTTAAATTTGGTATTCTCGGCACACTCTTGACATTGTGGATCTCGAAATACTGAATTCCCCAACGATTTTCGAAATGGAATGTCCCATTCGTCTAGCTCCCACTACCCCGCGTTCAAAGTTTGTTAATTACCGTCGTGCGGCCATATTCTCTTCGGAAACTTTTTCACATGAATCGCCTGAGTACAAATGACAGCTCCGCCAATGCACTGTCCTTTTATACCTCGTGTATGCGATACCACCGCCATCTGTATATGTGCAATTCGCTATCCTATGACTTTTTGCACCTCATTGTACAGAACAGTTAAATATGGGTTATTCGAAAGCGATTCCTTTACTTGGTGATTACCGAAAAATTATTGCTACAGTTCATTTGAATGAGTTCACGTTATTAATTATGAAGCTTTTAAGGAGTAGATGTACAAGGCTGGCAGAGTAGGAATTCAGAGACGCTTAAACAACCCCTTACACTAAGTTTACGAACGCGTATCTCGTGAATAAATTCACGTCTCGCTACTCCTAATCATACACTTTTTCGGTCTTAATATACTACTGGCCAAAAAATTGTTACACCAAGAAGAAATGCAGATGATAAACGGGTATTCATTGGACAAATATGTTATACTACAACTGACGTGTAATTACGTTTTCACGCAATTTGGATGCATAGATCCTGAGAAATCAGTACCCAGAACAACCACCTCTGGCCGTAATAACGGCCTTGATACGCCTCGTCATTGAGTCAAACAGAGCTTGGATGGCGTGTACAGGTACAGCTGCCCATGCAGCTTCAACACGATACCACAATTCATCTGAGTAGTGGCTGGCGTATTGTGACGAGCCAGTTGCTCGGCCACCAGTAACCAGACGTTTTCATTTGGTGAGAGATCTGGAGAATGTGCTGGCCAGGGCAGCAGTCGAACATTTTCTGTATCCAGAAAGGCCCGTACAGGACCTGCAACATGCGGTAGTGCATTATCCTGCTGAAATGTAGGGTTTCGCAGGAATCGAATGAAGGGTAGAGCCACGGGTCGTAACACATCTGAAATGTAGCGTCCACTGTTCCAAGTGCCGTCAATGCCAACAAGAGGTGACCAAGACGTGTAACCAATGGCACCCCATACCATCACGCCTGGTGATACGCCAGTATGGCGATGACGAGTACACGCTTCCAACGTGCGTTCACCGCGATGTCGTCAAACACGGATGCGACCATCATTATGCTGTAAACAGAACCTGGATTCATACGAAAAAATTACGTTTTGCCATTCGTGCACCCAGGTTCGTCGTTGAGTACACCATCGCTGGCGCTCCTGTCTGTGATGCAGCGTCAAGGGTAATCGCAGCCATGGTCTCAGAGCTGATAGTCCATGCTGCTGCAAACGTCGCCCAACTGTTCGTGCAGATGGTCGTTGTCTTGCAAACGTCCCCATCTGTTGACTCAAGGATCGAGACGTGTGTGCACGATCCGTTACAGCCATGCGGATAAGATGCCTGTCATCTCGACTGCTAGTGATACGAGGCCGGCGTTCCGTATTACCCTCCTGAAGCCACAGATTCCATATTCTGCTAACAGTCATTAGATCTCGACCAACGCGAGCAGCAATGTCGCGATACGAGAAACCGCAATCGCGATAGGCTACAATCCGACCTTTATCAAAGTCGGAAACGTGATGGTACGCATTTCTCCTCCTTACGCGACGCATCACAATATCGTTTCACCAGGCAACGCCGCTCAACTGCTGTTTGTGTATGAGAAATCGGTTGGAAACTTTCCTCATGTCAGCACGTTGTAGGTGTCGCCACCGGCGCCAACCTTGTGTGAATGCTCTGAAAAGCTAATCATTTGCATATCACAGCACCTTCATCCTGTCTGTTAAATTTCGCGTCTGTAGCACGTCATCTTCGTGGTGTAGCAATTTTAATGGCCAGTGGTGTATTTTGTCTCATTCTGAACTACACATTCCTAGACAATAAATCCAGTAAATTCCTTCATCATGAAAATTAGGCCGTCCCCAATCGTGTCTACGTGAATGACACCACCCAGTGTTAGCCTGCGGAATGCTCAACAGGAAATCCGCAAATAGTTGCTGGATTTGCACGGCTACGTCCACAGGAAGCGAATGTGTGCAGGCTGTGCCGTGACTCAGCTGTGATGCCTCTGTCGGCGCGCACGCCCACTGGCTACGCTTTGCAGAGCTGTCCGCCACACCTCGCTTTGAAGGTCTTTCTGTACCTCGAGCCCACTAACTTATCTTTTACTGCGTGCTAGACTGCTAAGTGCCGAGTACCTGTTCCCTCTGTCGGGCTCAACGAATGACTCCGACATTTACAAGGAGTAATATAGAGGAATCACGCATGACCTAAATCTGAAGGCTGCACGCAATTCCAACCCAGCATGTTAACTCTGTGCCACGTCGCTCGATGAAAAGACTCTTCTTACTCTTAAACTACGTTTTCCTATTGTGATGCTTGCATCATTGAAATTTTAAATACTGTGGGAGGTCAGGTGCAACCTCGGTCACTTCCCTGATGGAATTTTAAATACTCTGGGAGGTTACATGCAATGTCGATCAGTTCCCTAGAGATGGCATCTTCTCAAACAAGTACTAGTTGCGTTAATATATGATTGATTTGTCTCCATATTTGACATACTACATCTAAATTTAATTACACTGTGTCGTACAGTGCCCTCTTGAGGCCGCTGGACAGTGGACACAAAAATGAAATATAACGGTTGTAAGAGTCGGTACTGATATCATCACAGCTTGTCTTTCGTAATTGTAGTGACTGTTGCCCACAGAAACGCAAGGAATATCAGAAGAATCACAGTGACCAAGACAGCCTTCAGAACTAAAAGTATTCTTTTAGCCAACAGCCACCCTATTTTACAAACAAAGAAAGAATTTCTCAAGTCGCTTATTTACAATATTTCATGCTATGGCTCCTGGGAAACAGGAAATAATCCAATTAGGAGCAGCAGAGATGTGTGTATGCAAAATAATAGCAAAAACTTCTTAAATAGAAAGGAAAACAAATGGGACAGTGTTAAATGATACCCATGACAAAAAAAGACCAAATTGGTACTTGATTCTGCAGCACCACGATTTCCTAAAGTCTGTGTTACACTTTAAAAGCTCGTCGACAAATCTTTTATAAAAATCTGGGACCAGACTCTAATTTTCATACAACATATGATAAAAATACCCCAGTACAACGTGAAAGATTTTATAAAACATATTTTATAGAAGATAGTTGACAAAAAATTGTTTACATTGTAGTACGGGTCTGAGGAATATCAAAGAAGAGAAACAGTTGAAAAGAAAGTCAAGATTCACGCACAGAGGGTCAGGGAAATGGACAGTAGAAACTACACTACAACCACATAGTATAGATGGAGACAAATAGAAAGACTGGTTAGATCAGCAAGGAATTACGTATAGAGAATAATGATAATGATACATTTATTAACTTGAAATGAGCAAAACCCAGCTACCTATCATCATCATTATCATCATATCATTCTCACTATTTGCAATATCTTGTCGGTACAGCCAATCTTTTCCATTTATCTTTACCTGTACTATGGGGGTCGTAGTTTTTACTCTCCTCACCGGTCATATTAACCACGCCATGGAAAGAGCACATTGGAACATTGTAGATGGTGTGTGTGAAACTGGTACATGACGGCCTTGTAACCCACCATTGCTGACGTAAATCATGGCAGTGAAATGGTGTGTACTGTATTTGCGTCGATGGGTTGTATGGAATCAGCACGGTCAGATGCGTCAATGCGGAGACGTGGCAGAACGTCAGAAAGGAGCTATCGTGTTAGAACTTGGCCTTGATGACACCGTGCACGAAGCTGCTCTCTTTCACCGAACTGAGCCCATTATCAACGCAAGAGATGGTATCTGCGGGATGTCTCCTGGGGGTGACAAAATGTTTGTCAGATGTGCCTATATAGTGTGTTTCAGAGAACATGTTTTTCTCTGTAACTTACAAAATAATAAGGGGAAGGAATATTTATTTAGAGATGAGGGCTACAAGTGAAAACAGAATGCCTGCCACAATGGGACCATGGTATGGTTCCATTCGAAAGTAATCACCACACTCGTTAAGACATTTTCCCAATGTGAGACGAGACAGAACGCGGTCGATCGCTGACGTATCTACAACCGCACCCGCTCTTGCACTTCCTCGTCCAACTGAAGCAGACGTCCACGTATGTCTTTCTTCAGGTCGCTAAAGATGTGAAAATCGCATACTGAAAAATCCGAGCTGTACGGATGATGTTACCGTGTCTCTCAACAAAATCGCTGAAGCGTAGCCTTCGTCCGAGTGACACTTTGGAGGCGGGCGTTAAGCGCAACAGGATGATTCCGTCAGACAAAGTTCCTTGGCCTATTGGCTCTATGGTGCGCCGCAGTTTCTGCAAAGAGCCTTCATAGCACCAAGGAATACTGTCGGACGTAATCATCCTGTTGCACGACAACGCTCGCACTCAAAGTACCAATCGGACGAAGCCCGTTCTTCAGAGATTTTGTTGAGAATCAATGTAACATTACCCATACTGCCCGCATCTTTCAGCGAATTATTTTCGAATTTTTAGAGACCTGAATAAAAATATGCGTGGACTTTGGTTTCAGTCGGACAAGGAGGTGCAAGAGTGTGGGCGGCTGTGGATCCATCAGCGTCCGATCGCGGTCAACAAAACAGGAACTGGTGGTCTCGTCTCCTTGTGGGATAAATGTCTTAATGCGTGTGGTAATTAACTGCCCCTTATACGTGAACATAAGAAACGTTACTCGTTCTGTTGAGTTATGACCGTAGTTTATTTAGTTATTGTCAGGAAAGTTATAATTTTTAAGTAGAACATTAAGATTTTTAGTCAGATAGCTAATGTATTTAAACCAACTGCATATAAATCAATTTTAATTATATTTCTATCAATTTTAGTTAGTGAGCTAGATACGTTCGAAGTTTCTGGTGTAGATGCAACATGCTGTACGTAAATGGCTGTTTTCGGATGTGTCTTCTAAGCTACCCACGGAGAAGATGTACTCGTAAAGCCAGTGGTATCAAGGAGCCACAAGTTTCTCGAAAACACTGTGGCCGTTAAAACTGCAACACCAGAAAGGATGTCAAATAACAAAGACTTTCTCATTGTATAAAGTATAGGGAGAAGAATACTTCATTAAATTTTTAGGTGAGTTGGGGATGTATAGGCTGAGAAATTTAGTATTCTGAGCTGCCACTACTGGCAAAAACAATGGCTGTAATCCGGCATGGCATCGAGTCGAACTGCACTTGGATGACAGATACGGGTGCGTCATTCCACACTGCTTGAACTCTATTCCAGAGTTCACCAATCGTTGTGGCTGACGAATTGCGGTGCACCAGTTTCTCGGCAACCCATGAGCAGAAGGCTTCGATGGGTGAGAGATCTGGAGAATGCCAGTGCACCAGCTGAGCATCCTCTATATCTAGGTAACACAGGGAAACACGACAGCATGCGGTCTTGCGTTATCTTGTGGAAAGATAATGTCACGGTGACGTTAAAGGTGTGACACAGCCACCGCCCTTAATGTGTCGGAAATGTAAGGACTGCTGTTCACCCTATAAGCAATGAGAAGTAGAGATGATCGTGTCGTGTAGCAAACAGCTAACCATAACCTCTCGCCGGGTTTAGCGTCCTTACAACAATGACGGACGCAATCTGGCAACGTTCGTCCCCTTCAAAGCCTCCACAGGCGGACACGTCCATCATGATCCTGTGGGCAGGAACTGGTACCATCTTCAAAGAGTATATGTGTGTCTCTTTCTGCTGCCACGTCAATGACAGCCACAACAATGGTCGCCGTACTAATTATCCGTGGTACTACAGACGTTGCCGCTCTGTGTCTGTGGATACCTGTCTTGGATGCAAATAAGTCTATTTCCTGGCTAAAACTACATAACTTGGCTGTGTGGAACAGTCAGTAATCATGCGGATGTATCGGATGGTTTTAATTGAAGTGCAGCTGTTCACAGAGCTCCAGTATCGGCTGTAATTATAGTACTGCAACGAAACTTGGTAGAAATGCTAATCCATTAATGAGGAAGTGTTTACGCTGTAACAAAAATTGGTTCCAATTTTGTACACCATGTGCAAGTCTGGCGATGTACAGCATCTAGTCGATGTCTCCAGTGCTCATGTTGAATAAACTGTTTAAGTGGCGGTTAATATCAAAATCAGCATTATGCCTTTCTCACTTATTCGACCTTCTATGAACTCGCCCTGTTCCTAATCCGTTACATATGGAAACATTTCTGCAGGGTGATTTTCTCCACCATGTACAAAGTATAGGGATTGATCGATGAGACGATACGGAACAAAAAAGATCTAATGAACTTATGTTCGTAAATGCATGGTTTCCATGCTAGAGATGATTTATTCAACCATACTTTATTACAGAGACTGCAATCTAATAAGTGCTGTACCACGCAGCCACAGTTACAGTATGCATGGTTTCCTCCTAGAGGTTGGTGTTGTTCCTCATACGTCATGCCCTAGCGCCCTCTCCTGCGATAGTAACTGGTTGGTTGGTTGGTTTGTTTGGGGGAGGAGGCCAGACAGCGAGCTCATTGGTCTCATCGGATTAGGGAAGGACGGGGAAGGAAGTCGGCCGTGCCCTTTCAAAGGAACCATCCCGGCATTTGCCTCGAGCGATTTAGGGAAATCACGGAAAACCTAAATCAGGATGACCGGACGCGGCATTGAACCGTCGTCCTTCCCAATGCGAGTCCAGCGTGCTAGCCACTGCGCCACCTCGCTCGGTAGCAATTGGTAATGTTGTTTCCGATTCACTTCTCTTGCTGACTCACTGTGTAGTGGATGTGATACAGCGCTGTACACAATGGTTCCGTATTCAAATCGAGAGCTTGGCGACATGGTGTTTACTTACGGAAAGGCAAATAGCAACAGGAGGCGGGCAGCGAGGTCGTACCAGGAGACGTACCCCCGCTGACAACAACCACAGCATCCAATGTTTGCAACAGTATTTTGCCGTTTGTTTGAGGTAGGGTCGTTTCAGCAAACAGGAAGTCATGAAGGACGTACCCGAAATGTTCGGACACCAGATTTGGAGAAAAATGTGATTAATATTGTGGAAGGCGACCGCCATGTCAGTACCAGGCAGCTGGCCTGCCAGCACAGGGTAAGCAAGACGACCATGTGGAACATCCACCATGACAATTGTTACTATCCTTATTACTTGCCCGCATCTCGTGGTCGTGCGGTAGCGTTCTCGCTTCCCACGCCCGGGTTCCCGGGTTCGATTCCCGGCGGGGTCAGGGATTTTCTCTGCCTCGTGATGGCTGGGTGTTGTGTGCTGTCCTTAGGTTAGTTAGGTTTAAGTAGTTCTAAGTTCTAGGGGACTTATGACCACAGCAGTTGAGTCCCATAGTGCTCAGAGCCAGCCTTATTACTTACAGCGTGTGCAGGGCTTACTAATGGCAGACGTTCCACACTGGGGGCAGTTTTGTCACTGGTTTCTTCACCAGGCCACCACGATTCTGGGATATGTGTCATCTATCCTCATATTCACAGATGTGGTTGCCTTTACGCAGAGTGGTATCTTCAACTTTCATAACAGTCGTCTGTGGGAAGTATGCAGAACCCCCACGGTATAGTGACAGCGAATCATCAGCATCGGTGCAGTCGGAATGTGGGCCGGGATGATTGGCGACCGTAAATTGGAACCAGTCTTCCGTAAACGTCTCCTAAAAGGGCGGGACTATCGGCGTTTCTTGCGGGTGACTTTGTCTCCCCAGCTAGAAGAAATTCCATTGATGAGTGGAAGGATTATGTGGTTGGTACATGATAGTGCTCCAGGCCAATTCGTTGTTAACGTCCGGACGCATCTCATCGTATCTTCCCCGGTCGATGGATTGGACGAGGGGTCCTGTTGCATGGCCTGTTCATCCGCCAGATCTCAACCCGTGCGATTTCTGGTTATGGGACCATCTCAAAAGCATCATCTATGCAGAGTCCATTCCAGATGTGGAGACACTGCAGCAGCGTATTTATGCTGCCATTGAAGCTGTGCGGATGCAGCCTGGCCGATGTGAAAGCGTGGGGCAGAACATGCTACAGCGTGTACACGCATGCGTTGAGGCACATGGAAACCATTTTCAGCACATACTGTAATTGTGACTGCATGGTACAGCGTGTAGTAGACTGCAGTCTCTGTAACAATGTACAATTCAATAAATGGTCTCTATCACGGAAACCATGCATTTCCAGACATAAGTTCATTAGACCTTTTTTGTTCCGTACCCTCTCATCGAGCAATCCCTAGAGTTTGTACACGATGAGAATAACCAACCTGTATATGTCTTTCTTGCATTCACAGCGTCCGGTTTAAACATGGTGGCCAAAACTGGAACTAATTTTTTTTACAGCTTGAATCGGTTCTGTGTCCACCAAGTTTCTCTGCCATACGACAATTACAGCCCATACTGGATCTCTGTGAGTAGCTGCACTTTAATTATAATCACCCTGCAGATGAAGATATTGGTGGTCCAGGGCTCTAGTCGTGTAGGGCATTGAGATCCCGCATGGCTTTGAATTTGATCTTCTCCTGAACCCATCAGTTTCATTTCCACATGACAGTCGTCGGGTCTCCACAAGACAAGGTACAATAATATGGAACGATAAACAGTAATCTCGATAGGACATGACTATTCTATCGCTTGAGGCTTGTCCCGCAGTTACACAGGGTCAGCCATTGTTAATCGGATTTGGCATGTTAATGTTTAAGGGGTGGCCGGATGCCCTTCCTGCTGCCACCCCGTACCCCCAGGACGGAATTAGTGCACCCCAACTGTCTGGGTCGAGTGTAATCCATGGAATAGTGCGGAAAAGTTCAGAGTTCTGCAAGCCGTGTAACTGAGGCGGAACATAGGGACCAGCCCGGTATTCACCTCGCAGGATGTGGAAAACCACCTAAAAACCACATCCAGTCTGGCCGGCACATCGGCCCTCGTCGTTAATCCGCCGGTCGGATTCAATCCGGGGCCGGCGCGCCTACCCGAGTCCAGGAAGCAGCGCGTTAGCGCTCTCGGCTACCCTGGCGGGTTCTTAATAGGACATGACTACCGCTCTCAAATTCCGACACGTGTTAGTAATCGTTCTCCTTCTTACACGAGGCATAACACTACCTTCTCACTAAAAGTCAAGTGCGATCTCTATATGAAAAACCCACTACGTAATCTTTCTGCGTATACATAATGGAGATCGCGTTACTCGTAGCTACCATTTATAGTTGCGCTGACCTACAAATCTTTTGCGTCTACAGATATGTAGTACCCTTATCCCAGTTGGACGTTTGTTGCATGCTGCTTTCATAGCGTTGCAATTTTAATGGCCAGCAGCGTATATACAGGGTGGTCAGAAACAGCCTGAAAAGCTTGTAAGGGTGTCGTAGGGTAGGCTGTACTCGTAAATTATTGTTAAGAAAAAATTCGATACGTTGCGCCGTTTCCGATTAATTAGCATTGAGTTTAACCAGTCAGGCCGTTTGCAAGAACCCTCCACGCGTACTAAACCTCTAGAAATGTCTCAGTTTAGCCAGTGAATCCGTAGATGGTGGTATAAGGGGCGTACAGTATAATTGGCCACACTTTCACACCCGAATTTTGCGATAGTCAAGCCAGGCCGTCCTTGAACTGGCTTAGTGAGCCGACGCATAGGAATTCTTCCTACCTGTCATGTGGAGGTGCTGTCGTAGCTTTATGTCCCATTGCAGAGTCGTAGCAGCGCCGTTGGATTCTGAAAGTGCGATACTGCAGTCTATGTTTTACGTAATGAAGCGAGAAGAAGTTTTTTGTGGGTTGGGGTTGGGTTGTTTGGGGGAAGAGGCCAAACAGCGAGGTCATCGGTCTCATCGGATTAGAGAAGGACGGGAAAGGAAGTCGGCCGTGCCCTTTCAGAGGAACCATCCCGGCATTTGCCTGGAGCGATGTAGGGAAATCATGGAAAACCTAAATCAGGATGGCCGGACGCAGGATTGAACCGTCGCCCTCCCGAATGCGAGTCCACTGTGCTAACCACTGCGCCATCTCGCTCGGTACAGTTTTTTTTTGTGCATATATGTCATGCGATTAATTAAGAAACACCGTAAAATGAACTTGTTCACACTGATTATCAGCTAACTATTAACGGTACAAGAATATGGCCTACCACACGGTTAGATCGAAAGGCATCCTATCGACGACTGCCGACTGTGACGCATAGTCTGTAACGTGGGTGTACAATCGGTTTAGTTCGTATAATATCGTACATCTTCGGTTATGTCAAAGTCATTCATTTATTTATTAATATCACCGTTTCCTGGCTTTGTAAAATTACTGAAAGATAGTATTTAAGATCCATAGACTCCGCCTAATGTCTGAGTGGCAAAAGGTAACTTCTGTTAGAAAATATTTATAAACATGTTACTTGTTTCCCACCAGAATAAATGCGCTTTCTGTACGTGTCTCTTTCCTGACATCACGAGCGATTTCTGCATCGGCACCTCATCTCAGTGGCTTTGAAAGCGCCAGGTGGCCAACCACCTCTGCTAGCCAGCCAGGGAACCTACCGCTCGCTCAAAACTCAGCCGGCACTGCAGCGCTGATACATTCACGTCACGTATGTGAAAAAGCAAAACTGGAAATAAAGTAAAATACGCTCTTGTCTGCAAATAAGGGGTACCTTACACATTGCATGCAAAAATTCAAATGGGATACCTTACACACTGCATGTGCAAATTCAAGCTGCACGCCAAACGCATTTAATGCCAGTTGTTGTCAAAGCCTATATGATAGCGCATGAGACTGCTCAACCTTTGGCCCGGGTTTGATCCTTACTACCACCCCATTTCCTATTTTTTATCGTTCTCTTGTTTGGTTTTAAGAAACCAAATGAAGAATACGTTTGGCGATAACGTCTTTGGCGGGCCGCTTTAATTTGAGTGCGCAATGAAGGCCTGATTGGCTATCTTCAGCGGTAATTAACTCGGAAACGACGCAACGTCTCGAATGTTTTCTTAATAATTATCTCTCAGCCCAACCTACCCTCCAACACCCTTACGAGCTTTCCAGACTGTTTCTGACCACCCTGTATACACAGAGAAGCAGCTGAAACAGTCCAGCTCAAATACACCCAAAATGGCTGAATATGTTAAGGTGAAGTTTTCACTAAGATGCTGAGGACAATGCGGTGAATTTTCTGATGTACGTTAGTAAGTTCATAATTCTACCGCTATGAATGTTAGACATTACTTGAGTACATCATCAAATTTGTCCCATTGTCCGCTATAACGCAGCAAAAACTGCATCTCGGTATAGTAACTGGTTGTGGACAAATTTCAGATGCTCTTTCCTAGCTGCCTCACTCTGTATTTGTTAGCGTTGGTGAGAACTGCAAGGATACATGTGACTAAACGAACTCTATACTACAGATTAGGAACGTGATAATACATGAACGACTAGCATCATCGAAATGTAGAACTAAAACCACACAGATGGTAGAGAATCTTGAACTGAATACTTTGAGATAAGTAACTGTTGGTTGTAACTGAATATTTATCATTTTATTGATAACAATTAGTTAACCATATAACGACAATTAAGCCGGCAGAAACAGTTCAAAGTGACGACAGAGAGTCTCTGTGAGTACATTACAACGACACTATGACCCTATCAAGCGGTTCTCCTTCCGTTTATTATGAGGATTCTTACATAAACAGCTTCATGTAACCGCACAGGAAAGAAATCCGATGGAGTGAGATCCGACGAATGCGCTGACAATGGGGTGAGCCCAGCTATTCCAGTCGAATGATTAACTTATTTGTTGCTCTGGTGCTCGGGGACATTTGTATTGAAGTGGGATGGTGGACCGTCCTTTTGTTTTTCAAGGTAAGACCACGAACGTCGACACGGCAGACGGTTGGTTGTTATGAAGTTCAACAATTAACAAACACATGTCCCACGAGCATTTACCATTTGAAGACTCGTACCGCGTGAAATATTCATTTCCGAAAGATCCCCTCTCGTCCGAATAGTGATGAACCTAAAGGTTTGATACACTGTTGTACATGATCTACGGTTGTTAATTTCGTACTTTTTGTCAGTCAGCACGCCAGCCACAGTATTCAGGTGCCGTAGCAGTTTTAGGCCTTATGCTTTCTGGAGAGCGGAGGATACACAGTGGCATGTGTGCTCCAGTTCAGCCTGTCACTGACTAAGTCTAACTGTCGACACAGACAGCTCCACAATAGTCCAGCGTCGAGCAAAGTGGAAGGAGGAGTAGGGTTTGCGGACATGGTGCGCCATCACTACCTTGGTTGCATTTAATGGTGCAGTGCCCGCTCGTCACTGCGTGAGGTACTTTTCTGTTAATTGCCTTCACTATTCTATTCAACCATCACTGTCGTGGGAACATACCGTTGTATGAGCTGAAATGCCACGGTGTTTAAAATGGACAAATCTTTCAGAGGTCGGTCACTGTTCACATTCAAATTCATAGACATACACTGTTTTTCGTCTTCGAGGATTACAAATAACTGACACTTTGCTACTTCTACGTCATTTGACTGACCTTTAGTAGCTGACTAAATTCAGTGTGATACTCATCCTTCCAATGTGCTAAATGCTGTGGCAGTCGTTTGAAGTGCTAACGTCCGTGCTAACATTCTACCACTTATGGACTGCGACAAAGGACCTGGGCAGGCTGTATTATTTTGATGCCCAAAGCTCTATGTAGACTACGCAGTTCTTAAAGGTGAAAGGCGTACGCTAGCGGCAAACAGTTACTTGTTATGAACCTTCAACAGTTAATAAACCCATGTCCGAACGCGTTTACCATTCGAAGACTCGTATAGCGTGAAATATTCATTTCCAAACATTTTCTCTGTCTCAAAATACGCAATTCAACATCCCCTCTCGTCCGTGTAGTGGTGAATATAAAGCTTTGATACACTGTTTTACATGAACTACGGTTGTTAATTAGGTACTTTTTTTCAGTCTGCGCTGCCGAAGACGAAATTTTTACACTACTATTTTCCTGAAACAGCTTTTTATAAAGCTTGATATCCTCGCTTAAATCCACGAAACAAGGCTAAATATATAAATTTTGTAAGAAAGTTTTTAATGCTGTGTCATATCTGAATACTGGTTTGTTCTATAACGTCATGTTTTAAAGAAATGGAGAAAAATTATTTTCTTGAGATACAGTTCATCAGATTTTTTTTCAGTCTGTTTAGTTGCGCCGTAAATTAGCCTAGCATCCTTGCTGGAACTCCAATGAAACTGTCATTTGCACAACTTTCCAGAGATCGAAATATTTTAAATTTAGCTACGGGCACCAGGTATCTTACCCGTATTTCGAGCCTCCGGGTGGAACACAGCACTGAGGCTTGGTGACTGTCATCGATTCATCTAACAAGGAAACATCACCAACTCCACCTCGTATTTTAAAGAGAGAAAAGCACACGTGCAAGATGTCACTACCAGAAATTCATCGAGCGCGAAAATTTGGGGCATTATTCTGAAAGTACGCAGATTTGACCTTCTTGTTACTCGCTGCCCCCCACCGCTCCCGCTTAGTGCTTGAGCACGAAGTGCTGTACCAGGAGAGTAGTAACCAATGCCCTCCTATTGATGAACGCCCCAACTCCTGTAGATTTACTTCACTTTAACATTGTCAGCTTTACAATCCAAGAAAATAACCCACAACAGCGAAGTCAATAATTAAATATAGTTTCACTACTTCTTTGACGACACACTCATTCGTTTCATTCATTTATACTACATTTGTGGATAGCAGTATAAATATGTTCAAAACAAAGGGACCTGTGGCACCAGCTGCATGTTAGAAACCGCGAACTTTGACACTATAAGAAAAGCACGTTACTAATGTCAAAACGATATTTGACTTGATGCACGAAGTGATCTGGCCGCTCACTGGTGTAGCCGCTTCAATACCAAAGCGTACTGCAAGATTGGCCGAAATACTGGTGCACATAGCTGCCTGTAATGACGTTATTGCACTGGCCAAAGTTCACATCGCCGCCAAGAAATCGTATCGAGTTATCAGGCCCGCTAACAAGAACCTTAAATACGGGAAAGGCAAATACATCCAACGGTTGACAGTATCTTATTGCACGCGGTAATATAGAAACTGCAGCGTCTTCGTCTTCGTTCTGTCCATGCATTTTCTAGATTTGTGGCCGGAAAATGAATCCACGGTTACAACTATTCTACTGTCTTCTCGAACGACTTTAGAAAATACCTTCTGTCAACACGTCTATAAATGTTCCTTGTTCACTTTTCCAGAAGATGAAGGGCGTGCTACAGTACTGTCCGTATGAAAGAAACTCTTTAACTCATAGTACAAACGTTCTTGTTGGCTCTTGTAAAACTTCAAACACAGGTGACAGCAAGTGTCCATCTGCAGATACTGTTGGCATTGTTGTGTAGCTGTGCGCAATCTTTACTGATGGACGACAGTATCGACGTCTGTCGTCCCTTTTTTAGCAAGAGATCGACGGGACGTGATTTTCAATTAAAAATCGCTCTCATCAGTATCGTACACATTCTTTCTAACGACCGTTTCCATAATAGCTCTGGTGTTAGCGACAAACTCTTCACATGCAGTAACTATGACTGCCTTATTACCCATCTTTTTAATTGTAGTGTCGGCCGTGGTGGCCGAGCGGTTCTAGGTGCTTCAGTCCGGAACCGCGCAACTGCTACGGTCGCAGGTTCGAATCCTGCCTCGGGCATGGATGTGTGTGATGTCCTTAGGTTAGTTAGGTTTAAGTAGTTCTAAGTTCTAGGGAATTGACAACCTCATATGTTAAGTCCCATAGTGCTCAGAGCCATTTGAACCATTTTTGAATTGTAGTGACGTGGGTTATAGCGACACAATACCCTGTTTGTTCTTGAAAGCGTACGTCCACCCAGCAGATGCTTTAAACTTTTTAGTCTCACTTCGACTGGTGCTTGAAAGCCCCACTTCTGTATATTAATATCGTGGATCATCATTTTTTTGTTGAATGCGTTATTAAATCTATCAAGACATACTTAGTTGACCTTTTGTTGATGGGTACCCTGGTTTACAAGATATTTACACCAATCAAAAGTTTTGCATCACCCCGGTTCCCAGAACTCCTGAAGACAGACATTGAGTGTGGATATTGTATCACAGACACAGTCCCTTTGACTATTCAGAGATGTCACGAAACTCGCCCAAAGATGTAAACAACCATGCATGAGCAGCGCCTATTAGACGGAGGGGGTCAGACAGCCGATCAGTACCAATCATTCCACCAGGAAGGAGGTACACGGCTCGTGTTGTCTGTAGTTCAACCAAGCCTAGACGGTCATTACCGCGGTTCGCATTGTTGCTTTGTGCCAGGAAGGGCTCTCAACAAGTGAAGTGTACAGGCGTTTCGGGGTGAACCAAAGCGACATTGTTCGGACATGGAGGAGATACAGAGAGACAGGAGCTGTCGATGGCATGCCTCGCTCAGGCCGCCCAAGGGCTACTACTGCATTGGATGACTGCTATCTACGGATTACGGCTCGGAGGAACCCTGACAGCAACGCCACCATGTTGAATAATGCTTTTCGTTCAGCCACAGGACGTAGTGTTACGACTCAAACTGTGCGCAATAGGTTGCATAATGTGCAACTTCACTCCTGACATCCATGGCGAGGTTCATCTTTGCACCACGACTCCATGCAGCGCGGTACAGATGGGCCCAACAACGTGCCGAATGGACCGCTCAGGATGGGCGTCACGTTCTCTGCACCAATGACTGTCGCATATGCCTTCAACCAGACAATCGTCAGGGGCGTTTTTGGACTTTGGAGGCAACCCAGTTAGGCTGAACGCCTTAGGCACACTGTCCAGGGAGTGCAGCAAGGTGGAGGTTCCCTGCTGTTTTGGGGTGGCATTATGTGGGGCCGACGTATGCCGCTGGTGGTCATGGAAGGCGCCGTAACGGCTGTATGATGCGTGAATGCCATGATCCGACCGATAGTGCAACCATATCGGCAGCATATTGGCGAGGCATTCGTCTTCATGGACGACAATTCGCGCCCCCATGATCCACATCTTGACTTCCTTCAGGATAATGACATCAAAAATGGCTCTGAGCACTATGGGACTCAACTGCTGAGGTCATTAGTCCCCTAGAACTTAGAACTAGTTAAACCTAACTAACCTAAGGACATCACAAACATCCATGCCCGAGGCAGGATTCGAACCTGCGACCGTAGCGGTCTTGCGGTTCCAGACTGCAGCGCCTTTAACCGCACGGCCACTTCGGCCGGCATAATGACATCGCTCGACTAGAGTGGCCAGCATGTTCTCCAGACATGAAACCTATCGAACATGCCTGGAATAGATTGAAAAGGGTTGTGACCCACCAAACACTCTGAGGGATCTACGCCGAATCGGCTTTGAGGAGTTGCCTTGATGAACTTGTGGATTGTATGCCACGACGAATATAGGCATGCATCAATGCAAGAGGACGTGCTACTGGGTATTAGTGATACCGTAAATGATGGGTAAGTTGATCTCTATTCCAATTTTCTGTACAGGTTCCGGAACTCTCGGAACCGAGGTGATGCAATTTTTTTTTATGTGTGTATTTCCGATATACGGATCTCTTTGTTGTTTTAATAATCTTAAGTTTCTCTTGATGGTCCTGAAAGGCAAATTCCTCTTCTTTCCACTTTTACAAAAGGCAAAACGCTTCATATACTCCTTTGTTACAGATAGGAGCAAAGTCGTATCCGACGATATTACATCTTCAAAGAAGGCCAGTGAAGTTGTTCGATGAATGTGACTACGGTAGAAGGGCAGCCTCATTATCGTCATCGTTATCCTCTAGCAAATAAGCAGCGACCACCTGTCAAATGGTTTGCTGTGTATCTAGCAGCCGGCCGCGACGGCCGTGCGGTTCTGGCGCTGCAGTCCGGAACCGCGGGACTGCTACGGTCGCAGGTTCGAATCCTGCCTCGGGCATGGGTGTGTGTGATGTCCTTAGGTTAGTTAGGTTTAAGTAGTTCTAAGTTCTAGGGGACTTATGACCTAAGATGTTGAGTCCCATAGTACTCAGAGCCATTTGAACCATTTTTTTGTATCTAGCACGTCTTGCATCGGGAAGTTGTTTATGATTGCTGCAGTGAAACTGAAAGGTACAAATAAAGGCACAAAATAAGCCCCATAAGTTTTCGTTTGTCTTGTATGAAAGGTAGTCGGATAGCCACATATAATAATGCTTAATAGTGACGAATTTCAGGAGATCTCGTTCTTTGACATTTAAACGTTGCAGTTTGGTCGTCATTCCGTACCGCAAGTGGAGGTGTCGCTCTACCGCTTGTTGGTTCACAGACCTAATGAATACAGACTTGTCACCCATGTCCACCTCGGTAGCTGCGCAGTCAGAGGGGCGGGTTGCTAACCGAAGAGGTCCGGGATCTATTCCCGCCCGGGTTGAAAATATTGTCCGCTCGGGGACTGTGTGTCGTGTTGTCCTTATGTTCGTATCGTCATAACTGACATTAAACTATTGAGATGGCTGTTATGGGCAAGTCGCGGAAACCAACGGAAAAAAACTCTCACACGCTCCACTGCGCTCGAGCATTAAGCGGGTCCAGTGGGGTGGGGCGAGTGACAAACAAGCAATTCGCGCTCGTGTTGAAAAGCTGTACTTCCAATACGTCACAACTGCGTGCTATCAGAATAATGGCATAAATTTTCGCACGGGATCTGTTTCTGGGTGTAATATTTTGCACGTGTGCTTTTTTATTCTTAGAATATGGGGTCGAATACGTAATTCCTCAGGGTATTTTTGTTCTGTCGTTGCAACTACAAGAAGGTGCGTGTTTTTTTTTTTTTTGTTTTTTTTTTTTTTTTTCACCAGAGGTGTTTCACTTTATTGAGGTAAAGCATCATCAGTGGTCTGTAATTAAAGATATTTATAATTTGATTTGTTTTTAATATTATAAATATCTTCAATCACAGACCACAGATGATGCTTTATCTCAATAAAGCGAACCGCGTCTGGTGAAAGAAACAAGCATTTTCTTATAGCTGCAACAACAGAACGAATATGAACTGAAAGTAGTTACAGACAGTTACAGACAAATGAAGAATTCGAATTGGTAATGTTCCCTTGTAAGACAAGTTTCGAGATAGTACTATTATACAACGGATATAGACGTGCGTCAGTACAGGTTGGATTTTCTTCCTGCTTGAAATAAACGTAGAAAGCATGTCGCTACATTTTGAAAATGTACACTATCGCGAGTACAACTGGCGTGTTTATGGATATTTCAATGTAATCACTATTCTTATGATACTGCCGATAGGGTACATCAAGTACAACTGTTTTGTATTTGCAGGTGGTACAACAGAGATAGAAAGCAAAGAGAAATGGTCCGTAAGAGAGAATACAACCAAGAAGTAAAATCGCATGTTGTCTGCTGTTGGTTGAGCGTTACAAAGTTATCACGCCGTTGCTTACAATACTTGGCTCATAAAGAATTATGTGAAGGCACTAGGCAAAGACTTATATATTTCTCGGTACCTGCCCATCAGTTTGCCGGAGTTCAGTTATGCGAAAGTGAAAGAAAATGTGTATTCATGGGTACACAAATAAGGAAGGTCATTGGCGACAACCCCCCCCCCCCCTCTCCCCGCCGCAAAGCTTATTGGGGGATGCTGAAAGGCATGGATAGGTGGCATGCAAGTCAATCGTAGCCACCATCCTTGGAAGTTGTAAATCGGCTGTCTATAAGAATGCTGTGTACAAACGTATAAGTGCGTACAGGGAACTGGGTTGCAACATGACCCTCAAAATGTATCTCCTCGTTTCACACCTTGGCTTCTTTCCCTAGGACCTAAGTCCAGTCAGAGACAAAAGTGGTGAAGGAGTCATACCGAGAGGGTCGATGGAGTGAAGCGATGTTGGCTGACTGATGCTGAACGCTTCAGCGCGTGCCGGTCGTTGTGGCCGAGCGGTTCTAGGCGCTTCAGTCTTGAACCGCGTGACCGCTACGGTCGCAGGTTCGAATCCTGCCTCGGGCATGGATGTGTGTGATGTCCTTAGATTAGTTAGGTTTAAGTAGTTCTAAGATCTAAGGGACTGATGACCTCAGATGTTAAGTCCCATAGTGCTCAGAGCCACGCTTCTGCGCGACATGCCAGGTGCTCAGCATAAACGCAAGCGTACAGCCAATTAATGTAAAATAATCATACCTTAAGAAGAGTCTTTAAAAACCCTCTGCTTTGATTTCTGATTCATATTCATATTTGATTTCTTATTTTTCGGGTCACAGTTTTTGTCATATTCCATGGACTTTCGGAAATTACTGTGATTCTTATCTATAGCGGGGAAAGCTTTGCTATATGCCAGTTCCACAGTGGACAATGTTATGTGAAGCCTCTCTGAAAGTTTATCCAATGGATTATTTGAAAAGCGCAGCGGTAATTAAATTGAGACTTCAGCACGACGAGCCAGGGAACAGGTTTTATTAAACACTTGTTATTCATTTCCCCAGCAGAGCTCTTTCCATCCCTTGTTTCACAGGGGATACAGGAAGGCGGTGGACTGCACAGAGGTCAAGGTAGAAGTAGAATGGTGGGGTGGGGGGAGGGAGGGGGCGGAGGAGAACTAAGAGTGAATTACATTCCATGAAACAAACATTTATTACATTTATTAGCAAGAGATGTCCTCCCACTCGATTCACACACTGTATACCAAGAACAATTTCATTAGGGACTTAATAAGGTTCTTTAAAAGGGGGAGGAGGTAGATTTCCCGTAAATATTCCTTTCCTTTGATATCAGCAATGAGTGTTTGTTCAGATATGGTAGTATATCGATACTCTTGAGACTGCAACACATAACAGTCGTGTGTCTCAGAAAAGAAAATACTTCAGGATGAAATTGCACAGGATTTGCATACGAGCATGCGCTATCATTACAGATAGATCACAAGGAAACATGAAGCTAAATCCACTATCTTGTACAAAGGTCAATAATTCCAATAAATCTTAATGTATCGACATCTTATCTGTCTTGTGAGTATTCATTCTGACCAGGAAATTGAGTAGGGCACAATTGTTTGGTCCTATTGTGTGTGGACGTTAATTTCAAATTCAACCCGTCAAAATAAATTCAGATTGCTCAAATTCGGCACATGCGAATTTTGATTTACACCCAAGTAGTTGTTCCACTCAGTAAGAAAAGCAATTATTTGTTATAAGGATGGTAACTGGATGTACTCAGAGGTCGTACTCGGAGTTAGAAATAGGAAACAAAGAAGCTTGGTAAATATTCACTTCAAATGATACCAAATAACATTAATTCTCTTGGTTGTTAATTTCTTTAAAAAAACGCGATTGTTGCCGTCACAGAAATATTCAGTGGATACTGAAAAAATGTGAAACTTACGGCCCGCATCTCGTGGTCGTGCGGTGGCGTTCTCGCTTCCCACGCCCGGGTTCCCGGGTTCGATCCCGGCGGGGTCAGGGATTTTCTCTGCCTCGTGATGGCTGGGTGTTGTGTGCTGTCCTTAGGTTAGTTAGGTTTAAGTAGTTCTAAGTTCTAGGGGACTTATGACCACAGCAGTTGAGTCCCATAGTGCTCAGAGCCATTTTTTTGAAACTTACGTTAAGCATCCTCCGGTGGGCGCTGTCTGCTTACCACGCCGTCACCAGGAACAGTATCTTCTCAAAAATCTCTAGATCCTGTCGCTGCCACTCTTCAGCGCATCTTTATAGAGTTTTTGTGTGAGTGTGGGGGGAGGGGAGCGACCAACCGCAAAAACTTCAGAGAGGCGTTTGCCCAATCGGGAGGACGTTAAAAAACGCGGGAGGTCGTTGTTCTGGACCCAAGCCTGTTTACAAGACAAAATTTTGAACGGAGTTCAGTGTAAATTTCCATGACTTCGCGTATTGGCTTGCTTGATCCCTCGCAAAACGTTAAGAAACAAGGTGAGACGTCCATTGTCCTAGACCGCATTAGGCCACAAGCCACGTCTGAACAAGATTTTAAAAAAATGGCTCTGAGCACTATGGGACTTAACTTCGGAGGTCATCAGTCCCCTAGAACTTAGAACTACTTAAACCTAACTAACCTAAGGACATCGCACACATCCATGCCCGAGGCAGGATTCGAACCTGCGAAACTACTCTGATCACTAGTGGTACATGCGCACACCCAGTTCCTGCACATCCGCATAATGTAGAGCTTATTCATGGTGGGGATTACGGAAAATGGGTACAACAGATTGCTGATGTGAAATACGAAAAATAGTAATCAATAAAATGGGTCCCTACGCAATCCTTTTCTCAGTACAGTAAAAAAGGTACAAGACCAGTCTGTTTGTCTATTTCAGAGAAGCTAGGTGTTACAAATGGTGATTACATGAAAGGGGCTAAAACATACCCTTTCAAGCCTAAATTTATGAAGATATGTTCCGTATGAATATGTATATTTTTTCTATATCTATCATACCAAAAGTAATGTTCATTAGTATTTCACCAAGCAAAAAATGTTCTAGTGAGACTATTGTTTGTGTGACGTTTGCTTTGATAGAATGCTACACGTAATAAATGTTTGATGTCAAACATCTCAGAAACGATGGCTAATAGAATCAGTATGTTCAGTTGTCTTAGAAAGAGTGCTGGATGCTAAGATACCCTGTAACATTTCTTATTAGTGTAGCTTCCCATAAGCTAAATCTACATAAAGTAGACTTTGAAATACGGAACTGTCGATCAGCTGTCACTACAGACAGCTGCGGCCGTAAAGTCACGCACATTGAAGGTATAAATCTAGGTTCATCTAGGAAACTCAGTACTGTCTTCAATACGCTGCGTCCACTAAGCCGATGGTAAATGCCTTTACACGCTAGCTTCCCTCACCGGGTAAGTAATTTGCTAGCCTCGATGGATTTTAAAGTTTCTGCTTGAGTAACGAAAACCGCACTTCAAATCATTGTTTGGGAGTAATCACCACGCCCCTGGTACAGAAGGATCTGACTTCTTCCTTCCATGGGACTTAGCGATGGATGCCTAATTCCGAGCAACCCTCTACTAAATTTCTAAGCCTCCAATCAGTCAGTGCTGTGGCTGCATAGTGACTGGTTTATTTCTCACCGATGGGCATTTCCATTGGTTCATCTCCCTCTGCAGCTACTAACAACGCTATATTCTGTGCTGGCCCTTGAGGGAAAACTCTTGACATAGTTTGATAACTAATGACCACAAAAGTTCCTGTGACCTCACGAGAAACCACCCGAGCAATGGCCAAAACAGGTGCTAGCTCTAAGTTTTCAGCAAAATATTGATTATACATTGAAAGATTCCACGGAATGTCACTCTGTACTCCAGAGCTCCAATCACCCGCCACCAATTTGTCGCAGTAAATTCAGTCATAGTCTAGTTCTCTATCTATAACACAAAGAATTACTAAAGTTATCCACAAATACGCTGTTATATCCGACAACTGTATTATATGCTCTGGACATATGTCCTGACGTATTCACAGCAATGACAGCCAAAGATAAGATTGTTACGCAGTTTATTAATTCATTTTATTACAATTATCGCGTTTCAGCTAAGGGTATCAAAAAAATCACAGCTAAGGGCATCAACAAACTCAAAAATAAATACAGTACTGCGAGACACTGTATCACGCGATTTCTGCTTCTGATGATGGTATTAGCCGAAATGCGTTAATTGTATAAAGTGGTTCAATAAATTGCAGCCCATACCGAATATTGAGAAAAGTGTCAACATGATCGCTGGCCCCTACAAGGAATTTTTATCTGTGATTGTGTTCATCACAATCCATATTTTTACATTATTGCTTTTTGCAGCAATAAAAACGTTTGTTAGCTGTAGTTTGGCATAGCGCTGCACGTTTTAGTACAGGGCGATTGTAGCTGAAGTATAGCTCCTCATGGAGGTCCAGTTTAGGCTGCAAATATCGAATGGCAGCGAAATTTGATAGAAATGCTAATGCGTTAATGCGGAACCGATTTACGATGGGAAAAATTAGTTCCAAGTTTGCACACCAGGTGCAAATCTGGCGCAGTGCACTGTTTGTATGACATCCACGCAGTCATCTTACAAGCCGTATTGTGATGTAATAGTATGGCTATAGAGAAGAGAGACCGTACGCTGTCAGTGAATCTGTTTTATGTGAACGGCAGCAATTTCAGTGCTGCATTGAACGAGTATCACCGACTGAAAGGTCTCAGGAGAGGCACACAGTCATTAAATGATTCAAATAAGATGATACTAAATTTAAAAAATACAGTGAGCTTGGTATGGCACTTGGAAGAGAAAGACGTCCTATCCCGGCGGAAGTCATTGGCGAGGTTACTGGTGCTGTAACTGACAATGCAGCACGTCCCCCGGATAGCGCAACTGACCGTGCAGTGTCACAAGAACTGCGCATCCCATGGTCAACAGCACGGAAATTTTTGCGGTCTATTTTAAACTGGTACCTGTACAAGGTCCAGACGGTCCAGCAACTGAAACTTCATGATAAGCAGCACCGTTCTGAATTTGCTCTGCAGTTTCTGGCACGGATCCAAGTTGATGGCATGTGGCAGGACAATATTCTGTGGAGTAACGAGGCACACCCTATACCACGGGATGTAGTGAATACAGAGAACTGCCGAATTTAGGGTACTGTCAAACCGCATGTT
Organism: Schistocerca cancellata; assembly: GCF_023864275.1. Taxonomy (NCBI): domain Eukaryota; kingdom Metazoa; phylum Arthropoda; class Insecta; order Orthoptera; family Acrididae; genus Schistocerca; species Schistocerca cancellata. The sequence goes on from NC_064629.1 coordinate 328,412,428, forward strand.
GTGCACCAAGAGCCATTGCACTCGCCGTATGTGACTCTGTGGTGGGGATTTTACAAGCACCTTTACTCTCGGTCCGTTCTTCTGTGAAGAGAACACACCCAGACTGCCTGACAGGTGTAATGTGACGTCTGCACGTTATAGAAACCTCCTTGTAGAGTATGCAGTTCCTGCTTTGGAAGAGCACAACTCAGTGGAAACCATTGTTTCCGTACAAGATGGGGGCAACACTTCATGTCGCTTGCCCAGTGAAAGCTCTGCTTAAAGCAGCCTTCCACGACCGTGTTACCTCCTTATGCTTTTCAGATCCATGGCGTGCAAGATCATCTGATCTGAATCCATGTGGCTTTTGGCTCTGAGGATATCTAAAAGAACGCATTTACCAGAGACACGTTCGGTCTCTACCTGATCTGAAGGATGGTATACAGGAACACGTTGCTCGGATTCTATCGGAACTATTCCTAGCAATTGTTGATCACGTCGTTTTACGGGTGCAGTATCTCGTGGACGTCTCCGGAGTTCATATTGAACAAATTGCGTAAACGGTGGTTTATGATAACATCAGCATTACGCCTTTCTCACTTGTTTGACCTTTCCTGCCCACATCTCGTTCCTAATCCATTATATAAAGAAACATTTCTCTACGCCTTTCTTGCATTCAGCTACAGATTTGCACCTGGTGGCCAAAACTGGGACTAATTTTTTTTACAGCGTAAATCGATTCCGCATGAACACATTAGAATACCTACCAAGTTTTGCTGCCATAAAACAATTACAGCCCACACTGGACCTCTGTGAATAGCTGTACTCTAATCATAACCATCCGGTATTATGAAACAGAAATCCAATTTAGGATACCCTTACAAAAATGAACGTGTGGCATGTAATCAGAGTAGTTTAAAATTGCTTGTTTTTATTTAGTAACAGGCTAAGGCACACAGGTGCACTTCAAACACATTGGACATCAAACTACCTTATGAAGTCCTGTAAACTGTTCAACAGTCTCAAAAGGAACTGCAGTTATTGTTTCTAGAAGGGCTACATTGTCGGGGAAACCTAGATACGCCACGTCTGCCACTGGCTGAGTTTCCTCTTCCGCACAGAAGGTCGTTCTTTACATCGGCCTTAATTGTGCTGGCTGACCGTCTGCGTGGTAGTCACTTGTTTCGTTACGAAATGTTAGACATGAAGGAATCATCTCTTATATTTCACAATCATTTACTTAGGACAAGGATGAAAAAATTTTTGTATAGCGTATCAATTCATCTATTTAGTAAACTTTAAATAAAAATGCTCTCGAATACAATAAAATCGCCATCAAACGTCGCGCCATTGTTACAGTCGACAACAGATTTGCCTTTCTTCACATGTTTACTGTTACAACAGAAAAACTGGGAAGCTCTAGATCACTAAATTACATCTACATCCACATCTAGACTTACATCTACACGATAAATTTGTAATTCACAATTAAGTGCCTGGCAGAGGATTCATCGAACAACCTTCTAGCTATTTCTCTACCGTTCCACTCTCGAACAACATGCGGGAAAAATGAACACTTAAATATCTCCGTGCAGCTCTTATTTCTCTTATTTGGTTATGATGATCATGTCTTCCTATATAGGCAGGCACCAGTAAAGTATTTTCACACTCTGGGAAGAAAGTTAGTGATTGAAATTTCATGAAAAGATCCCGCTGCAACGGAAAACGCCCTACATCTAAAGAGTGGTAAATTCCCTAAAGTGCGACGGTCTCGCCGTTTCCATATTTGAGCTATCCGTGGTTTCCCTCGAGTGCCTGTGGAGTGAGGCTAGCGCAGCGGTTACGCAACTCGACTCGCGTTCGAGAGGAACAGAGCTCAAATCTCCGTGTGTCTATCATGGTTTACGTCTTCCGTGTTTCCCCTAAACCATTGGTTTCCAACCAGGGAGTGACTACCCCGTAGGGGTTGGGGTGAAACTACAAGAGTTCGATTTTGATTTATCAATGACTTTAAATTATTAATAAGGCTTGGGGTATCACTGTATCGCTAGAATCTAATATTTGTTAGACCATCAGCATCAGATAATGGACATTCACTGGTGAATAAAGGCCTTCTTTAGGCTCTTCCATGTACTGTGGAGGTCAACTATAAGCATGGAGGCGGCTCCTGAATATCCTACTTTCCCCTGCCGCTTTCTTGGCTTTTTCTTACCTCTCTGACCCAGCAATAAACCAATTACTTTCCATCTACAATGGGCGTTCAATAAGTAGTGCAATACATTTTTTTTAGTAGGTTGATTTTATTCAGGATTCCAGTACACCGTGTTATTCCCCAATGTTTTACCTACAAAACCCTAATATTCGACATAATCTCCGTTCAATGCGACGGCTTTACACCACTATAGTGGGAGGAGAGTATGGTGGCATAGTATCACTGTACAGAGTGACGTCGGAGCCAACGTCTTGCTCCCCGTCATCCATGTACTGCTTCCCGCAGACAGCATCCTAAACAAATGGAAGTCGGAAGGTGCGAAATCGGTGCTGATGGGTTGATGAAGAAGAACACTCCAATGAGGTTTTGTGAGCTCCTCTCGGGCACGCAGATTTATGAGAGGCCGATTTCCGTTTTATTCCCAGTTCGAAGTGATCAACCCATGTTTTATCGCCTGTGACACCGAGCGAGGTGGCGTAGTGATTAGCACACTGGACTCGCATTCTGTAGGACGACGGTTCACACCTGCGTCTGGCCATCCTGAATTAGGTTTTCCGTGATTTCCCTAAATCGCTCCAGGCAAATGCCAGGATGGTTCCTTTGAGAGGGCATGGCCGATTTCCTTCCCCATCCTTCCCTAATCCGACGGGACCGATGACCTCGCTGTTTGGTTCCCTCCCCTAAAAACACCTGTGACGATGTTCGACAAAAAATTGTCACGGTCAGCCTCATAATGCGCAAGCAGTTTCACACAGATGGTCCTTCGTTGTTCTTTACGGTCTTCTGCTAGGCACCAAGGAACCCAGCGGGCACACACCTTTCCGTTCCCCAACTGGTGAACGAGAATGTCAGCAATACCAGCAGAGAAGTCCAGTTGTGCAGCGAGGTATTTGATTGTGAATGAGAGTGTCCGCACGTCCCAGCATTGCAAGTGTCACAGCTATGTGCGGCCGGTCGGCTCCCGAGAGATCGGACAGATTTGTGCGACTTTGTTGCGATGTTGACAGACGTTTCGCCTAACGACTCAGTGTTTTTGTCAATTGCCAGATCCCTGTAGTCATTCTGCAAGCGCTTACGAATATCTGCGATGCTCTGGTTTTGCGTCTAAGGAAACTCAATTATAGCTCTCTGTCTGGAACGCCCCTCCGTTACGGACGCCATTTTAAAGGCTACGATAGAGCCGCCACCTATAGGAACTTCGTGAAACTATAGAGAGTGAAGCAGGAATTTTCCATGACGTCCCACAACAAATTCCCCATTTTTTCAACCGAAACTGGCTGAGAAAGAAAAATGTGTTGCATTACTTATTGAACGTCCCGCGTATCATCCGTTCGCGTGGCGATATATGCTGCCCATCTCCATTTCACCTTCACTACAATCATAATTGCACCCGCCACTGCAGTCTCTTCCTTGATACAGTCATCTGATTTCCTGCCTCTCCCAGTAATTCTCAATATGCATTTATCTATTTCTCACTCTAATGTTCAAATGTGTGTGAAATCTTATGGAACTTAACTATTTCTCACTCTCTGCAACCCCCAGATGTTGATTGGTTTCCGTACGTCAAAAGTGGTAACATACTGACTGTAAGCTTTGAGTTTCAAACACATTGGTAGCTTGGTTTTGAAACCTCGGTTTAGTTTACTAAATGCATTCCAGGCCATTTTTATTCATGTGTTGACGCTTTTGCTGTTCATCTATTCGTAATGCTCCGAACTTATCATCTTCAATTATTTATCTGATCTAGAAATTCTAAAAGGTTCTAGGATCATTTTCAGAGAATAAATAAATATTTTCAGGTAGAGAAATTCGTGCAAAACAGTAATTTCTAAGACTTCGAGGAAAACAACACGCTGAAAATAAATTATATAAAACAGAAAAGGCCAAAGAATGCTAATTTCATTAACAGGCAAATTACAGTTGTGAAAGTGGATATTCGTCGAATAATAACAATGAAAACAAAATCTAGGAATCGAATGAACTTGTTGCAGGACCTCAATGTGTATTGGCAGAAACCGAATCTGATATAAGGAACATTTTCCAGAAGTAAGTAATACATATGTTTCGCTGTCTTACTACTTGTTGGTTAGGTTGGTTGGTTGGTTTGGGGAAGGAGACCAGACAGCGTGGTCGTCGGTCTCATCGGATTAGGGAAGGATTGGGAAGGAAGTCGGCCGTGCCTTTTCAGAGGAACCATCCCGGCATTTGCCTGGAGTGATTTAGGGAAATCACGGAAAACCTAAATCAGGATGGCCGGACGCGGGATTGAACCGTCGTCCTCCCGAATGCGAGTCCAGTGTCTAACCACTGCGCCACCCCGCTCGGTACTTGTTGGTTAATCAAAAACTAGAAAACAGGTGAGTTTTATTTTTTTGAACGTTACAAAACATTTCAGCACTAAACCGATTAAGAAGAATGCTGGAACGCTGGACACTTAACATAACTGACCTTGCACTCCGTATTTAATGACCTTGGTGCGGCGGTAAAACTTAATCTTATTTTTCTCCTTCTCCGGACCCTGCTACTCAAGATTATACATGTTCGATAAACTAAGTAGACAACCTATTTTTAGAGCAGGATCATTGCAAGTTCTATCCTCTGACTTCCGTCATCAACATCTCGTAAGCCATGGCAGTTGATTCTGAAGTCGGCGATATTCATCTCATTGTGAAACTCGAGGGAAAAAGTTGACATGCCGGCATGGGAAGAGCCCAGGGTCTGCAAGACGGAAGACCACGGACGTGGAGGATCCCGTACATATCCTGTGCTCCACTGTTACACCGGCGACCAGCAGTAGGCCAAAATAAAACACTTGATTATAATACTGCTATTAAAGTATTCGGCCGGAAAAAAGCAATCTAAATACTCATCGTGTTGCGTTTAATGAAACTGTCCCTACTAATTTCCTTAATGTTCCAACAAATCTGACACTAGAAGTTCTATCTAAATTTTTGATAGGTTGTCGGACTTCATTTAGCAAACTTTCAAATAAACAGATATCACTACAATTTCATCTTTTGTCTTAGTCTCCTAAAATGGAATTAATATACAACGTGAGCTTGTACTCCACCCCTAATGACTTCTTCGTCAGTAAAAGAGAGAATCATGATCTTCCTCCCTTTCTTTTTCATTAATTTTGAAGCTTTAGGTCATTCGTTTCGTACTTACTGCTGAACTTGAGATTGTCACAACAAATGCAGTTTTTATACATCTTCCTACAAAAGACGTACTGGTTTCGGCTCGTAAATTATGTTATTGTGTTCATTATGTCCTTACTTTAAATTCAAGTAGCCTCTTCACATGTAAATACTATACGGAATCTGTAACACCAACATACTGTGCCATTGATATAATGTTTTTGTGTTATTATTGTCTGTTCATATACAAACATATATTTATTCTTTGTAGCAATCACGAATAGTTTTAGTGTGTGGTTTATGTATAACAAAATGTTGAGTCTGCTACTGCTTCGTGCATTGGGATTCATAGGTGGAAATGCATGGTTGGGAAAGGGAAAACTTTAGGGAAGTCCCTTAGTGGATGGATGGTGGTTAACACGCCAAAGTACACTCATGTTCAGAAAAAACAGAACACCTAGAACGAGTAGAAATAGGAAGTTCATACTCACAGGACATGTACATTAGTATGTTCTGCAGACATGATTAGCATTTGAAACATGTCTGTCGGCGGTTTCAAGGTCAACATCGATATCGCGACGCAACACCACGCACTGGTAAAATGGGCCTGCGGTTCTCATTGTCACTATAAACTGAAGATATGGGTCAGTGTGACTTGAGCAGACGTGCAGGATGCTTCGCAGAGGTATGCGCGAACCGTACCGTCAAATCAGTGAGTTTGAAAGAGGGCGCATTTTTGGCATGACAGAATGTGATGCATCCATCCGGAAAATTGCTGCTCGTGTGGGACGAAGCGTTTTGCTAGTGCAACGGGTGTGTGCCGAATGGTTCACGGAAGGCCGTAGAATACGACTAGATGCGTCAGGTCGCACCACCCAGACCAGCCTTCGAAAAGATCGACACCTCATCCGAATGTCATTGCAGGTCGGATCTGCGTCCTCCTCGACTCTGGTGCAACAGTGGAACAGTGGAACACATCGTACACTATCAGAGTGACAGTCTGTCGCCCTTTATTACGGCCTGGGTTACGTGTACGTCGTCCATTTCTCCTCCTACCTTTGACGAATGTGCAGAATCATATAGACGGCAATGGTGTATGGAACGACGTCACTGGGGATCGGAATGGCATTATATAGTGTTTTCGGACGAATCCTGGTTCTATTCGTTTGAAAATGGTGGCCGCATTTTGGTTCACCGCAAACAGGGGTAGCAGCAGCACAGTGACCGAATTCGCAAAAGACATAAAGCGCCAAATCAAGGCCTTGTGATGTGAGGTGCTATTGGGTAGAACCACAAATCACAGCTGGTGCATGTTCAGCCCACTGTGATCAGTGTGACCCACATGAATTGCATCCTGCGACCCGCAGTCATACCCTTTCTACACAACACCTCAGAAGCCATTTTTCAGCAAGGCAATCTACGACCACATGTTGCTGCACGAACACGTGCCTTCTTGGTGTCACGGATGTCAGCCTTTTGCCCTGGCCCGCCAGATCACCAGACTTGTCGCCAGTCGAAACTGTGTGGGATATGGTGAAACGACGGGTGCAGCGCTGTGACCCAATGCCGACCACCACAGATCAGCTTAAGAACCACGTGAATGCACCATACCGGCTATATCACAGACGCAATTCGCGCTTTATACGCGTTGATGGCATCAAGCATGGAGCAAGTTATCAGGGCCCATGGCAGACCCTGTGCCTACCAGGCAACAGGACACATGCTGAACCGAGTTGATTGAAATGCTAATCATTTCTGCAGAATACACTAATGCACATGTCCTGTGAATATGAACGTTCTGTCTCTAGTCGATAAAGGTGGTTTTTTTTTTTTCCTGAACATGAGTGTATAAGGCGCGTGTTACCGCACCAAGAGAAGAACGTCTAGCAGTCAGTCGCCAGCCTTTAGAATATCAACACCATTTAGTGGAAGCGAAGCTAAATTTTCTGCAGATTTAATTGAAATAAGCCTCGGATGAAGGCATTACCAGCTTACTGCAGCGTGGAATATTTGTGCAATGATCTATAATGTCTGGATGTGAAAAGAAGAATTAGAGTTAATAATTATTCCGCCCGATAGATGCGCGGTCAGCGTGGCGGATTGCTACATATTTGTACGCACTGCTTCGCTTGCACAATACTAATCACCGTCATTACCGCTGCTTAAAATCTGTTAGTTGCACGATCACGGTCATAAATCCTGTAAAACGTTAACACTGACTTCATGTCATTAAATGAGTGTCATAAAGCCCTCTGAAGTGTGTATTCAATTTTCCGAAAACCGCAGGGCCCCTGAAAAGAAAATGGCAAATAAAATTAAAATCAGAATTCAGAATTTCAGCTATATAGGGTAAGGTGGGGTAAATCCGACCTAGTAATTTCTTGTGGCTATAAAACGCTTATTCGAGGTCGGATCTTAACGTTATATAGTCCCTACGTTAAATTATAGGTAATATAAAGGAGCAACTGTTTGCAAAATGTTTTTGTTGTATCATCAATAGTTTTTGAGATATCCGTATTTTAAGAAATGTCCATTTTTGCCATTTGCAAAAATTGTGGGATAAATCCGACCCCCTATTTGTTTGGCTGATTTTGCACAGAAATAGTTCTAAATGAACGGTTTTTTTGGGAAATAATTATAAGCAATTATGTTTTTTTACATAAATGAACAAAATGTATTAAAAAATAACAATGCTTAGAGTACTAAATGCACTTAAAGTTAAATGAATGTAAATTTTAATAGAAAAAAGATGATTTAATTGCACGGCGATGCAACAGCAATGTAGATCTCGGAATGTTAAAATCACGAGCGACAACTCTTAAAGACTTTCCCATTCGCATTGCAGCAGCTGCTCGGCGAATATCATTTTGATTGCGTTTTGTCGTTCTTCTTTTGTAATTTCGTAACATTTTCCTAAAATTAAACAAAAATTCACTTTGTTTACATAAATAAATAATTCCATACACATAAACGATAAAATAAATGCGGTCGAATTTACCCCACATTTAGAGGTCTGATTTACCCCATCATGCCATGTTTCATTTAATACACATAGAAACAATTTACACGACATTTCCAAAAAGAAAACGATACATACATTGAATAGCTCACTAATAGCACTACAGAAATCACTTACCGTTTGTTTTGCGGTCGTTTTATTTTATAAGGTAAATCTAGTGATGCAATTTGCACAAAAATTAAATTGAAACAATCGAAAACACACTTGTCTTTTGGGTGTCTAAATGTCAAATGCGGCAAAACTGTCAAGGTGCCAATTTCGTCATTTCGAATGGTCTATATGGCAACACTAATGCGAAATCGCTCCGCTTTGCCATTTCTCACAGAGAGCGGTCGGGTTTACCCACCTGGTCGAATATATCCCACCTTATCCTATGTGTTCTCCTACTTCGTATAGATGTAGATTTGGGTTTCATTATTAACAGGTAAAAACTTCAGGGCATCCCTCGTAATTATATTTCGGCTTAAGACTATCAACAAGTACGCACAGACAGTTTCTATCGAGCTGCGGATTCTTACACACAAACTTAACAAAAATGGCTCTGAGCACTATGGGATTTAACATTTGAGGTCATCAGTCCCCTAGAACTTAGAACTACTTAAACCTAACTAACCTAAGGACATCACACACATCCATGCCCGAGGCAGGATTCGAACCTGCGATCGTGGCGGTCACGCGGTTCCAGACTGAAGCGCCTAGAACCGCACGGCCACACCGGCCGGCGGCAAACTGGGAACATATCCTCCACGCTATATTCGGCGAAGCTTTCTGTAATAAGATTTTATACAAGAATTTTTAACCCAATTGCATCCTTAAATTTGCCTGTGTCTTACGTTTTGACAGGGATGCCTGATACACACTTTCGCTTCTTGGCATATCCTAATGTCATGACGGTACAGAACGACGATTCGTCGTGGAACACAATGCGACGCTATTCATCAGCAATCCATGCCTCCCGGTAACGGCGCCAGTACATACACAGCCGTCGTGCTATTGTGTTAACGGCAGCAGATTCATGGCTCGGTAATTTCCTAGTCTGGATGATGTTGGGCTACGAGCAATGGTGCGGCATGGAGCAGAATGTTGCAGGAAGTCCATTATTTGTTTTTCGATGCCCTGCGTTGATGTGAAGGGGTAACTGCTGTATCCGCGAGTAGTCGGACATCAGCGCTCGCTTCCGAACGCATCAGAGAAACACCTGAGGCTGCAAAGCGAAAGGGCCGTCTGCAGAAGAGCACACCACACCAAGGGTCGTCGAGCAGATGCGCAAAACTATAGACCTATATCTCTGACGTCGATCTGTTGTAGAATTTTAGAACATGTTTTTTGCTCGAGTATCATGTCGTTTTTGGAAACTCAGAATCTACTATGTAGGAATCAACATGGATTCCGGAAACAGTGATCGTGTGAGACCCAACTCGCTTTATTTGTTCATGAGACCCAGAAAATATTAGATACAGGCTCCCAGGTAGATGCTATTTTTCTTGACTTCCGGAAGGCGTTCGATACAGTTCCGCACTGTCGCCTGATAAACAAAGTAAGAGCCTACGGAATATCAGACCAGCTGTGTGGCTGGATTGAAGAGTTTTTAGCAAACAGAACACAGCATGTTGTTATCAACGGAGAGACGTCTACAGACGTTAAAGTAACCTCTGGTGTGCCACAGGGGAGTGTTATGGGACCATTGCTTTTCACAATATATATAAATGACCTAGTAGATAGTGTCGGAAGTTCCATGCGGCTTTTCGCGGATGATGCTGTAGTATACAGAGAAGTTGCAGCATTAGAAAATTGTAGCGAAATGCAGGAAGATCTGCAGCGGATAGGCACTTGGTGCAGGGAGTGGCAACTGACCCTTAACATAGACAAATGTAATGTATTGCGAATACATAGAAAGAAGGATCCTTTATTGTATGATTATATGATAGCGGAACAAACACTGGTAGCAGTTACTTCCGTAAAATATCTGGGAGTATGCGTGCGGAACGATTTGAAGTGGAATGATCATATAAAATTAATTGTTGGTAAGGCGGGTACCAGGTTGAGATTCATTGGGAGAGTCCTTAGAAAATGTAGTCCATCAACAAAGGAGGTGGCTTACAAAACACTCGTTCGACCTATACTTGAGTATTGCTCATCAGTATGGGATCCGTACCAGATCGGGTTGATGGAGGAGATAGAGAAGATTCAAAGAAGAGCGGCGCGTTTCGTCACAGGGTTATTTGGTAACCGTGATAGCGTTACGGAGATGTTTAACAAACTCAAGTGGCAGACTCTGCAAGAGAGGCGCTCTGCATCGCGGTGTAGCTTGCTCGCCAGGTTTCGAGAGGGTGCGTGTCTGGATGAGGTATCGAATATATTGCTTCCCCCTACTTATACCTCCCGAGGAGATCACGAATGTAAAATTAGAGAGATTAGAGCGCGCACAGAGGCCTTCAGACAGTCGTTCTTCCCGCGAGCCATACGCGACTGGAACAGGAAAGGGAGGTAATGACAGTGGCACGTAAAGTGCCCTCCGCCACACACCGTTGGGTGGCTTGCGGAGTATAAATGTAGATGTAGAAGCGGTATCTGACGTAAACACTGGCGACTAGCGGCGGACAGGCCATAGACCAAAGAGAACTATGTAAATAACGAAGTGCAAAGAGGAAACCTTCGCCACAATGAGGTCAAAGAGAGAGACAATCCGAATCGTGAGAGGAGGGAAATACAAATAACAAACGAGGTTGTTATCCAATAGTCCGTTGTATAGCTGTGATAGGAACCGACACTATCAGATGCGAGTGCAGAACTGACTGATCGTTCGTTGGGCTACTGTAAATATTTATATACAGGCTTTCGGGACGTGCCCGTGCAGACATCTCAACAGTAGAATATCACTATACCGATACGGGCAACACAACACCCAGTCCCTCAGCGGAGAAAATGTCCGACCCGGCCGGAATCGCGCCCGAAGCCGGTGACAGTCCGCAGCGGCCGAGGCAAACGTAAATACAGCAGCTGTGAGGAACACTACGGCGTATTCACGTGGCGAGCCGACGACGCACTCACGCTGCGAGCGCAGCGCTGCGGCGAGTTGGTGCCCTACAGCAGCGTCCTACGTAAGTGCCAGAAGCGACCGACAGAGTGCGACGTCTGGATACGAGACATTCCAGAAACAAGCGGCAGTATCGGGCCATACACGCGGGTGCCACGCGTTGAAGCGACGATCTCCCGCTTGAGGATCCGACCAGCCGCAGTTATAAAAGAGCGCCTATAAACAGTAGGCCGAGAGAAAGGCAACAAAATTAGTTTTGCTTAATAAAATAAGACGATAAAGGAGTGCTGTGCATAAAATTTACAAAGGGAGGAATCTTCATGCAGAATTTCATAGTTTATATCATCAACTACGAACACAACCAGACAAAGTCTTCAAATGTAAGTGGATGAGTAGACATACGTCGAACTGTCTCATCAATAAATTAAAGGCGAGTGTTTCTTATGCCGCCAAGAACTTTCGACAAGCCGATAAGTGCGGTGGAGTCGGCCGGGGTGGCCGAGCGGTTCTAGGTGCTACAGTCTGGAATCGCGCGACCGCTACGGTCGCAGGTTCGAATCCTGCTTCGTATATGGGTGTGTGTGATGTCCTTATATTAGTTAGGTTTAAGTTGTTCTAAGTTCTAGGGGACTGATGACCTCAGAAGTTAAGTCCCATAGTGCTCAGAGCCATTTGAACCATTTTTTAGTGCGGTGGTATGACTAACGTAAATAAAGAATAATGAGTAAATTACTGCAGAAGGTGTCCGTGGTGTTAGGCTAGTGTCATAGTTATATTTTCTACATTTTAAGAGATTCCACCACACTCCCTTTCACCTGTTCTGTGTACTAAGTTTTATCTGCACTGTTCACACTGCATCTAAAAGTATATTTTTAAGGTCTTGCCAAAGTACTTGAATTTATACACACCTAGCCAAATATACCACACAAGTTAAATTTCTAATAAAGAGCAATGAACAACCATGAAGTTTTTGCTGATATTTTGTTGTTGGGAAAGTAATTCATCAGCAATAAGTGTTAATGCCAAGCGTTTAAATTAATCTAAATAGGCTCCACAAATAAAGTCTACAATTTTTTTAAAAGAAAGTCAAACATTTTATGAAACGATTTGTCTAAAACTAAGAGATAACGCAAATTAGAGAAACATTTGATGCTTCTCGTTTTCTGTACATGAGTTCGAGCATCATTCAAATGCACGCCAAATGTTTCTATGATAGATTTTATTTCATTTAGACAAACAGTTTCATAGAACATTTGACTGATTTCTTTCATTCTTTTTACTTTCAAGTTTTATTTAGAAAACATGATCTTATTAACACCTCATTTGCCTTCTTACCGTCTTCTGTTCTAGAAATTTCTAAATTTAGTACTTGATTCGAAACAAGACTTTTTGACAGTTAAATATCACACTAATGTATCTTTCAATGCGCAAAATAGATAGGTCTTGAAGAGATGAACTACTTCACATTTCATTTAGAAAGATAGCAGCAGCTGTTCGTGAAATAATTCGATTTTCCTTCAAATCACTTATTACATTTTCCTTAATTACCCTGAATGCTTTCCAGCAATTTCGTTTTGCAAAAGTAGACCTCACACTGGTCACTTTGTTACCCCATTTGCCCATTTTTCAGTCTTTGTTGGTCTATAAAATTTCGGACAAAAACTAATTGTGTAACTGACCAAAACGTTTCCAGTGTGAATCATACGTCAAAGTACGTCCTCTTACGTGCTGTTATTTGCAAAAAGCATCGTTTCGCTGCCTTGAAGTGTTTACGAAATATGACGATTTTTACGACCACATGTGACACATTGCATTGTCCTGCTGGTAGATGCCATCATACCGTGGGGAAAAAAAACTGCATGTAGGCCTCGATATTGTCCCCAAGGAAAGATATACCTGTGCTGATCCATTGTGCATTCCAGAACGACAGGATCACAGAGTGAATGCCACAAAACGTTCCACGCATGCAGGGTGTTGGCTTTCACACGTTTCACTCTATACATGCCAACGGCCATCTATTCGATGGAACATAAAACGTGATAAGGCCACCTGTTGCCACTCAGTAGACGTCCAGTCACAGTACAACCTCTGACTGTTGTTGCAGTCAGCATTGCTGCATGGACCAGCCACCTGCTGCGGAGGACCACACAAAGCAACGTTGAGGAGACACTGTTAGCAGCCCTTTGGTTCATCTGGTCGGTCAGTTACTCAACAGCTGCACGTCTATACGCCTGTACACATCTCCACAGCCGTTGTTCATCCCTGTCATCTATAGCCCGTGCTGCACCACAGTTGCCTTGCCAACGGATTTCGATAGCACCATTTTGACATGCACGGTATACTTTAATCATGGCCGCACGCGAACAGCCGACCGTTGTGGACGAGCGGTTCTAGGCACTTCAGTCCGGAACCGCGCAGCTGCTACGGTCGCAGGTTCGAATCCTGCCTCGGGCATGGATGTGTGTGATGTCTTTAGGTTAATTAGGTTTAAGTAGTTCTAAGTTCCAAGAGACTGATGACCTTAGAAGTCCCATAGTGCTCAGAGCCATTTGAACCATTTTACAATTCAGCCATGTCTGCATTGTTTTCTGCATTCCCCCAACACGGTTATATACCCTCCCATGCTTGTGCTACCACCTGCTGCCTGTGAATGGTTATGTCACGTTGACGTCCAACATAGGCGGTGGTTACATTAATGTGACTGGACTGTGTAATACTACTCAACACAGCTTGCTTCTCACTTTATCTCGCCTTTTATTTTTGTCGTGAACAGGATTTTTACATATTATATGACAGGGCAAACATGCTCAATGTGCAGTTAAATCATGCAACGCTATTTGCAAACATACCTCAAGACCAACCTGAAAACGACATCTCTTGTATTTGACATCAACCCTCCTGCAAATTAAAAAAAATGGTTCAAATGGCTCTGAGCACTATGACCTGAGCACTCAGGTCATCAGTCCCCTAGAACTTAGAACTACTTAAACCTAACTAACCTAACTAACATAAGGACATCACACACATCCATGCCCGAGGCAGGATTCGAACCTGCGACCGTCGCGGTCGCGCGGTTCCAGACTGTAGCGCCTAGAGGCGCTCGGCTACTTCGGCCGGCTCCTGCAAATTAAAACGTTGTTAATGGGTAGACTATTAACATGTCAGTCCATCCGTTTACAGGTACACAGAAGAATGTCGTCTCTTATTTAACGAGAAAACAAAAGACAAAACTTCTGCTGCTGATTATCTCTCTGTACAAGATTTCGTATTGGTCCTTAGTTTTCTCCTTGCAGTCGTTTCGTGAGACGTATTTGACAGGTCGTAATATGTTTACCCACGATACATCAATGATGCCCGAGTCTTCGTTGACAGCACAGTCTCTCTCTCTCTCTCTCTCTCTCTCTCTCTCTCTCTCTCTTCGTTATTTTTGCAACATCCGACAAAGTAAAATTACTACTAACTAAAAAAGAACTCACTAGCGTTTTCTGGTAGAGAACTCATTAAGATTTTACCGTCTCTCTCTCTTCCAATATATTGGGAAACAAATACCGTCTGCGTGTTGACATCGACCACACATGGTGATCCCATGAAATATATACGGATTGGTCCGCTAGAGCAGGCGACTAGTGATCGAAGTCGCTTCCAAGGATCTGTGTAAAGTTTTGTAGCCTGTATTGGAGGAAGACCATATCGACTATCAGTCACAAGGAGAAGGTTCTTGTGTTGTTGTTTCACAAGCAATTTGATACATTGATTCTTGGTGTAACACGTCGAAACAGTGTATGACTACAGCTATATACACAGCCATACATTTCGTTTTCTACCATGACCTCGAGATCTGTGTCAGGTGCTAAACTGACATTAACACCTTTAGATCCATTGGCTCTCACATAAACCTTGATATCACATGGCGTTAACTGTGCTGCTCGAAGAGAACATTGTCTTCCCTCCAGGGATTCTCATTTGACTTCTCGAAGCATCCATCCTCCAGCCTTTCAGGTATAAGGGATATGTAGAAAACACATCTCAGAACGTGAACTCTGTTGTCATTTTGTGTCATTAGCAGCTCATAAATTGCGGATTATGTTCGTTAAGTCAGGTTACTGCTCCCACATCACACAGAATGGTTGCAATAAAAGAGAGAGGCGGTGGTTCTTAAAGAACAAAATGTGGAAGACATCACAACATATGGAAACTGTAAGAGTTTGTGGCATTGTGAAGAGTTTCTAAACGACTGTCGAAAGGTGAAGAATTCTTCATTTAATCTCATCTTACACAGTGGAGTGGTAGCAGATGTCTCGATGTCCCGTTTCGAAGAGATCAAAAGCATCGATCCCCCACATTGTGGCCATGTACGCGAATACTGTTTCGGCTCTGGCAGTCCCCAGAAGGTGTTGCTCACACCAAGACGCTCTCCATCTCAAACAAGTGCTGTCAGTTAATCATTGTGTCGTAATCAACAGCGCACCAGTGGACTGATGGGATGGAAAAGACACAGTCGATATGGGCTGACGTACTGTAATAAGCACCAAAGTTGATAGTGTGATCAGTATTAGCAATTTTACCTGTTTTTCTGTGATTTCAAAGTCAACCAATGACACGGCAGCATGCTTCCCAGTTTCTGCATCATCGCTAAACCACCTCTCCACTAATTTGCGAGTACCATATGCTAGATGGCGAATGAATGTAGATAGATGAATGTGCAGTCCCTCCATTCAAGGTTAATTCCCGGACAATCACACCTAAGTATACTGGACAGTGTCCTCTATCGGCGCAGTTAGGTTATTCACATATTTCTAGCACTTAATCATAATGCAGAATTTATGATTACGATTGTTTATCTTTCCCTATCTGTATGGGGGTCACAGAGTATTCTCGCATTCATGGGATAAAGTTGGAGATTGAAAGATCTCTTCGCACTGCCTTCAACAAACCTCCTGCAACACTGTAGCCAATTTAATTTGCAACTGACCAGAAGTAGAGAGTACTATACCCGCCACATTCCATGCCTCATGCAGGAACAGACTGAGCTGAGTCCATAACTGCTGTTCAGCAAGGACAGTTGCTCACCAAACTTACGCATGACCTCCATCCAAGTGCACAAGATCTCTTCAGATGCGTGGACGTTGAGGAGGTTAGCACCCCATATCGGTGTATAATAGATATGACAGAGTTGTGGTGATACAACAGATGGTAAAGAAGAAACATGTGGTTTATGTGTGTTGGAGTTCCAAACAGAGAGAGTTTGAAGTATTTTACGTAAATCCACTGAGCTATCATTTCTGAAATATTGTTCTAGTGTCTGGGGTCAGTATTAAGAAGGTACTGGCAAGAGAGAAATGATCGGAGAACATAAACATCCGCACCCCTAAGGCTACAGAGTTCCGCACTTAAACATGCTATAATTTTAAAGCCATGTGATTTCCGAAACATTAGTCATGCGAAGTGCAGCACTCTTAATATTCTAATACAGGACATGTATGTCCAACATCTGACGTACATCCACCCTGAAAATTTCCTATCCCACTTACTATGGTGACAAAATAAAGATGATAAAACTACACTGAAGAGCCAAAGAAACTGGTACACAGTGAGCACGTAGAAGTGCCTTAACACGATATGGCATGGACGCAGGTAATATGTGAAGTAGTGTTGGAGGGAATTGACACCATGAATCCTGGAGGGCTGTCCATAAATCCGTAAGAGTATGAGGGGGTGAAAATCTCTTCTTAACAGCACGTTGCAAGGCATCCAAGATATGCTCAATAATGTTCATGTCTGGGGAGTTTGGTGGCCAGTGGAAGTGTTTAAATTCAGAAGAGTGTTCCTGGAGCCACTCTGTAGCAATTCTGGACGTGTGGGGTCATGGGGTGTCTCATTGACCTGCTGGAATTGCTCAAGTCCGTCGGAATGCACAATGGACATGAATGGATGCAGGTGGTCAGACAGAATGCTTACGTACGTGTACTTGTCGGAGCCGTATCTAGACGTATTATGGGGTCCCATATGACTCCAACTGCACACGCCCCACACCATTACAGAGAGTGATGAGGATGAGGTCGAGACTGTATCAATGGGCCACACCGATGGCTACGCTGCACTTGAGGCTGCCACGCGCTACTTGGAACAACAACATGAGGCGATACCTTGTCCTTCAGACGGTGGCGTGATACTACCGCGCGGAAACGTTAAAGCTTCACAAAAAAAATACACTCCATAATTATTTCACGAAGTAAACTGTTACCAGACTTAGGTTAAAACGCTTATCTTGCCAATGTAAATGCCTATGTAAACACTTCGCTTTAATGAACTTCATATTTTCTTTTCAACATCCCATATAAATTTTAATAGTCTGAGTTATCAATAGTTCGAGATGATCCCTGTCCCGTTCTACTCGAACTGTATTTAAAGTCAGGTGTGTTTCCTGTTTTCTTCTGTAATTTAAAACGATCACAACGAAATTATGTGACGAAATCATAAGAAACCCTTGAGTCTGAGCTGCAGTGCTGTGTAGATAAAAATGCAGCTTTTCATAATCGTCAGATGACTGATGGAATTGGCAAAACTTTACTAATCATTACTTTGTTATTATTATTATTATTGTTATTATTTTTAGGGTGGAGCTGAAGGAATGGAAACGTTGGATTTTCACCACACTGAATATTCGTATTTTTCTTAAGTATTCATCTTCAAGCCAACAGCAGAATACCCACTCACAAAAGTTGAGAACAAGAATATAAATCTGTGTCCAATGCAATAATCTATCAGACATTCACAATGGGGGCGGGGGAGGGGAGAGGGTGAGTTGGGGTGAACAGTGGTGTGGTAGAATGTAGCACTAGTTTATCGCCTCCATAACGAGGTGACACACTGCTGTGGAAGAAATTAATTCGTTCGCAGGAAGATGCGAGTCGATCAGGACACCACGACGTCCCAACCATAATTCTCTGCGGATACTCTCGCGTCCTACCCCGATCTGCTCCCCTCGCGGCACTCACTTCCACCCAGCCTATTTCTTGCTACCAAAAGGTGCCAGCCCCCAATCGCAGAATTACGAACCACTGCGGTCCAGTTGCGAGGATTCCCTCCAAAAGAGTATCTCATCCAAAACAGCGCGTCTTTTTCAGCCTCCAGTGGACCGCGCGGGTTCGCCGAGCGGTCTGGGGCGCCTTGTCACACGGTCCGCGCGGCGGCCCCCGGCGGAGGTTCGAGTCCTCCCTCGGGCATGAGTGTGTCCGTTGTCCTTAGTGTAAGTTAGTTTAAGTTAGATTAAACAGTGCGTAAGCTTAGGGACCGATGACCTCAGCAATTTGCTGCCATAAGACCTTACGACAAATTTCCAATTTCCAGCTTCCAGTGAGAACATGAAACTCTTCCCTGCCGCTAAAAAGCATTCATTTCAGCGCTGCGATCTGACGTCACACATCGTCACGCCATCTGCACGTTCTCCCGCAGATGTCCAAAGACTCGCAATTGGTTTCAAGAAATTCAGATAGAACTGCTACAAAGCTACCGTTTGTTTCATGTGGCCCTCGCATTCTACAAGCGGGCGTATACTTATATTCAAAAGAAGTAAAACACGGAAGGGCGGGCCCGACTCCCGCATACGGCGCCGTATTGCACTCCAGCTGGACAGTAGCCGCAAGCAGTTGGGTGGGAGGACAACGCCTGCCGCCCCTTGTGGGTTCGGGGTCGACCTCACTTCCAAGAATCTTAGGCCAGCCTAGCTGCACTCCTATTACCCGACCATCGACCCGCTTGGCCAAAACGCTTCCTATCGCTCTGTGTCAGGTCCAATGCACTGAACATTCGCATGTGACCCATTAATATTCGTAATCCATTCACTGAGTTAATAAAGACAGATGTGCAAATTACACAGGGCTCCCTGCTGCCAGTCACTGTGGTTTATAATATCACTAACATTTTCATATCGATTTTCCTTCTAGTCAGACTCAGAATGATAAATATATTCTCGTTTTTTGATGAAACTGAAATGCAAAATGCTTGCCGTGTTTCAACATTTAATAGTTTTTATAAATATATTAACGTCTTCTACTGTAGTTATATTATTTTGGATAGCATGAACATCATCAGTTGTCTGACATTTCAGTTTGTTTATATCAACAGTCTTAGCAATCGTGCTGTGTTTACACATTTATGATTACTTTCGCTTTCTTCAATGATTACGTTTTGTCCTTCTACTGTGTTTTCAGACAGATCATTGATGCCTTCTCCGGAATTCTGACCACGAGAATCTGATTTAGCATCATCATTACGAAGGATACGACTCAAGAAGTGCATACACTTACACATATTTCTTATTATGCTTTCACCAATGCAACTACAGCCGTACTTGTGGATGAAAACATTTGGATGTCTGCAAAACATTTTATATTTGCAGTTTAAATCGACGAGTCGTGCTGTATATAGATTTCATAACTGGCCAGCTTCCCATGTTTGTTTCGAAACACATACTCAGATCTCTTAGTAAGAGATTTTCTGTGCCGATGCTTGAGATTGACCTAACTTTAACTCTTCCCAGTAGTGTCAAGCGATCAGACAATTTTTGTCTTTACAAGGTGCCTGATTGCATGTATTGCTTTATCAGGCGTCTATACCGACTTTCGTTTTAAAAATATGTATTTTACAGTATTATGCATGGACTCCAACTGCATATTTGTGTTGACTTCTGCTCCTGTTCTGCAGCAATAAGCCCATAATTTATAGGCTCTTGAATAATGATCCTAGAAATAAGATCCAAATGCTCTTATTTCGTCATTGAAGAGCTGGTGAATAATCCTTTCCAGCATCAAATTGAAAGCTTTTACTTCCATTTCCTGAAGCAGAGCTCTTAGTGTATGTAGTGCAGTCTTTCTTTTGTTAGGATTTATAATTAAATGCATTTTTATTCCATGCCCTTATCACGTGCGATATGCAAAATAAACGCATGTCTGCATATTCATTACTCCTTGCCAGGCACTGTAGAAAGACTCTAATGTCTGACATACAGTACTCTGCAACTTATGTTTCGGACTTTATTTTCAGTACTGAAGGAAAAAGACTCTAGAACGCTTTTATCTGCTGTATTTGTTATGAAAAATGCACGCGGGGATCCTTGTTTCACATCATCTATATAAAACCAGTAGAATTATCATGTGAAACAGATAAGCGCCGGCTTCGATGGCCGAGCGGTTCTAGGCGCTACAGTCTGGAACCGCGCGACCGCTACGGTCGCAGGTTCGATTCCTGCCTCGGGCATGGATGTGTGTGATGTCCTTAGGTTAGTTAGGTTTAAGTAATTCTAAGTTTTAGGGGACTGATGACCTCAAAAGTTAAGTCCCATAGTGCTCAGAGCCATTTGAGCAGATAAGCGTTCATTCCATATGTCCCAACAATGCAGACACAGTCTGTCCAATATTTAATTAAAACTTCCTGCAGGGATTATGTCATTATAGCAAGAGCAATGTGGTCCTTACTGAAATTTTGAATTCCGACAAGAGAACGTCTTGAGGTGTATGAAATAAGGCATAACTTCTCCCTGACAGCTTTTCTGCTTCTACTCAGGCCTCCATACTAACAGCGTCATTTGTATACCTTACTGCCTCATTGTATAGAGAAAATCGTTCTCAGTATTGTAGAGGTCATGTCTTGAAATTAGATGTCTCTGCTTAAAATCATCCTCAGACATATTTGACTGCACATGATCCATTATGTTGCTGTACAGTACTTTCTTAGCTACTTTTGCTCTAATTTACCTCCGCTCTGAAATGTCTGAAGTTAGGTGCCCTATTTTATTTTTGTGACCTACCAGAGTAGAAGTCAACAGAAACGTATCCCTCTTTGTGAAAAACTACTTTCATTTTAGTCAGACAATACCATCAGTTTTAAATGTTTCTTGAATTTTAAGTTCTCTGCTTATATCATCTGGGAAAATTTTAGGGGTGTCATACCCCGATATATTGCAGTATAATGCAAGGGCGTACCCAGGATCTGAACTAAGGGGGGGGGGGGGGGGCAGGTCATACTAGTCTCAGGAAACATGGACTCGAGACAACATACAGCACTTCTTATTAAATAAAACAGTAAACCAGTGAAAACTGCTTTTAATAAACATTTTAAATACAAGAATGCACTTGTACAATCCGAGAAAACATGCAGCATTTCTTATTGAATAAAATAGTAAACTAGTGAAAAACTGCGAATATCTTCTGGGGGGGGGGGGGGGCAGCTGCCCCTCGCTGGGTACGCCCGTGGTATAATGGTAAAAACATAGACTCACCGGCTAACATCTTACCCACCCTTGCCTTGTAAAAATAGCTTTCATTACCGAACTCATGCCTTCCCGTTTTGAAGTTAATGTCATGATTATTACCCACATGATCATTAAAACTGTTGCGCTCCATATAATTCTCCCGAAATATAGCACCGTTAAGTAATTTGCTCAGTTTCTTTGGCGGCTCCTCAAATTCTTGACTGGCACAAATGTTCGAAAAATGCCTTTTCAATGTAAAACGCGTTTCGAATTGTTTATCGAATAAATTGCATACAAGTGACATTTTGGAAGTTCTATTAATTACACAGTACATATCTAGAATATGAAAACATACGGCAGATTCAGCAAAACACAGAAATAACGTTCCAACCTCGCTTAACGCATAAAAATAACATGGCGCAACTTACAGAAACAGCAGACGAATCATGCTGGCTGAAAGAGTTAAAACTGCGTTACTTAAAGCTTCGAATGCTAGGAAATTTAAAGTTTCTTTGATTACTAACAAGGGAAACTCCCCATCGCACCCCCCTCAGATTTAGTTATAAGTTGGCACAGTGGATAGGCCTTGGAAAACTGAACACAGATCAATCGATAAAACAGGAAGAAGTTGTGTGGAACTATGAAAAAAAAAAAGCAAAATATACAAACTGAGTAGTCCATGTGCAAGATAGGCAACATCAAGGAAGGTACGAGTTCAGGAGCGACGTGGTCCCGTGGTTAGCGTGAGCAACTACGGAATGAGAGGTCCTTGGATCAAGTCTTCCCTCGAGTGAAAAGTTTATTTTCACAAAGTTATGATCTGTCCGTTCGTTCATTGACGTCTCTGTTCACTGTAATAAGTTTAGTGTCAGCGTTTTGCGACCGCAACGCAAAACTGTGCGATTAGTAGACGAAAGGACATGCCTCTCCAATGGGAACCGAAAACATTTGATCGCAAGGTCATAGGTCAACCGAATTCCACAGGAAAACACGTCTGATAAATTCTATACGACACTGGTGACGGCATGTGCGTCACATGACAGGAATATGTTGTCGACACACCTAACTTGTACACTTGGCGAATGGGTAAAAAGATTCTTCTACCTTGCCCGATTTAGGTTTTCTTGTGGATGTGATAATCACTCCCAAAAAAGTGATGAAAACATAAGAGTTTGTCACAGAAACTGCAACAAATGAATGCAACAGTTTCACTGTGACACAGTTTTCCCTGTGCTGTGTCAAAACATATGTTTTCAACGTTTTCAAATTTTTCCGTGTGTAGACCGTCAAATCCTGCATATGTCCAAGCAAATCTGAATATGTCCTGGAATATTGGAGAGCGAAGTTGATTATTTAAAAAAATTAAATTTTTCACTCGAGGGAAGACTTGAACCAAGGACCTATCATTCCGCAGCTGTTCACACTATCCACGGGACCACGACGCTCCAGGGCTCAGTTTCTCCTAGATGTTGTATATCTTGCGCATGGACTACTCACTTTGTATATTTTGTTTATTTTTTCATAGTTCCACACAACTTCTTCCTATTTTCTCGATTGATCTGTGTTCAGTTTTTCAAGGCCTATCCACTGTGCCAACTTATAACTAAATCTGAGGGGGGTGCGATGGGGAGGTTCCCTTGTAAGTAATTTCATGTAATAAATGTAAAAATGCCACTATATTGTATTAAGGAATCCAGAAAAAATTGCATGTTGTTGCCAACAGCGTGCAGCCTCCAAACGCTCGCGCGCGCCAGTTGTTTGTCACTCTCCGCGCCACCGTAGCCGCTGGGGTGAGCAGGTTTTGCATATGCGCAAGGTGAGGTGCGGCTGCTGGCCACCATGGGGCAGCAGCCACGCGTGCAACAAGAAACAGACGGCGTTGGCGGTATACTTATGGCGAAGTGCAACCTCTTGCAGTGGAATTCAACTGCTCGCTCTGTTCCGGGCCAGGAACGTACTACATCTCGTAGTTTATCAATCAGAATTCGCTTATACCAGCCCAGACGTTCCGCTGTGCTCTGCGCCACGCGGCACGGCCCCGCGGACGTCCCTCTTCAAGCCACTCGAGATGAGGCTCCTGTCGGCATTGGTATCACGCCAGTGAACTTTGTTTCTGCTGTTCTCAAGTGATAACGAACGATTTTTCAGTTGTTATTAGAATCACTTAATTATGAGCTTGTGCCGTGAATAAAGAGTTTTTAATTTCAATTTGGGACTCACCGTCTACTACGGCGTGCACCACCAAGAAAGGAATAGAACAGATAGTGTCTGCAAACACTAGAACCGTTCAGCCTTCTATGCCGTCGCATTACACCTCATATGAATATTATGGTAGCCTAGGGGCGTCGTTCATATGAAACTATCAGGGTCTAAATTACTAATACTGTGCGCCGACTGTGAGAGACTGCAAAGACAATGAGCACCACACTCAGCCTGGAGAACCTATTATTATTCGGGTTCTGTCTGTCTTAAGTTTACTGCAGGATGAAAAACTCTTTAACATTGATTCTCTTTGCTTTTATTGACAAAGCATCACCAGTGATTATACTGCACTCATTACAAGTAAATGATACGCGTCGTTCTTTCAGTATTGACAGACTGAATAACAATTTTGCTTAAGGATGACTCTTTGTAGACTACACTCCTTGTTCCGCGTTCTGATAATAATTGTTTCTCTTTTCATGTTAGCAGACGCTAGAATAGAACTGCACTGCACACATTCGCTGGATTCTTTTTGTCCACAGCTTTATGGACCATCTTTTCCGGTCATTGTTGATTTAGAACTGTATGTTATTCGTACCTTACGAAGTCTCTCACAGTGACAGTGAATAGATGCACCAATAAGACATGAGATGACACATTTCGAACATAGTATACATTACAAATGGACGTATCGTTGGTCACTATGGAGCTAATAATCACAACTTCGGAAAAGGATGAGAAAAAAACTAGTAAGCATATTTATTTAGAGAACCACAACTTCGGAGTAGGATCAGGAAAACTCTTATCAATATTTATCCATCGATATTACAGGATTTTATGTTTCCATGAGAACCATGTTACGTGTTAGCGTAGTTTTCATAGTTCCATTAACGAAAGAATGGTCCAATCCGACATGTCGAAACCTAACCTAAACTTTTTCACACAGGAAGAATATGCCGAAATAAATGCGACGTAAAAATTTTTGCTGCTAAGGCGCACTGCGAGTATTTTTTTAAAATGTTAAAGTTTTAGCGACCCGCAGCCGTCTACCATGTGTGTGTGTGTGTGAGTGTGTGTGTGTGTGTGTGTGTGTGTGTGTGTGTGTGTCAGTGCGCGAGCGTCAAATTCTCGCGCGTGCGTCAGTAGTTCCGTGAGCGCCGCCAGCCGCGCTGGGTTTATTCGCGCGAAGCGCGGACCATTTATTCCTTGTTTTTGTTACCTTTCGCATGTTAATTATTTTTATCTCTCTCTCTCTCTCTCTCTCTCTCTCTCTCTCTAGTGTGTGTTCCTTTCACATGTGTTCAGTAACGCTAGCAACGAGGAGCTCACTGACCTCGACTAGACTACTGCACATTACTAGAATCGTGAGCTCTGTGTTTTAGCACCACCGGCCGCGGTGCCCGAGCGGTTCTAGGCGCTTCAGTCCGGACGCACGCGGCTGCTACGGTCGCAGGTTCGAATCCTGCCTCGGGCATGGATGTGTGCCATGTCCTTAGGTTAGTTAGGTTTAAGTAGTTCTAAGTTTAGGGGATTGATGACCTCACCGGTTAAGTCCCATTGTGTTTCGAGCCATTTGAACCATTTTTGTTTTAGCACCACACATAAAAATAGTAGTAGTAGTAGTAACAGCTTTATTCATCCATAGATCTCTTTTTTACAAGGATATAGGACATGTCAAAGTATTTACAAATTTAGATCAATTTAAAATAAGCTAATTCGTATACACATATATTTACAGACTTCTAGTTAGAGACAATCATTAGATTTACTCCTGGTATACAATACTTTTTTTTACAAATAACTTATTAAATAATGTAATGCCACATAAAGTTCCATCGTTTAGTTTAACGTAAAAAAAAGACAATTCGTGTCCGAATTGTTCGCAAAACTGTCAGTACTTTACGGCATGAACCATCTTCGAACAACCAGCTACCACCCGGCAAGCAATGGACTGGTGGAACTATGGCATCGCACCCTAAAAGCAGCCCTGATGTGCCATGTGACTGGGTGGACTGAGGCGTTACCAATCGTCCTACTCTGACTCCGAAACATATACGGATCCGACCTGGGTGGTTCCTCGGCCAAACTAGTATATGGAAAGCACTGAGACTACCCCGTGGTTTCATAGAAGCAGTTTCAAGACAAGAAGTGGGTCCTTCTACGCTCGTTGGGCGTCTCAGAGAGCACATCTAGAAGGTACGCCCCCCACAGTCATCCAGGCACAAGGACCTCAGCTCGTGCTCTCACGTTATGCTACATAGTGACGGCATCAAAACGGCTCTCCGACAGTCCTACACTTGTCCACAGCAGGTTATTAATAGGGGAGACCACAACTCGACATTCTCTTGAAAGGGAGGCGTGTCACTGTCGCTATCGACAGAGTCAAGCATGTCTACATTTTCCACGAGCCGCCACCAGCGGACAGACAGCTATTGCCGTTCTCCCGTCAGCCGACGGTACATCTAGCAGGCATTTTGGCTCGCAGTATAGATGTTTTACTAACGGCATGGCAAAGTCGCGGGACCTAATTCATTTACACTGCGGCTAAAACACCCGCTAGACGTGCTGTCGGGTGACGGGAGAACGGGAATAGTTGTCTGTTCGCTGGGGGCGGCTCGTGAGAAACGTAGGCTGACTTGACTCTGTCAGTAGTGACAGTGATACGTTTCCTGTTCGGGAGACTGTCTAGTGTGCGGTCTCCCCAACTGACAACCTGGTGTGGACCGGTGTAGGGCGGTCGGAGAGCCGGTTTGATGCCGTCACTTCGAAGCATTACGTGAGAGCACGGGCTGAGGTCCTTGTGCACGAACAGCGGGCCAATGCCGTGCCTGGACAGCTGTGGAGGGCGTATCTTCTGGATGTGCTCTCTGAGACGCCCAACGAGCGTAGAAGGACCCACTTCTTGTCTTAGAGCTGCTTCTACGAAATCGTAGGGTAGTCTCAGCACTTCCCCATACACTAATTCGGCCGAGGAACCACCCAGATCGGATCTGTATATGTTTCGGAGTCCGAGTAGGACGATTGGTAAAGCCTCAGTCCACCCAGTCGCATGGCACATCAGGGCTGCTTTTAGGGAGCGATGCCATAGTTCCACTGTTCCATTGCTTGCCGGGTGGTAGCTGGTTGTCTGAAGATGGTTCATGCCGCAAAGTACTGACTGTTTGCGAACAATTAAGACTCAAACTGTCTGCCTCTTTCTGTGGTGACGTGGAGCGAGCAGCGAAACCGCGATATCCAATGCGACAGAATGGTAGGCCGAGATATCATCTATTGGTACTGCTTCCGGCCAACGAGTGAATCTGTCGACGATGGTGAGCTGAGCAGGTAGCGTTGGCCATTTGAAGGCGGCAAGCGGTCCGAAGACGTCAACGTGAACATGTGTGAATCGCACTGTGACGTCGGGGAAATTACCTACTGGTGCATGTACGTCTCTACCGACTTTACTGTGTTGGCACTGGAGACAACACTTCGTCCACTTCCTACAATCCTTCATTCCTCCCGGCCACACAAAGACGGAGCGTAGATCTCGTACCTGGGTGGCTCAGACTGTGTAGAGATTCGAACGCTTGCCGTCTAAGTTCGGAGGCAGAAATGGAAGTGGCTTGGTCGTGGATACATCGCCATACAGTTGCACGCCGTCGCCAGGAATGTCTACGCGTTGTAGTTGCAATGAAGTCTGTGCAGCTTTTAATAAATCTCAGAGCTCTTGGTCTCACCTCTGTGCTTCTGGGAGTGCCGCGTAGTCCAGTGTAGAGACGCTGCCGACGTGAGAGAGACAGTCCCCTATGATGTTGTCAATCCTGGAAATGTGTAGAACGTCCGTGGTGAATTGGGCAGCGTGTAGTAGTTGACTGTGTTGCCGCGGCTAGCAGTTTAGATTATTTTGCCGGAAGGCGAATGTCAGCGGCTTGTGGTCTGTACATATTGCGAAGGCGCGAGCCTCGACGTGAGGACGAAAGTATTCGACAGCCTCGTTCATCGCCAGCAGTTCACGGTGGTATGCGCTCCATCTCTTCTGCGAGATGGTCAGCTTTTTAGAGACGAAAGCTAGCGGATGCCAGGCCTCATCAACGCGTTGCTGAAGCACGCCACCTATCGCTGTCTGGCTCGCATCTACAACCATAGCCAACAGAGCATTCAGCTCTGGATGTGCCAACAATGCCGCGTCCTCTATCACTTGTTTTGTTTTCTAAAATGCTGCGATCATGTTGTCCGTCCAGGTAATCGTCGAGTTGCCTTTAGCCTTCGGGCCCGCCAGCGCGGCTGTCAGCGGCTCTTGAACTTCAGCTGTATGCAGCAGATGCCACCGATAAAAGTTCAGCATACCTAGGCAGCGTCATAATTCCTTGCATTGGCCGGCCGGGGCAGCTGACGAATAGCCTCTATTTTCTCCGGAAGTAGTAGCGAGCATGAAGGAGTAATGTGGTAACCTGTGAAGTCAATTTGCGACTGTCCGAAGATACACTTCGCCACGTTCAGCACAATTCCTTATTCACTTAGCCGTTGAGAAACCTCCACGAGATGCTGGCGATGTTCTTTTGGCGAGGCTGAGATGACCAAAACGTCTTCGAGGTAAGCGAAACAGAATGACAGGCCTCGCAGCATTGAATCGACGAACTTTTGCCACGTTTGCGAAGCATTCCGGAGACCCAAAGTCATAAATTTGCTTTCAAATAAGCCAAATGGCGTAATAATGGCTGTGTTTGGTATATCTTCGTCCGCCACCGGAATCTGTGTGTAGGCCTTGGTACAATCTACACTACTGGCCATTAAAATTGCTACACCACGAAGATGACGTGCTCCAGACGCGAAATTTAACCGACAGGAAGAAGATGCTGTGATATGCAAATGATTAGCTTTTCAGAGCATTCACACAAGGTTGGCGCCGGTGCCGACATCTACAACGTGCTGATATGAGGAAAGTTGAATCCGATTTCTCATACACAAACAGCAGTTGACCGGCGTTGCCTGGTGAAACGTTGTTGTGATGCCTCGTGTAAGGAGGAGAAATGCGTACCATCACGTTTCCGACTTTGATAAAGGTCGGATTGTAGACTATCGTGATTGCGGTTTATCGTATCGCGACATTGCTGCTCGTGTTGGTCGAGATCCAATGACTGTTAGCAGAATATGGAATCGGTGGGTTCAGGAGGGTAATATGGAACGCCGTGCTGAATCCCAACGGCCTCGTATCACTAGCAGTCGAGATGACAGGCATCTTATCCATATGGCTGTAACGGATCGTGCAGCCACATCTCGATCCCTGAGTCAACAGATGGGGAAGTTTGCAAAGCAACAACCTTCTGCCGGACAGTTCGACGTTTGCAGCAGCATGGACTATCATCTCGGACACAATGGCTGCGGTTACTCTTGACGCTGCATCACAGACAGGAGCTCCTGCGATGGTGTACTCAACGACGAACCTGGGTGCACGAATGGCAAAACGTCATTTTTTGGGATGAATCCAGGTTCTGTTTACAGCATCATGATGGTCGCATCCGTGTTTGGCGACATCGCGGTGAACGCATATTGGAAGCGTGTATTCGTCATCGCCATACTGGCGTATCACCAGCCGTGATGGTATGGGGTGCCATTGGTTACACGTCTCGGTCACCTCTTGTTCGCATTGACGGCACTTTGAACAGTGGACGTTACATTTAAGATGTGTTACGACCCGTGGCTCTACCCTTAAATCGATCCCTGCAAAACCCTACATTTCAGCAGGATAATGCACGACCGCATGTTGCAGGTCCTGTACGGGCCTTTCTGGATACAGAAAATGTTCGACTCATGCCCTGGCCAGCACATTCTCCAGATCTCTCACCAATTGAAAACGTCTGGTCAATGGTGGCCGAGCAACTGGCTCGTCACAATACGCCAGTCACTCCTCTTGATGAACTGTGGTATCTGGTGAAGCTGCATGGGCAGCTGTACCTGTGCACGCCATCCAAGCTCTGTTTGACTCAATGCCCAAGCGTATCATGGCCGTTATTACGGCCAGAGGTGGTTGTTCTGGGTACTGATTTCTCAGGATCTGTGCACCCAAATTCCGTGAAAATGTAATCACATGTCAGTACTAGTATAATATATTTGTCCAATGCATCCCCGTTTATCATCTGCATTTCTTCTTGGTGTAGCAATTTTAATGGCCAGTAGTGTAGTACACTATACACATAAGCGCCGCTTAACACGTAGTTTAAGCCGTGGGGCAGTGGTATCGGGTACCTATTAGGTATTGTGCCGGTGTTCAGTGCGCTATAATCCCAAGAAAGGCCACCACGCACCACCCTTTTTGGGCACGAGGTGTAACGGTGAAGACCAAGGGCAGTCAGACGGACGCAAGATGCCCTTTTTAATCATGTTACCAAACTCGGCCTTGGCTATCTTCAAATGGTCCGGCGCCAGTCGTCGTGGTCGGCAGGAGATTGGCGGCCTCTCAGTTGCCTTGATATACTCCACAGTGTTGTGCCTGACGTCCTTCGGAATGCCCGGTGGCTTTGCTAACGCTGGAAAGTCCTTCAGTAGCGCGGCGTACTCATCGTCAATGGCGGTAATCAAATGATTCAAATGCCTCTGAGCACTATGAGACTTAACATCAGAGGTCATCAGTCCCCTGGCGGTAATCAGCCGGGCAGATTAGGTGGATGTTGACGCCGGAAACCTGCGGCCGTCAGCCCGGTGGTCGGGTCTACGAGGCGGGTGTTGGTCATATCTGGCAAAAGGCAATAATACGTCAAGAAATCCGCTCTTATTATTGGCTCTGCCCCATCCACCACCGTGAAAATCCAAAGGAACTCGCGGCGGAGACCAAGATCCAGCTCTATTCTGTGCAAGCCGTACGTTGCAACAGGCGAGTTATTCGCGGCCGCCAGGCAGAGCGACGTACGCGGTCGTCACTGATGTAACATCATACGTGGGTAAATACGTAAGTCGGAGCCAGTATGAAGCAAGTACTTACAGTCGGTGTGTCGATCGCTGATGAATAGGCGCTGCGATGGCCGGCAATCGGACGAAGTGCCCACGTTCAGTTGCCGCTGGCATTTGAGAACTCGCACGGTTTGACGCAGCGTTGCGCACGTTCCCCGAAACGCCGGTGGTACCAGCACACGTCCTTCCGTGAGTCGGGTGACGGCGCAGGCGAGCGGCACGCGGACCTGCTGTGAGAGGGTCTCCTGTATCTTGGCCGGCTGCGATCTGCACCGACGCTGCTTATTCTGTTATTCTGTTGCGTCAGTTGATAGACCTTCGCCGCTAATGCATCGTACTCAGCTAGCGCTACCGTGGTGGCTGTACTCGCGCACTGCACGGCTGATACCGTAATAGGTACAGATGAGACGGCATCCAGCAACTCGTCGGCCAATTCTGCCGTGGCGTCAAACGACATCTCCGACTGCGTCGCGATAATCGCTTTGACATATGAAGGTAAACGACTGCTCCAGATTGTACACAGCAGACTATCGGGAACAGTATCAGTGTCCGTTTTACTTCTAAGATACCGCATATACTGTGACGGTGTTCCGTCTCCAATATCTTCTCGAATTATAACCTGACGGATGCGCTCTTCTTGTAATGCAGATACGCGGTGCATCAGTTTCATCTTCAACCGTTCGTCCTTCAGGTGGTGCGACAATGATATATAGCACTTCTGCTCAAATTGACTCACCACCAATGCAAATTTAGATGCGTTTGCGGTAACGCCTGAATAAATAAAATTTGCCTCTACTTGGGCAAACCAGCCGCGCGGGATTAGCCGAGCGGTCTCGGGCGCTGCAGTCATGGACTGTGTGGCTGATCCCGGCGGAGGTTCGAGTCCTCCCTCGGGCATGGGTGTGTCTGTTTGTCCTTAGGATAATTTAGGTTAAGTAATGTGTAAGCTAAGGGACTGATGACCTTAGCAGTTAAGTCCCATAAGATTTCACACACATTTGAACTTTTTTTTTGGGCAAACCACCACGCTTCTATCGGCGGTTTGTACAGCGCTTCCTCCTTAGCGCGCGAATTGTCGAATAACGCAGCCGTGACAGAACTTAACGCCATGTTGCGAGAAGTCCAAAGTGCACACAAACGAATTTTAAAAATTTAAACCATACCACAAATTCCTCAAATCACTAATTTTTTGAAGAAATTGCAGTTCATATTGACAGCTAAACTGTTGCAGATGTAACTGTCACACAAGTGACTAGCAGAGGAAAGAAAATCAAGGCAGTGAACGGCTTTACATTACAAACGACTTCCATCAGTCGGGACTTTAATTTGTTGGCGTGAAATATTTTATAACAGTTCCCGTAGAAAAGTTCTCATGATCATTTTTCAATAACCTATATTTTGCTAACAAAGAAACAGTGCCTTGTTTACTCACTGTAGTCGTCACAAAAGTTCCAATTGTCTGTTGGATGACGAAAAAACATTATCCTAACATCAGGCGTAACCTCCTCCTTCCTAATCAGCCTACTGGATTGCGATATAACTGACAGTGATCGCATATGCCTAATGAAAGTTTGCAGTCAGTAAGGCTATCGTTACCGAAGGAAAATAACCCCCGCTGATTGGAGGAAAGTGTACAACAGACTCTTCTGAAGGAAGAATCTATCCTATATTTAAGCTAAATACTGATGATAATTTTGAAATGGGTGGAATATAGTGCAATTGCCCACGAACCGCACAGAGGGGAAGAAGGTTGTCACGTAATATTTACTACAAAAATCACAGGTAACA
Organism: Schistocerca cancellata; assembly: GCF_023864275.1. Classification (NCBI taxonomy): domain Eukaryota; kingdom Metazoa; phylum Arthropoda; class Insecta; order Orthoptera; family Acrididae; genus Schistocerca; species Schistocerca cancellata. Next base: position 328,444,981 of record NC_064629.1, read on the forward strand.
TAAAGAAAGCAGTGATTAACTAGAAAATGGATAATTAAACGGTTGCCAGCCCGGTAGGGCAATGAATCTCCAGAATCTTGAGAAAAGTAATGGCAAAGAAATTAAAGTAAATAATCACTGGCGTGGCAACAGTAAGTTGTCACGCTTCTCCACAGCACAACAGTTCGCTAGAAAATGAATGAATCAGAAAGCACTGAGTTTGCAGTTACTTATTCTGAAATACTAAATTTTGAAAGTAACGTTAAATGAAATTACTGGTTAAATAAACGACAGGCTTAGCTCAAACACTGTTATGTAAAAAATTACTTTCAGTAACCTCAGCGCAACGTAGCGCAAAATTTAGAAAAAGGCAAGTAATTTACTTTTGATTATTGAAAGATTGAACCGAATTTGCTTTAAGCAAATATGCAATTGGTTTTACTTTTAAAATAACAACAATAGAATACATACCAAGCCAGCAGAAGTCACTCGCTAAGCTAAAAACAGAATAAATGAACTTGCGCATTGTTGATTTGTGCAGTATCTTTAGTTATTAGTTTTGCCAGAGAAATGTCATTTTACTTTAAGTAGGCTCTGTTATGCAATACAAGAATGAACAGTTTAGACTGAAACCGGTTTTTTAGCAAACACACAAACTGGCAGTAAATAGCTAATTACTTTCCATATTCTTACGGCACTCGGTGATTGCATGGAAAGGAAAGGGACCCTGCTTGTTAATAATGACTGAGGACAATGACAACACAGGTGCCCAACAAGTTTGAACTATTGCAAGTTATTATTCAAGTTATTCATACTTTGTGAAAGAAAATCAACTGGGCAAAGACTCTGCATTACTATGTTTGTCAGTAAACAGTCTTACGATGTTGTAGCTGTGCGGACGACGAAGAATGTAGCCGACGACAATGCTGAGCTGCCGTTTTTGCTGCTGCTGCTGTTCGATGAGAACCTCGAGTCGTCTCCAGAGCCACGGATAATTATGGGATAGGCAGGAGTTGGAACTGCAGCTTCCTCCGTATGTCCACTCCTGTCGTTCCCTCAATACTCGCGGGTTAACGATTCAGGCGCGTCTACATTGGCGCGAGCATGGCTGCACAACGCGGCGGCGGGAGCGCGCAACAAACGCTTCTGCACTCTTTCATAACTAAATCTGCTCTGCCTCCTCTCTGCTCGCAACGTGACAGAGACTCTCCATACGCACAGCTACTACCATTTTGTCGTTGCTTTCGACACATTTCAATTAAGTTCCCTTGGCTATTACCCAGCAATTTACAATATTTTCATTGAAATTACAATCAATTATATCTTCTTCTTCCTTCATGCATTAGGCTTTCCCTCAGCCTGTTGTAGCTACACCTGGTCCTTCCATCGTTTTGCATGTCTTCCAGTGCACCTTTCACCTTGCGGAATATATCGCCAAAAATGTAGTGGTAATCTTGATTTGTCCATTCGTAACAGATGGGATATCCATTTTTGTCGGTATTCGTCAACCCTACTGTTTACATCGAAAATATTTAATTTGTATTTCTTTTGTAGTCTAGCTTGGTGTATCCCGCTATGTAGGAATTTCCTTTCATTGGCTTGTAATCTTATTTTATCTCTATTTTTCATTACACAAGATTCACTTCCATATAATAATGTTGGTACTGACATAACTTTAGAAAATTTTAGATCTGTTTCTGTTCTTACTTTACGTTGGAAGACTCTTCTGATAGTGCCATTTAAGTAGTTAAATTTCTCAATTTTGTCTTTTTGATCTAGGTCTCCCTTGTACGACAGCATGGTTCCTAGAAATCTGAATCTATCTACTTGCTCTATAATCTTGTTGTCTATAATTATTTTTGTTCTTACTATATTTTTCCACAGAAAGCCATCGCTTTTCTTTTTTGTACTGATATTGACATAATACATATATCTGGCATGTTTGGTATAGTTCGTAGGCAGCTCTCAGCAGTCCATCTTCATTGTTCGAAATTAACACTTGGTCATCTGCGAATAACTAAGTCATAATGTAATCTTTTTGGTTGAAGTTATATGTATAGTTCTTCAGTTTCATTGTCCATTGCCGTATAATGTCGTCAACGTATATATTAAAAAGCAGCGGAGAGGGGCTGCAACCTTGTCGAACTCCTAAAGTAATAACCTTTATTGTTTCTTCATTATCCCCAATTATTTGGATTCTTGTATTAGAATAGATATTTTGAATTACCTCTACAATGTGTATTAGTATACCTCTTTTTATTAAAATTTCCCACAATAGCTGTCTATTTACTTTATCGAAAGCCTTTACATAATCGACGAAAAGGATGTGTGTTTCTTTATTGAATTCCTTATGTTTTTCTATAATTTGCTGTAGCATAAATATGTTGTTTGTACAGCTTCTCCCTTTTCTGAATCCATTTTATTCTTCTGACAGCAGGCACTCCATTATGGGTTATAGTCTTTCGGTTATTATTCTAGCATAGATCTTATATGCTGTAATTAATAGTGATATGCCTCTATAATTTTCGGGTTTTGATCTGTCTCCTTTTCTAAATATTGGTTTTATAAATGAGATCTTCCATTCTTTTGGTATTGCCTTTGTTATCCAGCAAAGATTCAAAAATATGAGGAATTTTTTTTAAATGCTACTGAAGAATATTTTGTTAGTTCGCTGATAATGCCATCACTTCCTGCTGCCTTTCGGTTCTTTGTACATCTGAGAACATGTTCTAATTCTTGGAATTCAAGACGATCTGGATTTGATCCAAGATCTTCATTATTTTCTGTGTTCATTTTATCAGTCCATATTTCCTTGTAATAATGCAGCTAGTCTTTGTTCTTTATTACATTTATATCTGCCACATCCTTTTCGCTGTTCTTGAAGTGTCTTAACATTTTATATGCAAGTGTTTGTCTCCCATGGACATCGTTTTCGATCCTTGCAACAAAGTTATCCCAATCGTCTTGATGGAGCTTCCTGCTTTGTGTTTTCACTTCTGCTGTCTGCTTCTTGTATGCTTCATTATTCTCCTGAGGTGGGTATTGCAGATATTTTTTATATAGCTTTCTCTTTATTTAAACAGCCTCCTCAACTTCTTTTGCCAAAATCATGGCGTCCGGCCATCCTGATTTAGGTTTTCCGTTATTTCCCTAAATCGCTTCAGGCAAATGCCGGGATGGTTCCTTAGAAAGGGCACGGCCGATTTCCTTCCCCATCCTTCCCTAATCCGAGCTTGTGCTCCGTCTCTAATGACATCGTTGTCGACGGGACGTTAAACAGTAATCTCCTCCTCAACCTCCAAATCACGTGGCCTTTTTTCTTCTTCCTGTGTTTCGTTTTATCTAAAGCTTCACTGGCTGCAGTTCTTAATGTGTCCTTAATCTGTTCCCATTCATTTTCAGTACTCTCTGATTCTGGAACTGTGCCCTTTATTGTGTCTAAACGTATTTGATAAAGATTCTTTATTGATTCCTGTTCTATTAAGTAGACTTTATATACCTCCCTTGGGTGTTCTGGGAAATTTTTACGTGTTTTATGTCATCTCTGCTTTAGAGAAACGTTTGCTTGTAGCAGGAAGTGATATGTGTTAATGTCGTGCCCTCTATATACACGCACATCCTGAAACACAGTAGCTGTTTTCTGGTTTGCCACGAAGTAGTCAATTTTGGTTTATTTGTGTATGTCTTTGTGTTTAAAGAAAGATTTTAATATTCTGAAGTTACTGAAAGTTGCAAAATCTCTTCACATGGTTCCATTGCAGTTGACTGTAGTCTCTCCAGCATAGCCAACTATTTTATCTATTCTTTCCCTTCCTATTCTTGCATTGTAGTCTCCGCCAATTACAATATAGTCATTCTTTTTTATCCTATCCAGTGTTTTCTGCAAATCTTCATAGAACGTCTCGATTTCCTTCGTTCCCCCTTCCTCTGGGGCATACACTGCTATACAGGTTAGATATCCTTTAGAAAGCTTACATCTTATGCTGCATATCCGCTCGTTTATCCATGCTTAGCTTATCAATCTGTTTGTCAATTTTTATTGATTATTATGGCAACCCCAGCTTGTGCTCTTTTGCTTTGTTCTACTCCGATGTATATCATAGTATAATTTCCTATATCTTTTGTTCCTTTCATTTTCTTTTAAGTTTCTGTGATAAATTCTGTATCACAGCTCCATTCTTCTAATATTTCTTTAACCTTTGTTCTTTTCCGGTTCGTAGTATGGTTTTCCGTCCGGCTTTCCCTATGTAGCTTGCCAGTACCTTTTTACGAGGTGCTTATGGGACTTAACTGCTAAGGTCATCAGTCCATAAGCTTACACTACTTAAGCTAAATTAAATCTAAGGACAAACACACACACCCATGCCCGAGGAAGGACTCGAACCTCCGCCGGGAACAGCCGCACAGTCCTTGACTGCAGCGCCTCAGACCGCTCGGCTAATCCCGCGCGGCAAAAAAAAATGTTGCTTACCGTTGTAGTCAAGTTTAATGTTGTCTCCTTCAAAGTAGTTCCCTTGTGATTGCACACACTTTTTCCAGCGCTTCTGCCATTGATGGTAACATTTCCGGAACTCATCTTCTGTAATATCCTCCAAGACCCTCGTCACAGCTTTTTCGACATCTTGTGTTGTTTGAAAATGGTGTCCCTTGACTGCCGTTTTGACTCTTGGAAATAGAAAAAAGTCGCACGGAGCGATATCTGGTGAATAAGGTGGCTGTGGTTCTACTGAAATTTTTTCTGAGGTTAAAAATTGCTGTACTGACAGAGCAGTATGGGATGGCGCATTATCGTGGTGCAGAATCCAGTTATCAGCAATGTTGGCACGGACACAAAGAGCTCTTTTACGAAGTCTTTCTAAAATTTCTTTGCAATAATATTGATAAACTGTTTGTCGAAGAGTCACCCACTCTTATGAATAATTCCCTTGGAATCAGAGAAGCACACAAGCATGCATTTCACTTTTGACTTTGACATTCGTTCTGCCTTCACTAAACATTTTATGCCAACGAAAAACTTGAGCTCTTGACATAACCTCCACTCCAAAAGCCTTCTGAAGCTTACCGTAAGTTGTCGTCGCGTTTTCACCCAATTTAACGCAAAAAGGAATGACATACCGTTGCGCTATATTATGCGGTTCCATTTCCGTGACGAGAGACACAAACACATGTTAACTTATTACAGCACAACTCACGACTGAGCAGTTGCATCGATGTGCTCCTTGGACTAGAAGCAGCTTATAGACCAAGGTCAAAAATATTGTGCCTACGCAAGCCTGCAGGGTTGCCTCCTCTTGCAAAGAAAATCAGTCTCATTACTTTATTGTCGCACCTCGTATTTCGCCTGGCCGCCTTACGGGGGCTGCGCATATATAGTTGGATAGTGGGGCTGCCACTTCAAGGCCTTCCAGCGTGCCTGATTTTCTTGTAAGGGTTTACTTCCCGAGGAAAGCTGGCTTCTCTACGCCTCTAGAGCCCTTCCTGCCCTATGTTGTGGGACACACATCGTCTGGCTCCCTTGTCAAGGCCTGTCCGACTTGGGTGGCCCCGCTGGTAGCTACGCAACCGTCGGCATAGCCCTTGACTTCATCGAAGCACGCAAAACCCTCCCACCCCGTTAAGGCGGTATCCCCTGGGAGGGTCAATTATATACTGTCAAAAATAAATACACTAGTACGTCGATGACGTATTAAATATGTTTTCTGTAATGCAGCTTACAGCTTCATAATCAAGAGTACAGTGCAAGTTATCAACGGATATTAAACGGCGAAAATTTTGGGCGGTGCAGAAGGTATTTTATCTGCATTTTCGGTGTTACATAGGCACACCTGATTTTAAAAAATGCATTTAGGCATTTCACAGTAATTACTAGTTTTATTTAGACAAAATTCGGATGGATTAAGGAATGTTCGTGGCCGTTGTTCAGCATATTGTGCTGCGTACCAGGCAGACTTGGTCAGATTCGTAAAACGTGGTGATACGAATTGACAATGCACTAATATCTGAAGTTTAACCATATTATTCCGGTGATAAACCTAAAATGACAAAGAGTTATTGATAATTATATTGTCTGACAATTTATTCAAAAATGCTCTATACTGTTGAAAATTTTCTTTGTCAAGAGGGTGAATCACCCTATTACTTTCGTGTGCCAAGAGTCCAACAAAAGCAATGAATTATTTTCTGCAACTGGTAAAAAGACATTTCAAATATAATTGTGAAACTTATTCTCTTCCATTTTTTCAGATTTTTCCCAATGATTACGAGATTTTTTGCAACGAACAGTCGTATTTTTTACTATTTGTTTCTAATCCACCTTGTGTTTCCTGCATACAGATATGAAGCTGCGCAAACAGTAATCCACTGACACTTATAACTGACGGTGTTGTATATGAATGTATCATAGCATTCATCGACTCCAAAGCTACTCTGTCTTTCTTTTCTCGAAATGATGAAGTGAGTTTTGCAGAAAGTTTTTGCACAAAACCTGACTGGCTTTATACACAGCATTTTAGGGAGAAAGAAGAAGCATTATCTTCATGTCAACTACGAATTTCTCTGTATTATTATCTATTAATGATATCTCCTCAACACGTTTACTTGAAGTAAATTTCGTAATTTTGCGACTTCCCTTTCCGTACAACCTCCTGAATCTTTTTAACTACGCTGGTGTCCAAAATTATAGCACAAGCCGAAATTTTGCAAGGATGCGTTTATTTTTCAACGAAACAGTATATCAGCTGATAGTAAAGTAGAAACAACATAAAGAATACAGAACGTAAACAAATGCCACATGCATAACGGTAAACAAAAGTGTTCTTCGTTTTTTCCAACTTAACGGGTTAACACACACATTCCGACAACTGGTTAAAGCGCTTATTATGGGGTATGAGCACCTCTGGTAGCAACACAGGCCTGAGAAACGACGGAGCATGCTCTGAATGATCTCATTAATCTCGTGTTGAGGCAATAACGCCCATTCTTTCTGCAGCGGTGCTCGCAAGTCTTGGAGTGTGGTTGGGGAATGTTGACGTGATGCAACCCATGTTTCTAACGCATCCCAGACGTACTCTATGGGATTCAAATAGGGAGAGCGAGTAGGCCACACCATGCGTGCAATATCTTCCGTTTCCAAGAGAACATCAACCACGAGTGCTGTATGAGGTTGAGCATTATCATCCAGCAGTACGACAGTACGAAGTCTGGGCCCACAGCACCTCGCAACAGCCGCTCATGAGGCTCCAAGATCTCGTCACGATACCTAACAGCAGTTAAACCTTGCCGATTTAACCATACAATTTCATGAAGAGATGTTCTAGAGGTCAACATAATCCCTGCTTACGCCATTAGGAATCATCCTCGATATCAATCGCTTTCCACAATGGTTGGGTCCCGAAATCGTGTTCCACGTCCCCTACATATGCGAATCCATCGAGAATCACTGTCCAGACCAAATCGGAACTCATCTGTGCAAAGAACATTGGACCAATGTTCGACCGTCCTGGTGGCATGTTGACGGCCGCAATCCAGACGTTCCCTTTTGTGAAGACGCGTGAGAGGGACACATACAGCAGGTCTCCAATAATAAAGGCCATTTCGCCGAAGTCTTCTGTAGACCGTTTGCCTCGCTACAGCACGTCCGGTGGATGCTGCGGGGTCAGATGCCAGTTTCCGTGCAGTATTAAGGCGGCACCGTCGTGCGCTTACAGCCAAATAACGGTTCTCTCTTTCTGATGTTAGACGTGGTCGGCCCCGCCCTTGTCTTCGGGATAGTTTCAATCTCTATAAACTGTCGCCACATTCGAAAAACAACAGAGTTATTAACATTAAGCCATCGGGCCACATCAGTCTGCGACTGTCCTGCTTCCATTCTTCCCAAGGCCCTCCACCGCAGAGAGGCTGGTAGGCGTCTTCTCTGTGTCATACTGCATCGTCTGTGACTGAGTACAGAGCGATTGTGGATGTGGGAATACCCAGCAAACACTATACCGTTTGATAGGTGTCCCGACGTCATCTTTGGCGTTGTTGTCTGGTGACCAGAATGCCATCTTCCGTACAGGACACGATCGTACGGACATCTGTTGACAGTTTGTATGGTTATATCGTGAATTAGACACAGGCGGGGGAAATAGTGGTTTATTGGTTTAATTTTAGACACCATTGTAGGTTGAAGAAGTCTGAAAATTAATAAAATTTATCTCATTTACAATTCTGAGTGCCCATTCTCATACATCTCCCTCGGTAATGCTGCACTGACTCTAACGAGCAACTCTAAGTCTGTAGAATAGTTTTTCTTTCACACTTTGTGAGTTTTATTTTGGTGCATATTTTGTATTTAGTGTAAGTCTTTCTTCCATTTATGCAATTTTCGTTCAGATTTTGTGAAACGAAACCAGCTTTGCAGATTGCTTCCCTCTAAATGTTTTCTCCCTCCTTCATTTCACTAAAAAATTTACAAACTCTGTTTTGCCACTGAAAGCTATTACTGTGGCGTTCTCTTTTGGGCCAGGAAGGTATTGTATTTATGTTCTGTACTTTCATTAGCACAACAATCATCTTTCGAAACACTGTTCACAAATCATCAGAGTTATTTCCTGTATCCTCTACTGTTTCGTTGGTTGGTTAGCTGGCTGGGGGCAAGGACCAAACAGCGAGGTCATCGGTCGCATCGGATAGGGAATGACGGGGAAGGAAATCGCCGTACTCTTTCAAAGGAATCACCCCTGCATTTGCCTGAAGCGATTTGGGGAAATCACGGAAAACCTAAATCAGGATGGCCGGACGCGGATTTGAACCGTCGTCCTCCCAAATGCGAGTCATGTCCAATGTTTCAATATTTTGTAACGAAATAGTAACATTATTCGAATGAATGTTTAAGAAATTAACTAGTAAATAACAAATATGTAGGTCTTCAGCAGAAGTAGGTGTTTCCTATTGCATACCACGTTTTCGCATATCTTCTTTGCAAGGTTGAAAATGTGAATTGGGTTCCACATCACTGTGAAACTCTGGAACATGCCAAAGACAGATGCTATTGGCAAGCACACACGAGAAAAACACAAAGAAAATTAATTCAGTTTTATCTCCAGTGTTAACGCTTAGCGATACTGCAATGCCGATAGACAATTATCACGGATATTAAATGACTTGCAAACTCGACCGAGTAGTAACTGTGAATAATTGTCAGAGAAACTATCAACAGAAACTGAAATTCGCTTTGTTTAGTGGTGTTATCTGTTTAAGGATGCGCCATCAACCAAACCTGTGCAGCTGTGTGATGTTCGTATGCTGTCTGCTACACCTGCAACAGAGGTGTACATTGCTCCAGTCGCCTGAAGAGATACAAATTTGGCGACTATCAACATTAAAAAAAAAAAAAAATGCTTGCAGTGCGTCTGGGAAGCTAAAATTTTGACATCCTTCGGTGTATTCTTCCCGTGTAAAAAATTCCAGATCACGTTTCGACATGTTGTTATAACATCCAGACAAATTTCTGCTGTATTCTTCCCGTGTAAAAAATTCAAGATCACGTTTCGACATGTTGTTATAAGATCCAGACAAATTTCTGCTGTTGTTTCAACTTGTCGAACGTTTAAATAAACCGGAAATCACTAACCATCTGTGCTAGTATTAAAAGCAAACCCGCGTTTGCAGGGATCCTGCTTTACACACTGTGTTGCGAATCACTAGAGGCCACTGAGCCCAACCATTTTGGGACCAGCCACGTGCCACTTTCCACCCGCCGGGACTGCCAGGGAGTAGCATGGCTACAATATTTGCTGTGGTAGGTCGTTGCTGGTTTGCTCGAGAGTGAAATTACATTACTTGTCGTCTCCATTAGTTTCAACGCTTATGGTACACACGACAACTAAAATATCAATTTCAATGCAACGAATGATGCCACTGCTGTCGATTTCCTTTATGCATACATTATTTATACAATAACCTACCGATCCTCGTGAATCGATATGAAAACAATAGTTCTGAAGGCACCAACAAAAAATTAATCCTTTGAGTTGAAGATTACAGTGGTTATTCGATAGATTAATAGCATGTCTAGAGAGCGCAGATAATAAGACAAACGAATTTAACAATTTCCGCGATGAAACGGTAAACATAAACCTACTCCTTGTTTATAATTCTCATACATTAATCTCCACAACTAAAAATATTGGAAGTCGATTGTGAACCTTTACAGCTGCAGCCATTTGTTTCAAAGTCAGTACGTTATTAAAATAATTAATGACAATTATTCGATAGCATGTTCCGAACTAATACAAAACAAATGGTTCAAATGGATCTGAGCACTATGCGACTTAACTTCTGAGGTAATCAGTCGCCTAGAACTTAGAACTAATGAAACGTAACTAACCTAAGGACATCACACACATCCATGCCCGAGGCAGGATTCGAACCTGCGACCGTAGCGGTCGCTGGGCTCCAGACTGTAGCGCCTAGAACCGCACGGCCACTCCGGCCGGTAATACAAAACACATATGATTATTTGAAGTGACAACTCAAGGAACTGAGCTATGCTAAAAGGAAAATTTTGCATATTAACTATTACGAGATGACATAACATGGTTTGTGTCCTGCCTTACCATACCTATTTTACGTTTCTATATGCTGCTAAATTTGTTTTTGCCATCAAAGAGAATAACGCACATATAATTTTAATAACTATGAAGGATCGCAAACACTCTGAAGATGTTATTGTAGTCATTTGTAATTCGTGGTCTTGTTCCGTAACCTAAAAAAATAAAATCTGTATAGAAAAGGATCAGAGCACTGTGACACTAAACGAATTTCTCGAAGCCATTTCTGTACAAATGGAGAATTACTTTTTATTTCTGTTTGACGTGTTGTAACGCAGGTTGCTACAAGTGTATTTATAAACTGTCATTTTCTAGGACACAAAGGAATTACAGACATTGGCTGCGAGCAAGATTTGATTTGTGTCAAAGGGGAAAGTCGAAAATTTGTGCCAGGATTCGAACCTGGGTCTGTTGCTGATTAGACAGATGCACTGACCACTGCACCATCCGGACACAGTGGTATTTATAAACTGTCATTTTCTAGGACACAAAGGAATGACATTGGCTGCGAGCAAGATTTGATTTGTGTCAAAGGGGAAAGTCGAAAATTTGTGCCAGGATTCGAACCTGGGTCTGTTGCTGATTAGACAGATGCACTGACCACTGCACCATTCGGACACAGTGGTCATCGCATGTGCAGGAACTACCCCAGAACGCCTTCCGTCAGACACAAATTCTCGACTTATTCACACACTTCTAATGTAGTGTCCCTCACCCATTATTCTCATTATTCACGTGAAGTTACTGATTACCTTAAGAACTCGGGCCTGGTGTGCGTAAGCAATGAAGGGACCATTGGCCGTCATCGCACCAATTTAGTCTGTTCTTTCGGACATGTCCGTAAGAACAGACACGACATATATATCATTTTTTTGTTGAGTTTATAACTTTGTTCTTCTGATGACATATTGAATGTTGTACATTTCATGATTATGAAGAGTGTTGTTTATGCGTCAGTGAACGGAACATAATTCACTTATTATGTTGATGGGGCAGGGAGTAGTCAACGTAATCAAAATGGACACCACCGAACTATTAAACGAAGTGTGTAGTGATACCATGTGCTCTACTTCAAAGCAATAAATATCGGTGACCATATACGCATTTTTGCTTGAACATAATCAGCTGCGTCATGGAGAATACCAATCAAATATCTTGACTGGTGTCAAGTTATGCTGCCTTCGTGTTACCTACATTAAAAGAAAGTATTGATTGAGGCCTAACAAAAAGAGTAAATGAAATAAACATCTCAGGCAACGACCTGTGTTAATCAACAACGATAATATTATGCATCTCGTCGTGCAAAGAAGGTGTTGTCTACTGTGAACTGTTTCCAGAGGTATGTTCATCGCAGCCTTCCTTTGTTACCAACAGCAGAAATGCTCTGCGGTCGGGTTATAACAAAAACGATTCTCAAGACTGCAACAGCCACTCCAGAAAGTAAATCGACGACCACGCCCTTGACAAACATATTGTGAAATATTGCCACTTACCAGGCTAGCAGCAAGAAGAATGTATCCACACCTGAGCTGTTTCCTGAGAGCCCCAGACGTAGAGAAAGCTGACTAAACGCTGATTTCACAGAAGCAGCTTCTGAAGTTATACCCTCAAAGGTTTACCTATTACGATCCGTACTCAATAATGACCAGGAAGATGAGCTGAAAACTTGATGCGGTGACCTCTTAAACCCGAAAATTATAAATTTCTACAGATGTTAAATCAAAAACTGTCAGAGCATTGTCAGACTATTTTAGATAATGTGGAAGACTATGTTAATTACCATCGTTTGTTTTCCTGTTGTATTTACTGAACTAAGCGAAAAATACTACAAAGTACTAATACAAAATAATTAAAACTCGCCACAATACCCTTACTGTGAAATTCTAATTTCATATAACAAAGCATCCTTAACACGAGAATGCCCAGATCATCATGACTTAGCAATATGTAATGCACTTCTGACCTCAAACAGATCAGCGTCTACATGCACTCACAGGCGTACTGAAGTAACATTGGTTCAAATGGCTCTGAGCACTATGGGACTTACCATCTGAGGTCATCTGTCCCCTAGAACTTAGAACTACTTAAACCTAACTAACCTAAGGACGTCACACACATCCACGCCCGAGGCAGGATTCGAACCTGCGACCGAAGAGCCTAGAACCGCTCGGCCACTCTGACCGGCTGAAGTAACATTACAGGATTATCACGAACCTATGAAAATGTACCTGTGGAAGCAAACGCATATCAAAATCCTCTTAGCAGCTTATTCACAGCACAGTGTTCAACATAATTGTATAAACACACATTTAGCACTCTGTCAGTTCGCCACTGACAGTTAAAACGGGTAATTCGCATTGTAAAAGCTAACATTAGGTATATTTCCCACTTGGAACGAGATTTCTGGGGTCAGAAACATAGATTTTCTAACTTAATATCACCCATTAAATGAGAACCGTTCAGGATATTTAATCTAAATGACAAGAAAATATCAAGTGAATATAGTACGCTAATTCTCAGCCCGCTCCAGGAAGTAAATTAATGACCGCACTATTGACAAACGTATTAGGAAATGTTGCCAGTTGTCAGGCTAGCGGCAGGAAGAATGTTTCCACATCTGAGCAGTTTCCTGAGAGCCTCATACTTGGCACTTCAAAGACGTAGAGGAGGCAACCGTAAAGTTAATCACACGAAAAGGCCAATACATTTCAGTAACTTGGGGCTGGAACTATAGAGTATTTTCGAATAATATTCAGAATCATCAAGTGCAACATGAACACTATAAATTAAGAAAATAGAAAACTATTTGGTAACCCTTCTTTACAAAGGCTTCGTAATTATTTTCGTTTTTGTGGCTTAAACGTTTGATTACAATGTAATCACTGCTATTACTTTATCAGTAAAAGCTAAATGCATCTGATGAATGGGTTCATCCATATACAGTACACACAAGACAGACAGAAACAAAAATAACAATTAGAGGTCCACCAACATGAGCACGACGTGAAGTTTCTAAGCAGTGGCTCGCAGATGGCATTAATTACTCTTAAATTAATTCCTGATGGTTTCATACTAGTGTAACTTACAGACCAACAGAAAATTCTTAGGGTAATTATCAAGATATAATTATTAGAATAGACTTTTGTTAAATAATAATAGGTTCGAATCCTGCCTCGGGCATGGATGTGTGTGATGTCCTTAGGTTAATTAGGTTTAAGTAGTTCTAAGTCTAGAGGACTGATGACCTCAGATGTTAAGTCCCATAGTGCTCAGAGCCATTTGAACCATTTGAACCAAGTGCTAGCCCAGCCCGACAGCGCTTAACTTCGGTGATCTGACGGGAACCGGTGTTACCACTGCGGCAAGTCCGTTGGCCAAACTTCTTTATAGTGGTGCTTAATACGTGAATGTATAGATAACATATTTTTATATTTTCCTTTTTTGTTTATCGTCTTATTTTATTATTTTTAGTGGGAAGTCTCCCTCGGAATGCCGAAGTAGAAAAAAACGACAAGACTGAAAAACCTTGCAAAATTGTAGCTCTAGATTTGAATTTATTGAAGACGAACCTCTCGTGCACTCGCGGAAAAAGAGAGAGCAGACACAGCAATGTTAGCTCTTAAGAATCATAGTGAAAATGCGTTTCAAAAAGAAGTTGAATTAACTTGGTTTTCCAAATGTAATTGGGAAAATTGAATTTTAGGTCCCTATTCCATAAATTCTGGTTTTACCAACTGCAGTTATAAGGTCGAATTACTTGCGTATTCTCATTCTGAGCAACATATTCTTCGTTTTTGCTATACATGAAACATTTATTTGTTACTAACACAAATACTACCAACATTGGAGCCGGCCGAAGTGGCCGAGCGGTTCTAGGCGCTACAGACTGGAACCGCGCCACCGCTACGGTCGTAAATTCGAATTCTGCCTCGGGCATGGTTGTGTGTGATGTCCTTAGGTTAGTTAGGTTTAAGTAGCTCTAAGTTCTAGAGGACTGATGACATCAGATGTTAAGTCCCATAGTGCTCAGATCCATTTTTGAACCAGCATTGGAGTTTTGTAAAAAAAAAAGTTGAATGAACTTTTAAAAACACTAGAGTTAACAAAAATGAACGTAAAGAAAATAAAGGTAGCTCATCTGATAAGTGAACTGTCCGCGAAAAACAAGGTTACTGGTTCGAGTCTCGGTGCGGCACATACGTTTAATGTACCAGGAAGCGCACATTTAACGGCAGAGTGAAAGATTGATTCAGAAGTATCTTTGTACCGCTCTTAACTTTACGTTCTGCAGCAGAGATGAAAGATGCTAAACTGTCAATTGCAGAGATGAGAGATGTGTGTTGGTCATTTCCAGCGGGGGACCTGGCGGCGCAGAGGGTGGAGCTGTGCGAGAGGGAGAAGTACCTGCCGTGCCTCAACATGGCTCGCCCTCTACTCACGCAGGCCCACCTCGTCTTCCCGGACAACAAGCGCGACATAGACGAGATGTGCAAGTGAGTAGAGCAACATCCACTTTGTAGGAGACGACTCTGGTTAAGAATAATAAAACCACAGAATGTTAACATTAGTTATCACGCTTCCCTAACAACTATTGATCCTTTTTCACTCGCTTTTCCTCCTCCCTAGGCACGCACACACACTTACACACACACACACACACACACACACACACACACACACACACACACGTAACCACCTCTGTTAGGAGGCAGCAGTAGTGCTGTGCAGTTGGTGCAATGAATAGCATTTTCTTTTAGCATACGGGAGGTCCGAGTTCGATTCTTGGCTGAGGCGTATTTGTTTTCATTTGCCAATTTCATTCTGCCATGTAATACTGTAGTATACACCGTTTTAAGCCACATGTATCCGAATTTTACAAAGTATGTCTCTGGAAATTATTTGCAAAGCACTTTGCTAGCCCTACCGGTGACATAGGCTATAACTAAATGTAATGGACCTGAATGTGGCAAGAATAATACATGGTACTAATCGAAGGAACCATTGGGGGAGGGTATACATAAAACAAGTTTGGAATCTAGTAGATGCAGTGGTGTGAAACAATTCACGTCCACAACGCACAAAAGGCTTCTTTAAAAGCTGACCAGTGAAAATGATTGTACTTCCATTTCTGTGTTCTTAGTATGTAAGTGCACATGTTTTGTAGAATACCCCCTGTTATCACTGTATGGCGATTAAGAAAGCAGATATCGTACCACGCAGACCACATTCAGCAAATGAATACAAATATGCCTCGACCCAAAATCGAACCCTTAACCTCCTATATATTTATAGTTCGAGTGCTCGAATTTTTCTGGGTGTTACAAAAAGGTACGGCCAAACTTTCAGGAAACATTCCTCACACACAAAGAAAGAAAATATGTTACGTGGACATGTGTCCGGAAACGCTTACTTTCCATGTTAGAGCTCATTTTATTACTTCTCTTCAAATCACATTAATCATGGAATGGAAACACACAGCAACAGAAAGTACCAGCGTGACTTCAAACACTTTGTTACAGGAAATGTTCAAAATGTCCTCCGCTAGCGAGGATACATGCATCCACCCTCCGTCGCATGGAATCCCTGATGCGCTGATGCAGCCCTCGAGAATGGCGTATTGTATCACAGCCGTCCACAATACGAGCACGAAGAGTCTCTACATTTGGTACCAGGGTTGCGTAGACAAGAGCTTTCAAATGCCCCCATAAATGAAACTCAAGAGGGTTGAGGTCAGGGGAGCGGGGAGGCCATGGAATTGGTCCGCCTCTACCAATCTATCGGCCACCGAATCTGTTGTTGAGAAGCGTACGAACACTTCGACTGAAATGTGCAGGAGCTCCATCGTGCATGAACCACGTGTTGTGTCGTACTTGTAAAGGCACATGTTCTAGCAGCACAGGTAGAGTATCCCGTATGAAATCATGATAACGTGCTCCATTGAGCGTAGGTGGAAGAACATGGGGCCCAATCAAGACATCACCAACAATGCCTGCCCAAACGTTCACAGAAAATCTGTGTTGATGACGTGATTGCACAACTGCGTGCGGATTCTCGTCAGCCCACACATGTTGATTGTGAAAATTTACAATTTTATCACGTTGGAATGGAGCCTCATCCGTAAAGAGAACATTCGCACTGAAATGAGGATTGACACATTGTTGGATGAACCATTCGCAGAAGTGTACCCGTGGAGGCCAATCAGCTGCTGATAGTGCCTGTACACGCTGTACGTGGTACGGAAACAACTGGTTCTCCCGTAGCACTCTCCATACAGTGACGTGGTCAATGTTACCTTGTACAGCAGCAACTTCTCTGACGCTGACATTAGGGTTATCGTCAACTGCACGAAGAATTGCCTCGTCCATTGCAGATGTCCTCGTCGTTCTAGGTCTTACCCAGTCGCGAGTCATAGGCTGGAATGTTCCGTGCTCCCTAAGACGCCGATCAATTGCTTCGAACGTCTTCCTGTCGGGACACCTTCGTTCTGGAAATCTGTCTCGATACAAACGTACCGCGCCACGGCTATTGCCCCGTGCTAATCCATACATCAAATGGCCATATGCGAACTCCGCATTTGTAAACATTGCACTGACTGCAAAACCACGTTCGTGATGAACACTAACCTGTTGATGCTACGTACTGATGTGCTTGATGCTTGTACTGTAGAGCAATGAGTCGCATGTCAACACAAGCACCGAAGTCTACATTACCTTCCTTCAATTGGGCCAACTGGCGGTGAATCGAGGATGTACAGTGCATACTGACGAAACTAAAATGAACTCTAACATGGAAATTAAGCGTTTCCGGACACATGTCCACATAACATCTTTTCTTTATTTGTGTGTGAGGAATGTTTCCTGAAAGTTTGGCCGTACCTTTTTGTAACACCCTGTATATATATACTCCTGGAAATTGAAATAAGAACACCGTGAATTCATTGTCCCAGGAAGGGGAAACTTTATTGACACATTCCTGGGGTCAGATACATCACATGATCACACTGACAGAACCACAGGCACATAGACACAGGCAACAGAGCATGCACAATGTCAGCACTAGTACAGTGTATATCCACCTTTCGCAGCAATGCAGGCTGCTATTCTCCCATGGAGACGATCGTAGAGATGCTGGATGTAGTCCTGTGGAACGGCTTGCCATGCCATTTCCACCTGGCGCCTCAGTTGGACCAGCGTTCGTGCTGGACGTGCAGACCGCATGAGACGACGCTTCATCCAGTCCCAAACATGCTCAAGGGGGGACAGATCCGGAGATCTTGCTGGCCAGGGTAGTTGACTTACACCTTCTAGAGCACGTTGGGTGGCACGGGATACATGCGGACGTGCATTGTCCTGTTGGAACAGCAAGTTCCCTTGCCGGTCTAGGAATGGTAGAACGATGGGTCCGATGACGGTTTGGATGTACCGTGCACTATTCAGTGTCCCCTCGACGATCACCAGTGGTGTACGACCAGTGTAGGAGATCGCTCCCCACACCATGATGCCGGGTGTTGGCCCTGTGTGCCTCGGTCGTATGCAGTCCTGATTGTGGCGCTCACCTGCACGGCGCCAAACACGCATACGACCATCATTGGCACCAAGGCAGAAGCGACTCTCATCGCTGAAGACGACACGTCTCCATTCGTCCCTCCATTCACGCCTGTCGCGACACCACTGGAGGCGCGCTGCACGATGTTGGGGCGTGAGCGGAAGACGGCCTAACGGTGTGCGGGACCGTAGCCCAGCTTCATGGAGACGGTAGCGAATGGTCCTCGCCGATACCCCAGGAGCAACAGTGTCCCTAATTTGCTGGGAAGTAGCGGTGCGGTCCCCTACGGCACTGCGTAGGATCCTACGGTCTTGGCGTGCATCCGTGCGTCGCTGCGGTCCGGTCCCAGGTCGACGGGCACGTGCACCTTCCGCCGACCACTGGCGACAACATCGATGTACTGTGGAGACCTCACGCCCCACGTGTTGAGCAATTCGGCGGTACGTCCACCCGGCCTCCCGCATGCCCACTATACGCCCTCGCTCAAAGTCCGTCAACTGCACATACGGTTCACGTCCACGCTGTCGCGGCATGCTACCAGTGTTAAAGACTGCGATGGAGCTCCGTATGCCACGGCAAACTGGCTGACACTGACGGCGGCGGTGCACAAATGCTGCGCAGCTAGCGCCATTCGACGGCCAACACCGCAGTTCCTGGTGTGTCCGCTGTGCCGTGCGTGTGATCATTGCTTGTACAGCCCTCTCGCAGTGTCCGGAGCAAGTATGGTGGGTCTGACACACCGGTGTCAATGTGTTCTTTTTTCCTTTTCCAGATATATATATATATATATATATATATATATATATATATATATATATATATATATATATATATATAGGGTGAAGAAAAATTCGGGCACTCGAACTTCGCAGCGCGATTCCTCGCATACTAGCAATACAAAAATGTCTCTCATAAAATTTCGTCATGCGCATATTTCCGTCAATAAATGGGCGTTAAATACTGGCAATCTCGAAACACTGTAATCACATGTACGGTAACTACCTCTGTCAGGAAGTAGTAGCAGTGCTGTGCAGTTGGTGCAATGGATAGCATTTTCGGTTAGCATACGGGATGTCGGGGTTCTATTCTTGTCCGAGGCGTATTTGTTTTTATTTGCCAATTTCATTCTGCTACTTAATACTGTAGTATACATCGTTTTTAAGCCACATGTACCCGACGTTTACATAGTACGTGTCTGGAAATTATTTGCAAAGCACATTGCTAGCCCTACCGGTGACGTAAGGCTACAACGAAATGTAATGGACTTGAATGTAGCAAGAATAGTACTTGGTACTAATCGATGGAACCACTGGGGGAGGGTACACAGAAAACAAGTTTGGAATCTAGTAGATGCAGTGGTGTGAAACAATTCAAGTCCACAACGCACAAAAGGCTTCTTTAAAAGCTGACCAGTGAAAATGATTGTACTTCCATTTCTGTGTTCTTAGTACGTAAGTGCACATGTTTTGTAGAATACCCACTGTGATCATTGTATGGCGATTAAGACAGCAGATATCGTACCACTCAGACCACGTTTGGCAAATGAATACAAATATGCCTCGACCCAAAATCGAACCCTCGACCTCCTGCATGCTAACTCAAAACGTTATCCACTGCACCAACTGCACAGCCCTGACTGACAACGGTAGTCACCGTGCATGTGATTACGGTGTTGCCAGACTGACACTCTTGAATGTCCATTTACTGGAAGAAATATGCACAGGACGAAATTTTTTGAGAGACATTTTTCTGAGGAATCGCTTCGCAAAGTCCGAGTGTGCAAATTTTTCTTCGCCCTTTGTGTGTATATATATTGATGATTCAGCTAAGCTGTTAACCTCAGACATTTCCGGAACTGTTTGAGCGGTCGTTGATGAGACACTGTTGGTAGCCCTTTGGCTGAGCTGGGCGGTCAGTTGCTCAACACTTGCTCGTCTATTCGGCCGTACACATCTCCGCATCCGTCATTCACATCTGTCATCTATAGCCAGTGGTGCACCACAGTTGCCTCGCCGCTGGTTTTGGATAGCGCCATTTTGCCATGCGCAGTATACTTTAACCACGGCGCCACGCGAATAGCTTTCAAAATTAGCCTTTTCGGAAATGCTTCCAACCTTAGTTCTAAAAGCCAGGATCATGCCATTGTGAACGTTAGATAAATGGTTCCGTTTCCAGATTACGACAACGATCGCACTGTTTTCCGCGTCCCCCTGACGCGCTTTATACACTCCTCGAAATGGAAAAAAGAACACATTGACACCGGTGTGTCAGACCCACCATACTTGCTCCGGACACTGCGAGAGGGCTGTACAAGCAATGATCACACGCACGACACAGCGGACACACCAAGAACCGCGGTGTTGGCCGTCGAATGGCGCTAGCTGCGCAGCATTTGTGCACCGCCACCGTCAGTGTCAGCCAGTTTGCCGTGGCCTACGGAGCTCCATCGCAGTCTTTAACACTGGTAGCATGCCGCGACAGCGTGGACGTGAACCGTATGTGCAGCTGACGGACTTTGAGCGAGGGCGTATAGTGGGCATGCGGGAGGCCGGGTGGACGTACCGCCGAATTGCTCAACACGTGGGGCGTGAGGTCTCCACAGTACATCGATGTTGTCGCCAGTGGTCGGCGGAAGGTGCACGTGCCCGTCGACCTGGGACCGGACCGCAGCGACGCACGGATGCACGCCAAGACCGTAGGATCCTACGCAGTGCCGTAGGGGACCGCACCGCCACTTCCCAGCAAATTAGGGACACTGTTGCTCCTGGGGTATCGGCGAGGACCATTCGCAACCGTCTCCATGAAGCTGGGCTACGGTCCCGCACACCGTTAGGCCGTCTTCCGCTCACGCCCCAACATCGTGCAGCCCGCCTCCAGTGGTGTCGCGACAGGCGTGAATGGAGGGACGAATGGAGACGTGTCGTCTTCAGCGATGAGAGTCGCTTCTGCCTTGGTGCCAATGATGGTCGTATGCGTGTTTGGCGCCGTGCAGGTGAGCGCCACAATCAGGACTGCATACGACCGAGGCACACAGGGCCAACACCCGGCATCACGGAGTGGGGAGCGATCTCCTACACTGGCCGTACACCACTGGTGATCGTCGAGGGGACACTGAATAGTGCACGGTACATCCAAACCGTCATCGAACCCATCGTTCTACCATTCCTAGACCGGCGAGGGAACTTGCTGTTCCAACAGGACAATGCACGTCCGCTTGTATCCCGTGCCACCCAACGTGCTCTAGAAGGTGTAAGTCAACTGCCCTGGCCAGCAAGATCTCCGGATCTGTCCCCCATTGAGCATGTTTGGGACTGGATGAAGCGTCGTCTCACGCGGTCTGCACGTCCAGCACGAACGCTGGTCCAACTGAGTCGCCAGGTGGAAATGGCATGGCAAGCCGTTCCACAGGACTACATCCAGCATCTCTACGATCGTCTCCATGGTAGAATAGCAGCCTGCATTGCTGCGAAAGGTGGATATACACTGTACTAGTGCCGACATTGTGCATGCTCTGTTGCCTGTGTCTATGTGCCTGTGGTTCTGTCAGTGTGATCATGTGATGTATCTGACCCCAGGAATGTGTCAATAAAGTTTCCCCTTCCTGGGACAATGAATTCACGGTGTTCTTATTTCAATTTCCAGGAGTGTATGTCCACCTCTGATAGTCCTTCCACCTGCAGTCTGGATTTGGTTATTGCACGTTGACGTCGAAGATAGCTACTGGTCACTTTGGTGTGACTGGACCATGTAGTTTCAGAGAAATTATAATAATTAGAACTTAAGATTTATATGTTTAGAAGAGAGAACTGATTGCGTTGACGTGAATCATGATATTTAGGCTTCCGTACCTCAATCGGTAGAAATCACTTTGTTGTCCATCCATCTGCCAGCCTATTAAGACTGTTTATCAGGAACGGATGGAAGTCTAGAGTTGAAGTTTATCGGGTACTTCCCATTGATTTAGAATCATGAAATTTGGTGACGAGTAATGTTTCACAGTACAAGTAAAGGCAAAAGTCGAAAAACTATTAATTTGTAACCATGTCGTAAGAAATTCGTTTTGCCATTTGTTGTCCGTCTGTCCGTCCATACGCCTATCCGCATGTTAAGACCCCTGTTTTCGGGAACGGGTAGAGATATCAAGTTAAAATTTATGTAAAATACTAACATCAAAGGACACATGGCGCTGTAAAAATTTTAAGCTTCTAAGTCAATGCAATCAAAAGACACGGCGGTTTATGTCACGTATTTTGACAGTCACAAATTCACTCGTCACAACCTGTGGATGATCTATCTATATACTTACGAGGGTTGGTTCAAATGGTTCTGAGCACTATGGGACTTAACATCTGAGGTCATCAGTCCACTAGAACTTAGAACTAATTAAACCTAACTAACCTAAGGACATCACACACATCCTGCCCGAGGCAGGATTGGAACCTGCGACCATAGCAGTCGCGCGGTTCCAGACTGAAGCGCCTAGAACCGCTCGGCGGCAACGGCCGGCATGAGAGACTATTGTACCTAATAAATCACCTGTAAACGTGCTGACAACAAATTTTCATTAAATACTAGAAAAGTTAAATAACCTTGTTGAGTCCGTCATTGCAACAAGCATGAATTACATTTGTTATTAATGTGTGGTTCTTTTACAAAGAATTTTCATCTAACGTCCTTGAAGCTTCCAACGAATAGACAGAGAATATGCATCGTAATCAATACGGAGCCGATACCACAGTCCATTTAATGTAGCTATATTTTTCTGTGATTAAGAAGATTAAAAATTCTGACGACTTCTTCCGCTGTCTTCTTCCACTCGTCGTTAAATCCTTTTTATTCCACTTATATATTTATCATGGACTGATAATGAGAACTTTCGGCATCTAAGTCTACACACTATATTACGAGGGTTGGAACTTAAATAGTGGCAACTATTTATTCACAACTAATACAAAAGAGTTACATGTTTGCACCTCCTTCAAGGTAGTCACCTGCGTTGAGTAGAACCCGTTGGCAGCGATGAGGAAGGCGTAGTATACCGTTAGAACAGCCTGTTCTGTTGATGGTGCGAATGGAGCTGTCTACTGCCTGTCGAATTCCAGGAACAGTTCTGAAGCGAATGCCACGAAGTGGTTCCTTCATCTTCGGAATCAAATCAAAGTCACAAGGACTTAAGTCCGGGGAATATGGTGGGTGGTACAGTACTTCAGTCCCATCGACCGAGCAGAGCAGCCACAGCTTGCGCTGTACGCGCCCGCGCATTGTCGTGCGAAATGATGGGTAGGTTGCGCAGAAAGTGTCGCCGCTTCTTTCGCAAAGCTGGTCGCAGGTGATACTCCAGAAACGAACAGTATTACTGTGCACTGGCGGTCTGCCGTGGAGGATAACACCATCACAGCCGTACACGAGAATCACCATAACTTTCACCATACGGGGACTCTGACGCAATTTCGACTTTCGCGGCGACCCATAACGACGCCATTCGTTGTATTGGCGTTTCAGTTCTGGCTCGTACGATGTGGCCCATGTCTCATCCAGTGTTACAATGCGGCGTAAGAAAGCCTCTCCTTCTCCTTCATAGCGCTCCAAGTGCGTCTGAGCAGCGTCGTAACTCATCAATTTATGCATTTTCGTCAAGTCATGCGGAACCCATAATGATGCAATTTTTCGCATGCCCAGGCGTTCCTTCAGGATGTGAAGCACAGTCGTATGCGCTAAACCGGTTTCGTGGGCGAGCTCACGAACCGTATGGCGTACGGCGTCGATCACTGTCCACTAACGCGGCAACAGCATGCACATCTTCTTCAGAGACGGACGACCTGTCCGATGCATGTCTGCCACAGTTTGCCGACGTTCGTTGAAGGCTTTTACCCAACGTGCCACTGTTCTGTACGGCAATACCGATTCCCCGCACGGCTCTTGAAGACCTTCATGACGCTGTCGTGCTGTACAACCTCTGGCACATTCAATCTTGATCCAACTCTGTTGCTCCTGTTTCAAAAACATAGTGACACCGTTACGTTAGACAAGTGACTGTTTTTCCCTCGACTGTGCGCACGCCGGTGACGTGGGAAGGGCGAGTCCATTTGCTCGGAGGTAAGGTAGGTATGTCAACAACGTGTGCTATCAGCGACAATAGTAGATTCCATTGCGTAGTGTCTCCACAGCAGTGTTGCCACTATTTAAGTTCCAACCTACGTAATTAAGTTTGTACAGAACCCTTAGAGCATGAGTCATACACGCTCTTGTCCGGGTTCTTTAAATATTTTTGAATTGTAGGGCAATACCTGCGAAAAAAATGTAAATGTTAGTTGTAATTTTCTCGACAGTTGCTGTATTTTTTTTATTTGCGCAATTTATCCTCCCTACTTCACATTTCTTGAACTTTTTTATAATGTTTGCAAATACAGATCGTTAGGACTTAACTTGATCGGTATATTTATCAATATACAACTGCACAGCCGCTCTTACAGTTTGGCGACATTCGTCGTAAACGTAAACCGTATCAAATTATTTCGACTTCCTTGTGCATTGCGGAAGTCTGAATACCTTCACGAGCAAGTTGTGTCGTCACTGTAACACCAGAGCACAGACTGATAGGCTTCGAGAGAACAGGTGAGCATACAAACCGTATCTGGGTTACATGTCTGCTTTACGTAGGCTACAGTAGGGCAGAGGTTTGTGGGATCTCTTCTCGTGAAAGAGGGAGAGAAGTTGTTACTACTTAATAAAGTTTCACACAAATTGTATTGCTGAAGTCCTCTTAGAACACTCTCTCCTCTAATACTTTCATTAAAAAAAAAAAAAAAAACAAAGTCCGTGTCATAATAATTTACTCGATCTTGGTATATTTGGAGGAGCCTGTCGTAGCTGCCCCACCCTCTTTTAGAACAAACTGTATAACAGTTCAAAATGGTTCAAATGGTTCTGAGCACTATGGGACTTAACATCTGAGGTCATCAATCCCCTAGAACTTAGAACTACTTAAACCTAACAAACCTTAGGACATCACACACATCCATGCCCGAAGCAGGAGTCGAACCGGCGACCGTAACAGTCGCGCGGTTCCGGACTGAAGCGCCTAGAACCTCTCGGCCACCACGGCCGGCTGTATAACAAAATGGCTCTGAGCACTATGGGACTTAACATCCATGGTCATCAGTCCCCTAGAACTTAGAACTACTTACACCTAACTAACCTAAGGACATCACACAACACCCAGTCATCACGAGGCAGAGAAAATCCCTAACCCCGCCGGGAATCGAACACGGGGGCTGTATAACAGTGACACTTCGTTCTTAGATATACGCCTGAACCGATGTTAAAATTCATTGTCATCATCAGTTCTATTATAAAATTCATTTCAAACTGAGGAATAAATTATGTGATAAAAATCTAAAATGATGCACCAGATTTATGTTGTTACATGACCTATTAAAGTGAATAACTGGGCCACAACGGGAAAATGTTTCAGTCTCATTCTTAGAAATCTGGGGACGAAGTCAGACACTATACAAAATTTTAAAGTATGTTTCATTCATCTCGTAAAGTGTTTTGAGAGCTCGTGCCTTGCCAGCAAACTAATTGCATTTGTTCGAATGGTGAAGCTCTTATTCCTTTGTGTGATTACAGCCACCGCATTGCTAGTGTCGTACTATACGTTACGAAGCTGCGATCTAATTGGAGGTATTTTGAACTCATTTCTTTACAGCGCTCTGGATGGATTGAGATACGCCACGGTTGGGTCTTTACCAGCCGTAGCTCCGAACGTTGCTGCTCTCACTGACGCACGGCGGTCTGCCTTAGCAACACTCAGATGCAATCCAAAAAGACAGCATATTTTGTTATTCGGTGTAAACTACGAGTTTATTTCCCTATATTTCCATATATTAATGTAACCATCTGAAGTGCATAACTCTATCCCTTACCTTTATTGTACTTGGAGAGAATCTTGGACGATTTGCACTTGTAATGAACGGACTGTAACCGTCTGAAGCAATCGGGGCACTCGCGCGTTTCATCTGCTCCTCTGACCCAAGACTACAAAACAGAATCAATAAACTCTTTCGACAGGCGAATCCTGAGGACACATCCATGGAAAGTAAGAGGAAGGGCCACTCCCGACGGAGGTTCGAGTCCTCCCTCGGGCATGGGTGTGTGTGTTGTTCTTAACATAAGTTAGTTTAACTTAGTTTAAGTAGTGTGTAAGTCTAGGGGCCCTTAGGAATTCACACACATTGAACATTTTGTAAAAGGAAGGAGGACTATAGTAACATTCTGTCTACGACGAAGTCGTTTGAGACGAAGCACTTATTCAGATTAGGCACAGAGGGAAAATAAGACGGACATGTCTGTTTCAAATTAATCATCTTGAAGTTCGCGTTGAGGAATTTAAGCAATGAAGTCGGAATCCTGATTTATCACGTGTCGACAGGTACTGAAACTGCCCGGATAGCCACACGCGTTAGCACGCCGCTTCCGAGATTTGTGAAGGCGCGGCGGCCGCGGATCGAATCTGCTCGGTGTGCCGACGTACCGGTCAGCCTGTATGCGGTGATTACGCAATTTGCCATGTGCGAATAGGTGGATTCCGGGCTGGTACCCACGTCGCACCTCGGTTAGATGCTCCTCAGACATTTAGAACGCGTTCGCACACTTTCAAGGGGACCATCACTAGACACAGACAGCTGGTGTACATACAGGGTGTTTCAAAAATGACCGGTATATTTGAAACGGCAATACAAACTAAACGAGCAGCGATAGAAATACACCGTTTGTTGCAATATGCTTGGGACAACAGTACATTTTCAGGCAGACAAACTTTCGAAATTACAGTAGTTACAATTTTCAACAACAGATGGCGCTGCGGTCTGGGAAACTCTATAGTACAATATTTTACACATATCCACCATGCGTAGCAATAATATGGCGTAGTCTCTGAATGAAATTACCCGAAACCTTTGACAACGTGTCTGGCGGAATGGCTTCACATGCAGATGAGATGTACTGCTTCAGCTGTTCAATTGTTTCTGGATTCTGGCGGTACACCTGGTCTTTCAAGTGTCCCCACAGAAAGAAGTCACAGGGGTTCATGTCTGGCGAATAGGGAGGCCAATCCACGCCGCCTCCTGTTTGTTCGGATAGCCCAAAGCAATCACACGATCATCGAAATATTCATTCAGGAAATTAAAGACGTCGGCCGTGCGTTGTGGCCGGGCACCATCTTGCATAAACCACGAGGTGTTCGCAGTGTCGTCTAAGGCAGTTTGTACCGCCACAGATTCACGAAGAATGTCCAGATAGCGTGATGCAGTAATCGTTTCGGATCTGAAAAATGGGCCAATGATTCCTTTGGAAGAAATGGCGGCCCAGACCAGTACTTTTTGAGGATGCAGGGACGATGGGACTGCAACATGGGGCTTTTCGGTTCCCCATATGCGCCAGTTCTGTTTATTGACGAAGCCGTCCAGGCAAAAATAAGCTTCGTCAGTAAACCAAATGCTGCCCACATGCATATCGCCGTCATCAATCCTGTGCACTATATCGTTAGCGAATGTCTCTCGTGCAGCAATGGTAGCGGCGCTGAGGGGTTGCCGCGTTTGAATTTTGTATGGATAGAGGTGTAAACTCTGGCGCATGAGACGATACGTGGACGTTGGCGTCATTTGGACCACAGCTGCAACACGGCGAACGGAAACCCGAGGCCGCTGTTGGATCACCTGCTGCACTAGCTGCGCGTTGCCCTCTGTGGTTGCCGTACGCAGTCACCCTACCTTTCCAGCACGTTCATCCGTCACGTTCCCAGTCCGTTGAAATTTTTCAAACAGATCCTTTATTGTATCGCTTTTCGGTCCTTTGGTTACATTAAACCTCCGTTGAAAACTTCGTCTTGTTGCAACAACACTGTGTTCTAGGCGGTGGAATTCCAACACCAGAAAAATTCTCTGTTCTAAGGAATAAACCATGTTGTCTACAGCACACTTGCACGTTGTGAACAGCACACGCTTACAGCAGAAAGACGACGTACAGAATGGCGCACCCACAGACTGCGTTGTCTGCTATATCTTTCACATCACTTGCAGCGCCATCTGTTGTTGAAAATTGTAACTACTGTAATTTCGAAAGTTTGTCCGCCTGAAAATGTACTGTTGTCCCAAGCATATTGCAACAAACTGTGTATTTCTATCGCTGCTCGTTTAGTTTTTATAGCCGTTTCAAATATACCGGTCATTTTTGAAACACCCTGTAAATTCCGCCCCGGGGGAGCGTTGGTGACAGGACGGGCATCTGCCGACCCTCTGGGCTAACATTGCAAAATCGTAACATGCAGACCCTGTGAAGATACGATATGAAAGCTAGGAAAAAGGAGAAAGAAGTGGCAAGAAGTACTAAATTCATCCCAAAAAGTGATAACGCTCGGCCACACTGCTCGTCCCTCGTCTTGTGGACAGGCACAGTTTCAAGAGGGAGGGGAGCGAGGGGCAGGGGATCATGTGGCTCACGAAGCCTACCTCAAAACATTTTAGTAAAAGCGTTTATATTTTTCACAATTATATTAAGTTCCAATTTTACCCACCAGGTTAGCCGAGAGCGCTAATGCGCAGCTTCCTGGACTCTGGTAGGCGCGCCGGCCCCGGATCGAATCCGCCCGCTGGGTTAACGAAGAGGGCGGGTATGCCGGCCAGCCTGGATGTGGTTTTTAGGTGGTTTTCCACATCCCTTTAGGTGAATACCGGGCTGGTCCCCGCGTCCCGCCTCAGTTACACGACTCACAGACATTTGACACACATCCGCACTTTTCCATGATTTACACTATATGCAGACAGATGGGGTAACGGGGTACTCTGATTCCGTCCCGGGGGGTGCGGGGTGGCGGCAGGAAGGGCATCCGGCCACCCCTTCACATTAACATGCCAAATCCGATTTAACCACCCCATCCCCGCGCACAATGCGGGACCAGGGCGCAAGCGATAGATAGATTAAGTTCCAATTTTATCAGCTGACTTTAGCAGAATACAGTAAAATGAAGACTAAAAGTCTCTAAAATGGCAAAGAAATCCAGAAACTACAAGACATAGAATAATTTTCAGTTGCTTGTGCGAGAACCTGATCACATGGCAGAGTTCACAGCGTAACCGCCTGCAGACGACATTCAAGCCAGGAAAAGGCGCACTTGCTGTCAACAACAAATCTGGCACGGTTCGATATTCTACAGGTACAATCGATAAACCACAGGAAGCTGAGTATGGCAAGACATAAAAGGAAAGACTAAGGAAAAAATAACAAAAACACACATCCTGAAGGTAAAAATAAATATAGTTCCACTCATTTACACTCTTGCGTAGCCATAGTCTGTGAGATCCTCCATATGACTATTAAAAAATTCCGCGAAATTTCGGCTACACGATAAATTCAATTAATTACCCAGGAACTACAATTACACCTCCTGGCAAAATATGTGAAGCGCAAAAGGGAAGGAGGAAAACAAATGAAACTTCGTGGAGCTGAGAGAGTACGTAATGTTATTGCCGTAAACATAAAATCGAGTCATATTTACAAATAATTTGGTATTATGATGCCACTTACTAATATGACGCAGCACCCCCACTTAGGGCAGGATGCATGCGCTGATTCGGTTGAAAAGAGTGTCATAAATCCGTTGTGTCCTTTCCAGACAAGCCACGCCACATCTTAAATGACTGGTTCTTGATATCATGGATACTGGCACAGGGGCGGAGTTAATATCTGAGCTGGTCCAACACATGCTCTACTGGGAACCAATCTGAGGATCTTGATACCTCAACATCACGCAATTAATGTGACATTATGGGTACTTGTCGATAATATGCTGAGAACAGCATAAGCACTTTCTTATCTGCGGTGTCATATTATAGCTGAGACAATTGCACTAGTCATATTGCATCAGCACTTCCTTTTCTGCAAGGCCATATGGGGACCTGCATATGGCCACAGGCAAGGCCTTGGAGGAGAAGGATAGGGGGAGGGTCCAAACCCATGGCACCTGTACGCCTGCACGTGGCAGCCAATGGCATGCAATTTGCATGTGACATGTTAGCATGAAGTGCCCCCACACCTTTAATGCAGCACTGGCATAGTCGCATGAGTAGCACACGTGATACGTTCACGTTTTCATGGGGACTGAGTCGTCTGCAAGTGCCACTACGTTAACGTGTTTTACGAAGGCCATACCGCGAATCATGACATCAGCATCATCACATCCGGCCTCTTTCCCAAGTTACGGGGGCAGGGGAGGGTCCCCCCCTGTCGCCTGCTCCTTATACCGACCGCACTCGGCGTGTCCGCCACCGCACCCCACCCTACACACCCTCAGCTCGTCGATGTCATCGTAAATGTCGCGGAAGTTAAGAAACCCACACTGTTTTCGAGCAATAGGCTCTACATTAGAGCCCCTTGCTCGGTTATTTGTTATAACAACTAATTAATTAATATTGCCAAAAGTATACGAATGCTCTGACAATATCTCAAATGTGTTTCACACACCAGAGTAACCTAAGGACAACGTCCATAATTAATTTAGCAGTCTTAAATGCCTGTAGTATTTATTACCTTTGCGCTATTGCTCTACATTCAAGGTCTCTGCTCTATCGTGTAAAGCAGAGTGAGATACTTTGACAGTATGAAATTATGAGGTCACAACATAGTCTGCAAAAATTCTGTTAGTCGAGTGGTACCAAAACAGTGAGAAGTGATAGTATCGGTAACCTGGTAGGACGTCCAACCCAGAAAAAGTAGTAAACAGGCTGTATAATTGGTAAAATGGTGTCACCACATGTATGCACATCATGGATGAAAGGGACTCCCACTGTTTTTCAGGAAATATGCTCTCCAGTGTAGCTCAGTACTCGGTTATTTGTTATAATAACAAATTAATTTTACTTTTGCCTGTAAAATATACTCAAATGATACGAGATCCCACATGCAAAACGCAAAAGGTGTTCATCACGTCAATGTCCACAAGTAATTTAGTGCTCAAAGTACGAGTACCTGCAGTATCTATCAGCCATGCGCTGTTGCTCTCCATTCGAGGCGTCTGCACGTTAATGAGAAGCAGAGTAAGTTCCTCTGACAGTATGAAATAATGACGTCGTATAGGTAAGAAATGAGCTCTACTACACTTTCAACTACCTACCTTCCAAGCCCACCCAACTTCCCACCTCCAACACATAGATATAGACCACCGTAAACAGAGGACCTGTTTGGGAGATTTTGGCAGGGTAGAGGATACGAAAAACGATTATTCTTGTACAAAATCACATATACATTTACACACAGAAAGCGACCCTTCCTTTATTTGTACTTGGTATAGTTGTAACGTATGAGCATGGCGTGGCGTGGAAAAAGCAATGTCGAATTGGTTTTTGCGGCATTCCTTGAAGCAGGCAGTCACACTGCTGGGGCCATATCGCGCACCTAACCCCAGTTAAGAGCTGCCAGAACTTTACTTCTACTTCTTATGTACTGGTACAGAACACCACAGCACTTGAAATCCAAATAAAGAGTGCAGTAGAATGTCTTACCTGCAAACAGAATGAATCATGCGTGGGAGCCTGTACAAGACTGCATAGTATCCTGTGTCAATCACTTCCATGTAGTATCAGCTAATGAACACACTATAGAACAGCTGCTGTGTGGTTGTAACCCACCAGAGTCCCACCATCACGGATTTGTAGAGTATGAAAGGAGACATCCCTCAACTATCAGGTCCTTCACACAACAAATCCCTGATCCGCCTCATCCTATGCTATGCAAATGTTGCCTAGATATCTGCCACACCCAGGTTCTAAAATATGTTCAAATGTGTGTGAAATCTTATGGGACTTAACTGCTAAGGTCATCAGTCCCTAAGCTTACACACTACTTAACCTAAATTATCCTAAGGACAAATAGACACACCAATGCCCGAGGGAGGACTCGAACCTTCGCCGGGACCAGCCGCTCAGGCCATGACTGTAGCGCCTGAGACCGCTCGGCCAATCCCGCGCGGCACACCCAAGTTCTCTAAGTCCCTCCAGATCCTCGAACGCCATGCTCTCCGTCTCGCTTTCTGCATCCGCTAACTTTCCCCCACAAGGGTCCTTCACCAACACATAAAAATTCCCATCCCACCTCACTCACATTGAACACATCCGAATAACCTACACCATCCGCAAACTCGATTTCAGCAATACTATTGTGTCCCGTCTCTTTTCCAGTCCTAGCGTAATGCTGCATCTCTACCTCCACATCCGACCGACACTCCCCCTGCACACCCTCCACGTCCACTCCCAAGGGAATTTCTACCTTCTCCTTCCCCTGGACCTAGAACTCTGTTCCGACATATACCCGTCCTACGAATTCTGAATCCATCCCACCCTTTCCCCACCCCCTCCCTCTTCGTCGTATCCCAGTAACACACCACCTCCTTGTCTCCTTCCCCGTCGCCCCTCGCCCCCTTTTTATTTCAGATTTATAGATCCCATATCAGCTACCTTTCTCCCCATGTCCACCACAGCCCTCCTCCCCCCAACAAACCAATCAACCCTACCACAGCCACCCTTGCCTTCTCACTACTAGTCATGTCCTCATCACCACCCCTCCTTTCATCAACAATATATCATCCTATGCCAGATCTTGTTCCAGTTTTGACAATGTACAATGTTCCGTTTTTAATGTTAGGTGTCTCTTCTGTGTTTTTCAAGTGTTTTTTCGCATTTTTAGTGTTCAAATGTTTTTAACTGTACTGTACTATAATTTTTATCACTGTTTTTAAACTTTTCCCTAAGATAATGTTATTTCTTACATTCTCCCATCAACATTATCTTGATTATAGATTCATGGTAAATATGTCTCCTTGTTTAGTGTTTAGCGTCTTACTAGAGAACAATGTATACTGGCTGAAGAGCGGGTTGATTGTACCGCTGCCACATGGGGCGAGGGGAAATGAAAATAACAACAAAAAATAAAAGCTATTAGGGAGGAAGACGAGGTCAGTCGACCAATCTTAAGGTATGTGGCTATTATTGAAAAACCTGGCTAATTTGACATTGGCAACATAAAGTATACCGAAAAATGGTAATTTCCTTATCAGAAACGAACGAAATGTGCTTACACCGATTACAGAACCGTTTTACGATGATATTATGCCAGTGAATATCTGCATTATGAGACGCGATGTCAAGCAAATCCACCATTTCTCCTACATGGGAATCATAATGTGACGGCAAGAGGAATATTGTAAATCACTTCGGAGAAAAACGGAAACTGGAATCAGCTAACATTAAAATGGAAGCGGTGTCTACATTATTGAAACACATACACATAGACGACTGTCATCTTTTGAATTTCGACATAAAGTAAGGTTTTGCTGGGACTTTTAATGTAATGAAGTTGAACCATGATGTATTATTAGTGTATAACATCAATACGAGACTGCCTCCTATGTGAGAAGCATAGCTTAAACATTTGACACTATACCACACAAGTGGCTCGTAGTGAAATTGCGTGCTTGTGGAATATCGTCTCAGTTATGTGACTGGATTTGTGATTTCCTGTCAGAGAGGTCACA
Source organism: Schistocerca cancellata (assembly GCF_023864275.1). Taxonomy (NCBI): domain Eukaryota; kingdom Metazoa; phylum Arthropoda; class Insecta; order Orthoptera; family Acrididae; genus Schistocerca; species Schistocerca cancellata. The sequence continues at coordinate 328,478,683 of NC_064629.1, forward strand.
GTTCGTAGTAACTGACGGAAAGTCACCGAGTAAAACAGAAGTGATTTCTGGCGTTCCCCAAAGTAGTGTTATAGGCCCTTTGCTGTTCCTTATCTATATAAACGATTTGGGAGACAATCTGAGCAGCCGTCTTCGGTTGTTTGCAGATGACACTGTTGTTTATCGACTAATAAAGTCATCAGAAGATCAAAACAAACTGCAAAACGATTTAGAAAAGATATCTGAATGGTGCGAAAAGTGGCAGTTGACCCTAAATAACGAAAAGTGCGAGGTCATCCACATGAGTGCTAAAAGGAACTCGTTAAACTTCGGTTACACGATAAATCAGTTTAATCTAAAAGCCGTAAATTCAACTAAATACCTAGGTATCACAATTACGAACAACTTACATTGGAAGGAACACATAGAAAATGTTGTGGGGAAGGCTAACCAAAGACTGCGTTTTATTGGTAGGACACTTAGAAAATGTAACAGACCTACTAAGGAGACTGCCTACACTGCGCTTGTCCGTCCTCCTTTAGAATACTGCTGCGCGGTGTGGGATCCTTACCAGATAGGATTGATGGAGTATATCGAAAAAGTTCAAAGAAAGGCAGCACGTTTTGTATTATCGCGAAATATGGGAGAGAGTGTCACAGGAATGATAAAGGATTTGGGCTGGACATTATTAAAAGAAAGGCTTTTTTCGCTGCGGCGAAATCTTCTCACGAAATTCCAATCACCACTTTCTCCTCCGAATTCGAAAATATTTTGTTGACACCGTCCTACATAGGGAGGAACGATCACCACGATAAAATAAGGGAAATCAGAGTTCGTACGGATATATATAGGTGTTCATTCTTTCCGCGCTATACGAAATTGGAATAATAGAGAATTTTGAAAGTGGTTCGAAGAACCCTCTGCCAGACACTTTAATATGATTTGCAGAGCATCCATGTAGATGTAGATGTAGATGTTCTAAATATTACGATGTGTGGTACTACAGCATTGCAGTGCGTGTGTGAGACATCATGACATTACCGGTTTGCAGGGAGACAATGATTTCAACGTCTTAATACACAGAAACTGAGACGAAATAATGTGATTACAGCAGCTATAGCAGTGCGGAAATGCTAAAAATTGCCGAAATAACGTAATTATATTCCATAAACGAGTAGTGTATCGATACACGAATACGAGTAGATGTTAGATAAGCAGGATCGAGAATGTACGAAAAATTCTTGGCACAGCTGTAATTGTCAGCTTGTAGCGCTGAATAGCGTCTATTCAATTTACATAATGGGTTTATTTAAAAAAAAGCCCAAACGTAGTAGGTGAGAGAAATGATGAAATATGTTCCAATAATAATAATAGTAATAATAACTTCATATAACCCACTCCTGTGACATTTAGATTTATGTAATACCGTCTCTGTTTTAGGAGCGACGCGAAATGCGCTCACCGCAATGCCAGTCGGTGCCACCCTCGGCGACTGTATCTAGTAGCCAAACACACAGACACACACACGGAGATAAACGCACGCACACCCTGCGGCCAGCTTTGACAGTTGGAAGCTGTTACACAAAGAAGACCTGTTAGTTTTCATTCTAGAAAGCGCAAAATGGAGTCACTGTTTTTAACGTCATACATCAAATTAGCTGCACGGGCCAGCTACAGACGATCACCATAGGTAGGTCAAAATTTTGACACTTGTTAGAGTGCTCGGCATTGTCTGGAAATTTGTTTTCTTAGACGGAAATGCAATGCCCTATTTCTCTCTGCCTTCGCTACAGCAGAGGGAAACTTTTTAACGGTGCAAACATATGGTCCGTAGTGAACCCGAAATCCACTGACAAAATTTTGTTAGGGAAGTTTTCTGAGTATTTTTGTATAGGAGGCCTGTGTTCTAATGTTTCTAGTCACACAGTAAAAAAGTAATTATTATTTATTGAATTTGTTATCCAAGTCTTCGGCTGAGACGCTGTCGTGCTTACTAATTGAACCTGTAATGCAACACGTTGGACTGCACTTCATGACGAACCTCCTAATGAATCTCAGTCTGGCATCTGCCTTTTCTACGGTTAGCTCTATCATGTGGTTGCACTTTAAATCGCTCCGTGAGAGTAATTCTAGATATTTGTTGGAGGTGAATGCTTCCACTGATTACTCTGCAGCCGTGTAATCATACAGCAATTATCCTTTCTGTCTTATTCGCGCAATATGTTACATTTGTTTTGTGTTGAGGGTCAACTGTCAATTAATGCATCAACGTGAATCCTCTGCAAGTGTTCCTGCATTTCGCTAGTTTTCTAGAGTTTCTTCTTTTCCGTATACAACAGAATTATCCGCGGATGTTTGTACACAACAGAATTATCCGCGGAAAACCATCTATATCTACATCTAGATCTACATCCATACTCCGCAAGCCACCTGACGGTGTGTGGCGGAGGGTACTTTGAGTACCTCTTTCGGTTCTCCCTTCTATTCCAGTCTCGTACTGTTCGTGGAAAGAAGGATTGTCGGTATGCCTCTGTGTGGGCTCTAATCTCTCTGTAATCTCTCTGATTTGATCCTCATGGTCTCTTTGCGAGATATAAGTAGGGGGGGAGCAATATACTGGTTGACTCCTCGGTGAAGGTATGTTCTCGAAACTTCAACAAAAGCCCGTGCAGAGCTACTGAGCGTCTCTCCTGCAGAGTCTTCCACTGGAGTTTATCTATCATCTCCGTAACGCTTTCGCGATTACTAAATGATCCTGTAACGAAGCGCGCTGCTCTCCGTTGGATCTGCTCTATCTCTTCTATCAACCCTATCAGGTACGGATCCCACACCGGTGAGCAGTATTCAAGCAGTGGGTGAATAAGTGTACTGTAACCTACTTCCTTTGTTTTCGGATTGCATTTGCTTAGGATTCATCCAATGAATCTCAGTCTGGCATCTGCTTTACCGACGATTAATTTTGTATGTTCATTCCATTTTAAATCACTACTAATGCCTACTCCCAGATAATTTATGGAATTAACTACTTCCAGTTGCTGACCTGCTATATTGTAGCTAAATTATAAAGGATCTTTCTACCTATGTATTCGCAGCACATTACACTTGTCTACATTGAGATTCAATTGCCATTCCCTGCACCACTCGTCCATTCGTTGCAGATCCTCCTGCATTTCAGTACAATTTTCCATTGTTACAACCTCTCGATATACTACAGCATCATCCGCAAAAAGCCTCAGTGAACTTCCGATGTTATCCACAAGGTCATTTATATATATTGTGAATAGCAACGTCCTCCCCTGCAGCACATCTGAAATTGTTCTTACTTCAGAAGACTTCTCTCCACTGAGAATGACATGCTTCCCCAATGGTTCAAATGGCTCTGAGCACTATGCGACTTAACTTCTGAGGTCATGAGTCGCCTAGAACTAATTAAACCTAACTAACCTAAGGACATCACACACATCCAGACTGTAGCGCCTAGAACCGCTCGGTCACTCCGGCCGGCGAGGCGGTCTCGTATTGATGGTATACACTAATAATACTGCACCGTTTATCCACGTTTTTTTTAATCCCAGTAAAATCTTGCTTTGTGTCCAAATCTAAAAGATAATAGTAGTTTACACGTTTCTGTCCCAATATTGTACATACCCTTTCTCTTCAACGTCGGCTACTTCCACTTTCTACTTTTTCTCCGTAGTCATTTTGAATACTCCTTTTGCCGTCAAATTGTCATTCCCAAGTAGGAGAAACAGTGGCTTTGCCTTGATACTGTGCCTCACAGTGCAGAATTTCACTAGCATAATGTCATCGCAAAACGATTTCGTAATGGGTCTAAGCACACTTCATTTCTTACCATTTTTCAGTGTATTTCATATTTCCAATGTCAGATTATTCAGGTTTCCAATAGTAACCTCATATCAAAACACTGGGCGGTAGACTCTGTCTTCCTTCCTAAAAGCTGCGGGATGCGTCATGTTATACTGTACAGATCCATGGTGGTGAGACTTTGGTGGTTACAACCACACACCAGCTGTTCTGCAGGATATTCATTAACTGATATTACATGGAAGTAATTGGCACGGGGTACTATGGAGACTTGCACAGGGTCCCACGAACATTTCATTGTGTTTCCAGCTATAAAATACTATTGCACTCTTTATTTGGATTCAAAATGCTGTGGTGTTCTTTCCCAGTACATATGAATTGCAAGTAAAGTCCTCGCATCACTTAACTAAGGTTGGGTGCGCGAGACGGCGCCAGCGGTGTGACTGCCTGACATTGCTGTTTCCACGCCGTACTGTGGTCACACGCTACAACTATACCAAGGACTAACAAAGAAAAGGTTGCTTTCCGTGTGTAAATTTATATGTAATTTTGTACAAAAATAATCGTTTTTTCGTGTTTTCTACCCTGCCAAAACTTTATAAAGAGTCTCCTATTTACGATGGTCCATATGTACACTACTGGCCATTAAAATTGCTACACCAAGAAGAAATGCAGATGATAAACGGGTATTCATTGGAAAAATATATTATACTAGAACTGACATATGATTACGTTTTCACGCAATTTGGGTGCATAGATCCTAAGAAATCAGTACCCAGAACAACCACCTCTGGCCGTAATAACGACCTCTATACACCTGGCCATTGAGTCAAACAGAGCTCGGATGGCGTGTACAGGTCCAGCTGCCCATTCAGCTTCAACACGATACCACAGTTCATCAAGATTAGTGGTTCAAATGGCTCTGAGCACTATGGGACTTAACATCTGAGGTCATCAGTCCCCTAGAACTTAGAACTACTTAAACCTAACTAACATAAAGACATCACATACATCCATGCCCGAGGCAGGATTCGAAACTGCGACCGTAGCAGTCGCGCGGTTCCGGACTGAAGCGCCTAGAACCTCTCGGCCACTCAGGCCGGCTCAAGATTAGTGACGGGCGTATTGCGACGAGCCAGTTGCTCGGCCACCATTGACCAGACGTTTTCAATTGGTGAGAGATCTGGAGAATGTGCTGGCCATGGCAGCAGTCGAACATTTTCTGTATCCAGAAAGGCCCGTACATGACCTGCAACATGCGGACGTGCATTATCCTGCTGAAATGTAGGGTTTCGCAGGGGTCGAATGAAGGGTAGAGCCACGGGTTGTAACACATCTGAAATGTAACTTCCACTGTTCAAAGTGCCGTCAATGTGAACAAGAGGTGACCGAGACGTGTAACCAATGGCACCCCATACCATCACGCCAGGTGATACGCCAGTATGGCGATGACGAATACACGCTTCCAATCTGCGTTCACCGCGATATCGCCAAATACGGATGCTACCATCCAGGTTCTCCTGGATTCATCCGAAAAAATGACGTTTTGCCATTCGTGCACCCAAGTTCGTCGTTGAGTACACCATCGCAGGCGCTCCTGTCTGTGATGCAGCGTCAAGGGTAACCGCAGCCATGGTCTCCGAGCTGATAGTCCATGCTGCTGCAAACGTCGCCAACTTGTCCTTGCAGATTGTTGTTGTCTTGTAAACGTCCCCATCTGTTGACTCACCGATCGAGACGTGGCTGCACGATCCGTTACAGCCATGCGGATAAGATGCCTGTCATCTCGACTGCTAGTAATACGAGGCCGTTGGGATCCAGCACGGCGTTCCGTATTACCCTCCTGAACCCACCGATTCCATATTCTGCTAACAGTCATTGGATCTCGACCAACGCGAGCAGCAATGTCGCGATACGATAAACCGCAATCACGATAGGCTACAATCCGACCTTTATCAAATTCGGAAACGTGATGGTACGTATTTCTCCTCATTACACGAGGCTTCACAACAACGTTTCACCAGGCAACGCCGGTCAACTGCTGTTTGTGTATGAGAAATCGGTTGGAAACTTTCCTCGTGTCAGCACGTTGTACGTGTCGCCACCCGCGCCTACCTTGTGTGAATGCTCTGAAAAGCTAATCATTCGCACATCACAGCATCTTCTTCCTGTCGGTTAAATTTCGCGTCTGTAGCACGTCATCTTTGTGGTGTAGCAATTTTAATGGCCAGTAGTGTATGTATTGGAGATGAGAAGTTGAGTGGACTTGGAAGGCAGGTAGTTGATAGAACAGTAGAGTTCGTTTCTCACTTACATGACGTCATCACTTCATACTGTCAGAGGATCTTATTTTGCTTATCACTACAAAGCAAAGGAGTCCAATGGAGAACAACAGCTCATGGTTAATAAATACAGTACTTCAAGTACTTTGGGCACTAAATGACATATGGACGTTGACGTGCCGTTGCACCAGTTTGTGTGTAGCATGTTAGATGTCGTAAAATCGTTCGGGTATATTTTACGGACAAAAATCAAATTAATTTGTTATTGTAACAAATACCCGAGCACTAGCCTAAAATGGAAAGCACATTGTCCGAAAGCAGTGGGAGTCTCTTAATTTTCACACCATTGGCGATGACGTCGACGAGCGGGGGGCATGAAGGGCGGTGTGCGGGGCGTGGTGCGCGGGAGCGGGCACTTGCAGTGTGGGTGGCTGTGGGAGCGGGCGGCGGGCGGCAGGCGACGGAGAGGACTCTCCCCTCCCGCTCCGTAGTCTTACAACGTGGTCGGATGCGATGACGCAGATGTCAGGATTCCTGCTTTTTCTTACTCACTGGAGAGAGCCCCGGTAGATGCTACAAACTTCTCCTTCATTGATTGCAAAAAACTTGTAGTTACAATAAGCATAACAAGAAATTAACTCCTTCTCTTCAGCGTGTCCAACTAAATACAGTTTTGAGGTATAGGCTCCAACTAACTCTCGGGAGCCGGAACTAAAATGAGAAAAATTAGCACTCTAAGAGCTGTTGCCTACTACGAAACCTAAATTCTCGGTGTAACGCAGTCCTTTCCAATGGCATCGACGGGAAACTATCTGCAGCAGTCCCTGGGTTGTCTTGAACAGTGAGGAAGAGACTTGCGGCCTCATACTCACTCGTGACTGGATGGAGGAGTGGTTTTTTAGTGTGGCCAGCATCCTCTTGCTGATGCCGGTGAGGTACTCGGTGGCCCGTGTCTCTCGGTGGAGCGCAGGGCGGTTTAGGTACGCACTTGATGTGCCCAAGTAGCTGCTACAGACCGTGTAGGCGTCGCACATGGTAACTGTCTTGAGAGTTGCTGCTAGTGACCCTGGTCACCATCGCAGTTCCCAGTATGGCACAAGCAAAACGTAGTAGTACGTGCAGACGTGTGAACTACAGCCAACTCTTGCTCCCACGGCCCGCATCTCGTGGTCGTGCGGTAGCGTTCTCGTTTCCCACGCCCGGGTTCCCGGGTTCGATTCCCGGCGGGGTTAGGGATTTTCTCTGCCTCGTGATGGCTGGGTGTTGTGTGATGTCCTTAGGTTAGTTAGGTTTAAGTAGTTCTAAGTTCTAGGGGACTGATGACCTAAGATGTTAAGTCCCATAGTGCTCAGAGCCATTTCTTGCTCCCACGAAAACGCGAACGTACCACATGTGCTACACGTGCGACTACACCAGTGTTTAGCTAGAGGTGTGGGGGCGTTTCAGGTTGACAACACATGAATATTGATCGCCACTGGCTGCCGAGTGGGGGAACTTCATGCTGACAACACGAATGCAAACAGCATGCCAATAGCTACGGAGCACTTGGGGAGGGGGGTGTGTGGGGTTCTGCTATCCCTCCCCCTAGATGGCCTTGGCAAGTGGCCATACTGTTCCCAGAATAGCGTTTGAGGTAAGGAAGTGCTGATGCTGATATGACATATGCAGTTTCTAAGCTGTAGTGTGACACCAAAGATAAGAAACCGCTGATGCTGATGTCAGCGCTTTCTCCACTGGTACTGGCAGTGCCATGCTACTTTATGCGGGCAGTTCATAGAGACATATACGATGTGTACACAAGTGCTGTACTATTGAAAAATTGCATCACGATACTGTTGCATCAGAGGTAACTGTGACACATTGTTGTGCCATCAGTGTTACCTCAATCAGTACCAGCCTCGACCTGAAGTCAAATCCACACCATGAGGCCAGGAGTAACATAACTCCGCCTCTCTAAAATATTGAAAGAATGAGACCACTCCCAGGTCGCAGCTATACTCGTCCACGCGGCCATCTGGGGTAGTGCAGAACCGCGATTCACTGCTGAATGCTATGTGACGCCATTCATCAGCATTCCATGTTTTACATTTGCAACTGGCTGAATATGAACCTAGACTTAACTTATCTGTTTAATGTCTAATGCCGTCTCGTCTTTGTAGGAACCAGAACGATTTCCTTGTGTTCACATACGTAATTTAAAAAAAAAATCGCGCAGTAGTTAAAAGAGAAACGTCCTCCTAAGCGAACCATGGGTGCTGGTGTTGCATATATTATTAACTGACAGGGACAAGGTTTGACTAACTACGGAATAGACACAGTAAGCCCAGATTTTCCCAGTTATTTGCCGTCATAAACAGACAACTGAGAAACGAAATACAAAGGATATTTACATAAAAAAGAAACAAAAGCCATTAATAAACATACAAAAAACTACTTTGATTATACATTAAATATTTGTGAGTGGGCCACTTGGAGTTGGTAAAACAAAATTAAAATTATCATCTCTAAGGATCTCGCTCAGATTTGCATCCAACGTGGGTGTATAAACTCTTACAGGGATCATGATATATGAAGGAGGTGTTCATCAGATCTGCAAGACGTTAACGGAACATACTTGCCACTGTATGAACTACTATCTTGCGGAAATGTGTGGATGCAATTTACTAAGATGACGTCCACTCGCGAATCAGAAAAAAGAAATAACAGTCATTGAGGCGGAACAGAATAAAGCACATGTCTCCGTAAAAATCAGTTTAGGATTAATTCGCCTACACGGACCTTCACCCTATCCACTTCTACCGAAGCAAAGCAGCGCTTACCAGATGAAAAGTCGGGTTTCTGCGTCCGTCGGAATCTGAACCAGTGTGTCGAAAACCTTCGCCTCTCCACTCTCCGTAGAGTACCAGTGGAGAACAACCGCGCCTAAACTTGTTTCAGCTAATCAAAATATGTACCCAGTTGCTACTCAATGAGATGAGCAGAGATCGACACTCCGAAATCCCCTCCTAAGAGAATTTTGAGAACAGCCAACTAGACGTTCCCACCCAAGAATGGGAAGCTTGCTTGTAAGCAACCAATGTGACGTCAGTCTGTCCGGCGCGTTCCTTTAGTCAAGAACCTGAAAAGCAACCGACAGTGCCCTTCTTCAAAAAAAATGGCTCTGAGCACTATGGGACTCAACATCTTAGGTCATAAGTCCCCTAGAACTTAGAACTACTTAAACCTAACTAACCTAAGGACATCACACACACCCATGCCCGAGGCAGGATTCGAACCTGCGACCGTAGCAGTCCCGCGGTTCCGGACTGCAGCGCCAGAACCGCTAGACCACCGCGGCCGGCGTGCCCTTCTTCAAAACAAGTGGAACGTGTCACTCTTCAGCCTGGGGCCAAACTGTCGCCTCCTCCATGTGGAGAGTAGTGACTGGCCTTGGAAGTCCCTCCCCGAGATAGATGTGTAACTGATGGGGTGCTTTCATAGGACAACAAAACGGCCGCCCGCTGGTCCCGCCCTCGTTGGATTTCATCCACGACTTCAGCCAGGGTGACAGATCAACATTTCTTATGAATTTTTCTCCCCAGAGAAGTTAAACTATAAACCGGTGACATACTGACTACAGTAAAGATTAAAATTGCTCATTTACTGCCCTTACAGAGGAATACATCGAATACATGAAGCGTATTTGCAGTTGTGAATACAAACAACCAACAGCTATATAAGGGATGACGATAATGAAAATTTGTGCCAGAGCGAGACTTGAACCCGGATTTTCCTCTTTACGTGAGCGCTCGCCTTAAGCGATTCGGATATGCGAGCACGTCTCACAGCCATACCGAAACCAGAGTTTAACATATGGGTCACGAAACTACCAGAGATTTTCTGCAACCTCGCTACTGCAGCGCTGCCAAGCGGCTGGTCTATATAAACATAACATACTACGCAGTTCCTTGATACTGCGAAACGGAGGGGTATTGAGGGGAATATCACATTCAGATTGCAATCGTATTTCGGAGTGCCGGCCGATGCGGCCGAGTGGTTCTAGGCGCTTGAGTCTGGAACCGCGCGACCGCCACGGTCGCAGGTTCGAATCTTGTCTCGGGCATGGATGTGTGTGATGTCCTTAGGTTAGTTATGTTCAAGTAGTTCTAAGTTCTAGGGGACTGATGACCTCTGAGCACTATGGGACTTAACTTCTGAGGTCATCAGCTCCTAGAACTTAGAACTACTTAAACCTGACTAACCTAAGGACATCACACACATCCATGCCCGAGGCAGGATTCAAACCTGCGACCGTAGCGGTCGCGCGGTTCCAGACTGTAGCCCCTAGAACCGCTCGGCCACCCTGGCCGGCTGTTAAGTCCCATCGTGCTCAGAGCCATTTGAATCATTTTATTTCGGAGCTTATTGTGACGCTATAAATTGTAGCACCAATCAAAAATATAACAGGAAATATATGTTTTTAGATTGAAAAAAGGATGCTGAGAGGTAAGTCAATAATTTTACGAATAACAAACGCTCGTTTTAGGATGGTTAGTCATACTTTCGGGCATGCGAGAAAATGTATAACATTTCCATTCACTAACAAGTCTCTTCAGAACTTCAGCTGTTAATGAGAATCGCAAAATCTTAACCACCGTTTCATGATGTTACTACTGTATAAAATGTCTGGACGTTTGCCGATTGCAGGTAAACAATCGACAACTTTGTCAATAGGACCTACTTCAATTTCACAAAAAGTACAGGACTACACACCGGTATATTTTTGTGGTTACCTACAAGATTGAGTAAGGAAACGCGTAATTGCAAGTAATTACTATGGTCGTGTTTAAATATCCAATAAACAGTTAAACTACCATGTCATAAGAAGTTCATGGAGGCAAGGAAACGTTCTGGACTGCAGTAGGCTACTGTTTTTGAGTCATCAGTCGTTTGATTGGTTTGATGCGGCCCACCACCAATTCCACTCCTGTGCCAACCGCAGCGCGGGGTAGCCGCCCGATCTAGGGCGTCTTCCCACGGTCCGTGCGGATACCCCCGTCGGAGTTTCGAGTCCTCCCTCGGGCATGGTGTGTGCGTTGTCCATAGTGTAAGTTAGTTTAAGTTAGATTGAGAATTGTGTGGACTTAGGGTCCGATGACCTCTGCGGTTTGGTCCCATAAGACGTTACGACAAATTTCCATCTCAGAGTAGCACTTGCAATCTACGTCTTCAGTTATTTGCTGGGCGTATTCCAATCTCTGTCTTCCTCTATAGTTTTTTCCCTCGACAGCACCCTCTAGTACCACGGAAGTCATCCCCTGATGTCTTAACAGATGTCCTATCATGCTGTCCCCTCTTCTTGTCAGTAATTTCCACATACTCCTTTCCTCTCCATTCATCGCAGAGCCTCCTCCTTCCCTGCCTTATCAGTCCACCTAATTTTCAACATTCTTCTGTAGTACCATATCTCCAATGCTTCGATTCCTTCTGTTCTGGTTTTTCCGCAGCCCATGTTTCACTACTGTTCTCATTTCTGCTACTTCTCATTACCTTCGTCTTTCTTCGATTTACTCTCAATCTATATTCTGTGCTCATTAGACTATTCATTCCACTCACAAGAGGAAGGCCTCAGACACGGCCAACCGATTCGGCTCAAATTTGGCTGGTCGCTTGTGTACAACCTAAAACAAAAGACTCTAAGTTATTTTGTGTCAACACCCCCGCAATTTTGAGAAAATCACCCCTAAAAGTTATGACGAGCAATCGACTCAAAATTGGCGGGATCGATAGATAATTGTAAATAGAGCATTTTTCATCATCAGGTATGGGGGCCGCAAACGCAAAATTTTCCAGAAATCGAGGAAAGAAACTTTTACAACTGCCGCTTCTGCACCCACACAGGTAAACGCCTTTCGCTGACAGCGCCGATAGCGCAATAGCCAAGGTAATTGGCTGGGAATCGGTAAACCCGGGTTCGAATCTCGAGGAAACGTAGTGGATGTTATTCTTTCTGTTTGTATTTTTCCATATCTCAGTTGATAGGGATAGGAGGGTTAATAAGGTATATAAATCAATAAGGAATGATAATAATACTTACTTTATTAACCCTCCTATCCCTATTAATTGAGATATGGAAAAATACAAACGAAAAGAACAACACCCGCTAGGTTTCTTCGAGATTCGAACCCGGGTTCTCCAAGTCCCAGCCAGTTACCTTTTTTGTATTTTTTATTTTTTATTGTTTTTTACCTTTTTTATTATTATTGTTATTTGGTTTTTTTAGCAGTCGCGTGGTTCCGTTCCGGACCTTCTTTTTATTTTTTTTATTTTTTTGCAAGTGCTCTACCAACCTTTTTTTTACCTTTGCCTTTCGCGGGCGAGTCTCGCTCGCTTGCCACTTTTTTTTGGCCTTTTTTTTTGCAGGTATGAAGAAAACAAATAAAAACCTCTTGTGTATGAAAATAAAAGACGACGTTCTTCATGAAATAACACAATATCCTTTGAAAACGTAAAACATAAAAGGTAGCTATATTTCCGCAACGGCCTTCTTTTGTTATCCTTTTTTTATTTTTATTTTTTTTTATTTTTTTGTTAACATGAATGAGTATACAGTCTCACCATCAGCAGCAACCTTTTCTTTTTTTGAGCACAGGAGAAAGAAAACAAATAGGCTGCAGATAGAGAGCTATGTGTGAAAAGGATAAACATGTGTAAGGAGAAAAAAAAAACTTAGAAGAAGAGGAGGAGAAAAGAGAAGTGAAATAAAATAGGAATACTTTCCGCGCCATGCTCCACTTTGGCGCGCCATCAGAACAAAATGCATTCTATCATTGACCATTGAAGGGGAACGTGGGATTGTCCAGTCTTGGCTGGCACGGTTCGTTGAGATTCCAACTTTGAGGCGGGTTGGTGAAAATACTCTGTAAATAGTTTGCGAAAGTGGCCCGATAGTGTCGATGTCGGTGAAGGGTGTGGTGATGTACTTGGAGGCGTGTCCAAAAGTCCGCCGGATCGACGACGTCGTCCCGGAAGAGGTAGTTGACAGCCATGCCACTGATCCATGTGATGGCGTGCCACTTAGCCGAAGGAAAGTAGGTCGTGTCGGGATATATCATCATGGTGGGAGAAACATGATGTGGTAGTACTCGGAGGTAGAAAGCCACAATCTTCTGTACGAGGGTCCAGACAGCTGCTGCTGGCCCCCACTCAAAACGATGTAAATCTGTATCTTCGACATTGCACTTGAGGCACAGGGGTGAGTCCACCAGTGCGATGCGATGCAGTTTCTGTCTCGTGGTATACTTGCCGTTGACGAGAAGGTACCACAGAGAGGTGGTGTCAGTGGTGTGATATGGTTGGTGGATCGTTTTGCAAACTGTAGGCCATGAAGCCTGGGGGTGACGTGTTTCGACGGGGTTGCGGGGTGGAGACTTTCGGAGAAGGCGGGTGGTCGTCTTCCTGGTCCTGGGGAGCTCGGTGCATATGTAGCTGTACTCCAAAAAGAAACGGCCGATATGTGACATCGGAGGTGGGATGTGTGCCAAAGACGTCGGTGGGCGTCTCGAAACAGGTGCGAGCTCGGTGGTCAACATTCCAGTAAAACTAGCATTTTGGCTTTCCCATAACCGGAGCATAGTATTGGTGTAAAGTGCCGTAGTCCTGGCTCTCACATTAACCAGATCGAGGCCACCATCCCGCTTCGGTAAGGTGAGAGCTTCATACTCGACTTTGAAGATGTGTCCAGAACAAATGAAATAGCCGAAAGCCGCCTGTAATCTGGCCGCCATTGTCGCAGTGATGGGCAGAATCTGCGCTATATGGGGTATCCGGGCTGCCGGATGGGTATTGACGAAGGTGACTCTCTGGCACATATTCAGCGGGCGTAGTATGTGATTTTGTATGTTGGCCCAGATGCGTTGCAGCAGCGCCCAAAAATTGATCGCCGAGGTGCGGCGAATGTCTCGCGTGTACACTAATCCGAGACAAAGAAGAGTGTCCACCAGTTGAAATGGGACTACGCTGTCTGCGGGAAGGCCGCGGCCGATCTTCATGGCGCATGATTTTGCCACGTTCATAGCGCTCCCTGCCCTTGCACTGTAACGGGTAATCCACTGCATCGCAGATTGTACGTCGGCCGCTGAACGGACGACGAGGGCCAAGTCGTCCGCGTAAGCTCGGCAGCGGAACATATGATCCCGGAGTGGAATACCTGTCAAACGTCGCCGTAATCCGCAAATGAGTGGTTCCATCGCAATGGCATAAAGCACCGTCGACAAAGGGCAACCCTGCCGTACTGAGCGTTCAATCCGTATAGGTTCTGTAAGCCTGCCGTTGACGAGAAGTGTGGACGTTGCTGCACGAAGGAGCCGCATAATCACTTGCGTGAACGTCGGGGGAATTGCCATTCGGTCCATCACTGCGTTGAGGAATGCATGATTGACGCCGTCAAACGCTTTATAATGTATTAATGTAAGAAGAATAGATGCTGAATGATGAATGCATGCAGCTTGCCGCTAACTTTGTGTAATGTCTTGTCTGTATAGACGTGTATCTGTTGCCTTTAAGATCCCTTCACTTTCACACATAAATCTATACAGTAAAGTAAGGGCCTCCCGTTTTGTCTTTAGGCTGATCCGTGATAAGACAGGCGAAAAATTAGACTAATGGAGGATTATTAGTATTTTCTCTAATTTTCATTCGCTCTCTCTCTCTCTCTCCTTTATCTATGTACAGTTTTTGATATAATATTTCATTACGTGAAATCAGCCAAATAGAATCTCTGGTGGAGCCCTTCGTCTTAGTATTCAGCGACTGGCTTGCTGTAAAAGATCTTTACATTTATTATTATTGTTAAGCGCTGCATTCAGTTGGGAAAATCAATCGTTTGAACAATTCGTTCCTTTTACGAAAGATTTCGAATTCCAGATGTGTACGAAGCCTTTTTGGACGATTTAACAAAGACTCGGTGATTGCAGGCTCTCTTCGACACAGCTGAAACTTCCCCACTAATTACAGGGCCAACGCGATCATCAATGATTCAGACAAAGAACTCATTCGTTCATTCACTCCAGAATAAAAGGGGTCACAAACCTTATTTATGAAGGAAATTGTATATTCAATCCATCTCCATTACATGTCCAGATCTTTGTTGATTCCAAGTCTTAATTATTTTCCGTTACAGTTCCTTTCTCTTCAAACAACCCGCTAGTGGCACAAATGTTAATAGCTCGCTTTAGCGAGAAGAAAAGCAAATATGTCTCATTTAGAAACCCGTCAATCTTTCAACAGATACTTCCGAAGCTGTCCTAGTTACCAGTCTAACAACCATGGAGAATACATACATGTATCTCTGTTATTCCAAAGAATAAACGTACTAGAAAATACTTTGGCGTCGACGAGCTGTCAGCGCATATATTACTAGAAAATCAGATCAGATACTTTTCCAAAGTGAGTGAATGTTAATGGTTTGATTGGCAATGATTAATTGGTGCGTGGTAGAGGGTATTTTTCTGTGGGGACATTACAATGCCCCTCGCAGCGAGCGAAGTTTGCGAGCTTAATTTTGATTTACCGAACACACTTCGCGAGCTATCTATTAGTGTGGATAACCCGGAAGTGATGAGTGTCAGTCCTCCGACTGAAAAAATAAAAATGATGTTTAAGACAGACGAAGAAAAGAAACATTGAAAACAGAAGAAATGAAGAGACAGGTACCGCGGCTGTATTGCTTTTACGTGCATCAAGGTGTTATGTCTGCTGTGCACAACCAAGGAAGATGATCTTTCATGAAACTGTTATCAGGGTCTACCCATTCGGGAACTTTCTTAAGCAGGGAAACCTTGGAAAACCTCTTAAGCCTAGACCCCCAGCCTACGGTACATAGAAGATAGGAAAGCCTACAGAAGAAAAAAAAATAATTTTGAAAATGATCTCTAAAGGAAAGATAGGGATCGATTTATAATGATTTGGAGAAGAGTGATTTGTGCCTCTAGCAAAAAAAAAAAAAAACATTTTACAATAAATAACGTGAGTTTTCGTTTTACAATCTTGTTCCTAGGACAATATCTTGCGGTGCTGAAACTCCCCCGGATCTTGCATGTCCCCGTTGCGGTGGTGAAACTCCCCCGGATCTTGCATGTCCCCGACGTCCACATTTGTAGTCGGTCTTCTACGCGGCCCACAATGGGAAGAGTAGAAGGGACAGGGATACCCGAATTCACATGCAACATTCATTCCAAAAGAATTAGCAATGACCGAAAGGGAAACTCTTCCTGTAAAAGAACTGGTTAGGTTGCACCGTCCAAGATTCTCCTTTTTGAAAACGAAATCCTTATGGCTTCATGCATCCTTTTTCTTACAATGTACTGCAAGGAATTTAGCCATTGACGTAAGTTTTCCATTTAGCCATTGACTAATGCTGTTGCCAAAAACATCATCATATTTACTCTAGTTTGAATATTCTTTTGGACTTTGCATCCCCACTTGTGCTTATAAGTCCAAAACTTCTGACACATTTCTGTCAATGATTTATTCTTCGTAATTTAAAGGATTCATGCAACTTACAGTAGATTTTGGACTCAAATCATCGAATAATGGAAAGTGTGGTTCATTTTATACAAAGACATAATCCATCATTTCCTTGAAAAGTCATATCATTTATCTATACTCAAATAATTTTTATCCTAAATACATATATTTCTCCGCTTGATTGCTGTAATGTAAAAGTTATTAGCATTGAGGAATGCGGATTCACTTTTTTCATTTATTCTCTGATTCATCCGGCATTCATACATGCACATATATGGAAATGGATTTTTCAAACAAAATTCCAAAACGAACAAGACCCATTAAATAACTACTAATTCTATGAATATTACTTTCTTTTAACATTCAACAATAAATCAAGAACTCTTAACGTCTAATTATAACACTTTTTTTTTTAGTTCAACATCAATCAGTTTACCCTCGCGTTTGATGCGAGTCTCTTACAAAGCATATCTGTGTCGTCTATATCGATTCTAACTCTCGCGCCGACGTCAACTGTTTTGCGCGGGAAATTATCTTTGCGGCGTTAACCGTCACTCATGATTCACTGCCTAAACGCATCCCTTCACACGTTTACACATCTAAGCGTGCACTTGAAATTATATATGAACATTCACTAGGAACCTCTTTTGATTATGCAGCGTCATTTTCGGGAAACATTTCATTCTTCTTGAAGGTCAGTCAGATCCTTTATAAATCTTGATGACATTAGCAATGCTAAAGTTCCATGTTTACCCAAACACAGGTGAAGCCTATCTCCACTATTTTCTTTGCAGCACTCGATAGTAATAGTTAGTCACTATTTCTATAATCTGTGTCACTGATTAATTATTTCAGTTTAAAGTTTTCTAACACTACACACACACAGTTTATTGTTATGTTTTTACGAGCGTTCATCTCTGTCACTCGCAACACCATTCCTCCCTATCTTCTAATCTTTATTAAATTTTTTCAAGTCGTTATGGGAAAATAATTCTTTTACACTCCTGGAAATTGAAATAAGAACACCGTGAATTCATTGCCCCAGGAAGGGGAAACTTTATTGACACATTCCTGGGGTCAGATACATCACATGATCACACTGACAGAACCACAGGCACATACACACAGGCAACAGAGCATGCACAATGTCGCCACTAGTACAGTGTATATCCACCTTTCGCAGCAATGCAGGCTGCTATTCTCCCATGGAGACGATCGTAGAGATGCTGGATGTAGTCCTGTGGAACGGCTTGCCATGCCATTTCCACCTGGCGCCTCAGTTGGACCAGCGTTCGTGCTGGACGTGCAGACCGCGTGAGACGACGCTTCATCCAGTCCCAAACATGCTCAATGGGCGACAGATCCGGAGATCTTGCTGGCCAGGGTAGTTGACTTACACCTTCTAGAGCACGTTGGGTGGCACGGGATACATGCGGACGTGCATTGTCCTGTTGGAACAGCAAGTTCCCTTGCCGGTCTAGGAATGGTAGAACGATGGGTTCGATGACGGTTTGGATGTACCGTGCACTATTCAGTGTCCCCCCGACGATCACCAGTGGTGTACGGCCAGTGTAGGAGATCGCTCCCCACACCATGATGCCCGGTGTTGGCCCTGTGTGCCTCGGTCATATGCAGTCCTGATTGTGGCGCTCACCTGCACGGCGCCAAACACGCATACGACCATCATTGGCACCAAGGCAGAAGCGACTCTCATCGCTGAAGACGACACGTCTCCATTCGTCCCTCCATTCACGCCTGTCGCGACACCACTGGAGGCGGGCTGCACGATGTTGGAGCGTGAGCGGAAGACGGCCTAACGGTGTGCGGGACCGTAGCCCAGCTTCATGGAGACGGTTGCGAATGGTCCTCGCCGATACCCCAGGAGCAACAGTGTCCCTAATTTGCTGGGAAGTGGCGGTGCGGTCCCCTACGGCACTGCGTAGGATCCTACGGTCTTGGCGTGCATCCGTGCGTCGCTGCGGTCCGGTCCCAGGTCGACGGGCACGTGCACCTTCCGCCGACCACTGGCGACAACACCGATGTACTGTGGAGACCTCACGCCCCACGTGTTGAGCAATTCGGCGGTACGTCCACCCGGCCTCCCGCATGCCCACTATACGCCCTCGCTCAAAGTCCGTCAACTGCACATACGGTTCACTTCCACGCTGTCGCGGCATGCTACCAGTGTTAAAGACTGCGATGGAGCTCCGTATGCCACGGCAAACTGGCTGACACTGACGGCGGCGGTGCACAAATGCTGCGCAGCTAGCGCCATTCGACGGCCAACACCGCGGTTCCTGGTGTGTCCGCTGTGCCGTGCGTGTGATCATTGCTTGTACAGCCCTCTCGCAGTGTCTGGAGCAAGTATGGTGGGTCTGACACACTGGTGTCAATGTGTTCTTTTTTCCATTTCCAGGAGTGTATTTTGTTCGATCCCGGGTATGCTAACAGATAAGCCCCAGGATTCGGAATTTGTAGAATAATGTATGGGCCAGTATATAATAACTCCCATTTCTTTATACTCTTCTTTATTAAGGATGATTTGGTATGTCTTTTGACTAGTACCTTCTCTCCGACATGGTATGTCTGTACCCTCTTGATTAATTTGTCATATTGTTGTTTTCTCTGATCAGCCTTTTTCGTTATATTTATGATGGCTTGTCTTATTTTTTCTTCCCAAGGCATCTCAGTTTCCTGAGTTTTGGGCATATGTTCAGTCCAGAAGTTTTCCTCTTTTGCTTCGAACATCAATTCATGAGGTGTATATCCAGTGGAGGAGTGGGGCATGTTGTTATATATCTGCTCAAATTCTTCCACATAATTTGCCCACGCAGTCTGCTTATTATGGCAATATGATCTCATAAATCGATTGAACTCTCTAAAAATTCTTTCAACCAAATTGCCTTGCGGGTGGTAAAATGATGTTAGTATGTGTTTCACACCGACTTGAGACAAAGCCTGTTTCCATCGGAGTCCCGTGAATATCTTAGCATTGCCTGTTATGATCGCTTTCGGTATACCAACATGTGGAAGATAATCCCTTGTCAATCTTAATACAATTACTTTGGCTGTAGCCGCCTTTATCGGGTATAGCTTTACGTATTTCGTACACACATCGAGAAATGCCAACACATATCTAACACCACCTCTTGAAGTAGGTAACGGTCCACACAGATCGCACGAAATTAATTCTTTTGGTTCTTGGACTAATATAGAGCATAATGGGTGCTTACTCCCTTTTGAATCCGGCTTTGTTTTTTGACAGATTATGCATTTCTTCAAGACCTCATACACTCTGCGCTTTATGTTGGGAAAATAACAGTACCCACTTATCTTGTCTGCACATTTTGTCGCACCGAAATGTCCCCAGGTTAAATGGGTGAACCATACGAGTTTCTCTATTTGCGCCCTAGGTATACAAACACACCAACGGACTTTGTTTGGACTTCCACAGCGGAAAAATAATACGCCATTTACCAGCTTGTAATAATTTGTCATCTGATCCGAAGGTTGCTGTTGTAATCTTTGAATGACACTTCCCCATTGAGCATCTCTTTTCTGTAACTGTGCCATATGCGCACACAAATTGACGTAGTACGTCTTAAATGGATTTTCCTGCAGCAGCAATACAGGGAATTCTGAGTTATTATTTACTTCAATCTCTTTGGTCAAACCCTGTGGTGACCTTGATAGAGCGTCAGCAATAATGTTTTGCTGTTCTGAGATATGTACGATCTTAAATTGGTATTGTTGCAGAGCGAGAGTCCATCTAGCCAGTCTGGGGTGTAACAGTTTACACGTTTGTAAAAACGTTAATGATTGATGATCGCAATATACGATAGTCTTTGACCCATATAGATAATAATGAAATTTTTTAAATCCCCAGACGACCGCAAGAGCCTCTAATTCTGTCGTCGTGTAAGTTCGTTCACAGTTGGACAAAACACGACTAGCAAACGCAATAGGACAGAAGGTGAGTTGTCCATTTATCTTGCGTACTTGGAAAAGGCACGCTCCAATACCCACATTCGACGAATCTATTGACAAGTAAAATTCTTCTTGCATGTCCCGATGGTACAAAAGCGGTGCATTTACTAATTGATTCTTTATCTCTTCGGATGCTTCTTGACACTCTAATGTCCAGAGCCAGGGCACATCCTTCTTCAGCAGACTATTTAGAGCTGCTGCGTTCATGGCCTAATTTGTTATGAATCTTCTAAAAAATGAGGCAAGACCCATAAACCCTTTTAATTGCCTCCTATTTCTGGGTGTTGGAAACTTACTAATCGCAATTAGCTTCTCCTTGGTTGGTAAAATTCCCTTTGCGTCAATTATATGCCCCAGGAACTTGATTCTGTTTACTGCAAAATGGGATTTCTGTAGGTTAGCAGTTATTCCCATGGTTTTGAACACGTCCAACACCCGGCTCAGTAAGGTAATATGCTCCTCCCAAGCTTTCGATGCAATAAGCAAATCATCAACAAACACTGTTATCCTGCTTCTGAGTTCTGGGCCTAGTGCATAATCTAGAGCTGCTATAAAGATTCCAGCACTAATGTTGAGTCCGAAAGGAACTACAGTAAATTGGTAACTTCTTCCAGAATAAATGAAAGCCGTATATTTCCTTGATGACTCATCCAGCTTAACTTGCCAATAAGAGCTCCGCAAATCAATGCTCGTCAAATATTGGACATCCTGGAACCGTTGTATAAGTTCGTCTATGTTTTCCGGATGTGTTCTCACTGGAATTATGATTTTATTTATTTCTCTGGCGTCGAGTACCAGTCTAACAGTCCCATTTGCTTTTGGCACGACCAACAATGGGGAGCAGTATGGGCTTGTAGAGGGTTCGATCAAACCCCATTTCAACATGCGATCTATTTCCTTTTGAACTTGAGCCTTTAACCTCCAGGGAACAGGATAGAAAGTTCTACAATACGTTTCTTGCGGCTTAACGTAGAGATGGCATATGTATCCCTTAATAACTCCTGGCTTTTCATCAAACACGTTTTCATACGCTAATAATAATTCTTTGAGCTGCTTCTTCTGATCTTCTATAATGCAGTCGGATTCATTTAATTTTTCCAACACTAATTGACCGAAATCTTCTTTGACTTGGAACTCATTAATTACGTGCTGTTTAGAATTTTGTGCCGTCCTGATTACTTGCACACTGATCCCACAATTATATTTTCTCGTAAGGCTTTCTTTTTTCAACAACTCCAACTCAATTTCTTGTTTATTAACATTCAACCAAATTTTTCCTGTTTTAAAATCTATTCTGCATCCGTACTGACGTAGGCTGTCGACTCCGATAATGCAATCTACCACCAAATTTTTCACAAGGAATGTGCTTAATATTGCTACATTTCCGACTTCTACACCCAGTAGTGACTGCACTTTTACATTGGCCGATTTAGCCCCAACGGCGCCTATTATTCTGCAATTTTGAACTGGAAAAATTGGTACTCGTCTTATATTTCTGATCTTGTTGAATAGTGCCTCCGAAATAACATTTGTGGTTGCAGCTGTGTCTAAAACCGCCACTATAGGTACAGTCTCCAAAATGACTTGCACTTCGGCTACTGCCACCTGTTCCTTATCCTCATCTTGTGGTTCTAAGTCCTCGGTCAGTTCATCTGCCAGTAATCGTCCATCATTATACGTTAGCATGGGTACACATACCCTGTTGCCCCTCAACCAATTGTTGACCGCTCCTCCGGGGCATGAGTGGGTCCTTACAAGTTTGTTGGATTTTGATTTGTTTGCTGGTTGACATCATCCGTCACTTCGGTAATTACCGGTTGATTCGTAGATGTCCGTCCCCACTGATGTTGGTTATTTGAATTCATTCCCCCCGGTTGATTCCACTTTCTATTATTGTTATTATTCCAGGCTTGGGGTCTGAAATTCCTTTCGTTCCCCCACACGGGATTGTATCTTTTCCCGTTCCTGTTGTTCCTTGAATAGCCCCTCGCAAGACTATTGCCGGGATTACTATTGAGATTTTGAGGGGTTTCTCCATTATTTAACGATCTCTGTTCATTCCATTGCCTACCGTTTGGCGGAGTTTCTATCTCCCTATATTGGAATCTGTTATTACGGGCTTTCTGGTTGTTCTCTTCGATAATATCTATATGGTCTAACGTCGTGAGGAACGACTCCAAGCCTTTATCGTTGCCGTAAATCAATTGATTCCGGATGCTAGTTGGTAGTCTTGCCTTCAGTATGTTTATTATATCTGGCAAGGGCATAGGTCTGTCCCAGTATCTTGTTTTATTTATATATTTTTCGAAATACTTCCTAAGGCTTCCTTTCGAAAAGGAAAAAGGCACTGGGTAGAGCACCTCCTGCCTTAGGCGTTCCTGTACCCCTTCTGACCAGAACTTTTCTGTTTGCTCGTCATATGTCGAGCAAACAGAAGTCATGTCCGAGGCCCAGATCGCCCCCGAACCTTGTATATATCCTGTAACAAAACTGATATTCTGCCACTCCGACCAATTTCTGGGTAGCACTCCTCTGAAACTTCGAATAAAAACAATTGGATGGACCCCCCTTTTGTCAGGGTTAAAAATCTGGAATTGCCGATGCTTTATCATTTTTTTCTTCGGCATGGCAAAGGCTTTCGTAATCTCCGTTAGATAAGAATTCACGCGAACAACTAGCTCGTGGCAATTTAATGTTTGAGTTACTTACACAAGTCGGTATCGTGTGCAAATGTGCAGTAACTGGCTCTATAGTCGCTGCCAACTTCTGCTGCTGGCCTGTATTCATTTGTTCTGAGCTTTGTTGTGAAGCGCGCATCGACTCTTCTATCGTTTGTTTCCCATGCTCCAAATCAGCACCTAACTGCTGTCGCACCTCCTCAAGTCCTTTCGCAAACAAATTCTCTTCCTGTTTGCCAGATAAACTCTGGAATGCTGCCTTAACATTTTGCTCAACGTTTTCACACATTAGCCTTTTGTTTTCTAATGTGATTTCGGATAATTTACCCGTTAATACACTCCTGGAAATGGAAAAAAGAACACATTGACACCGGTGTGTCAGACCCACCATACTTGCTCCAGACACTGCGAGAGGGCTGTACAAGCAATGATCACACGCACGGCACAGCGGACACACCAGGAACCGCGGTGTTGGCCGTCGAATGGCGCTAGCTGCGCAGCATTTGTGCACCGCCGCCGTCAGTGTCAGCCAGTTTGCCGTGGCATACGGAGCTCCATCGCAGTCTTTAACACTGGTAGCATGCCGCGACAGCGTGGAAGTGAACCGTATGTGCAGTTGACGGACTTTGAGCGAGGGCGTATAGTGGGCATGCGGGAGGCCGGGTGGACGTACCGCCGAATTGCTCAACACGTGGGGCGTGAGGTCTCCACAGTACATCGGTGTTGTCGCCAGTGGTCGGCGGAAGGTGCACGTGCCCGTCGACCTGGGACCGGACCGCAGCGACGCACGGATGCACGCCAAGACCGTAGGATCCTACGCAGTGCCGTAGGGGACCGCACCGCCACTTCCCAGCAAATTAGGGACACTGTTGCTCCTGGGGTATCGGCGAGGACCATTCGCAACCGTCTCCATGAAGCTGGGCTACGGTCCCGCACACCGTTAGGCCGTCTTCCGCTCACGCCCCAACATCGTGCAGCCCGCCTCCAGTGGTGTCGCGACAGGCGTGAATGGAGGGACGAATGGAGACGTGTCGTCTTCAGCGATGAGAGTCGCTTCTGCCTTGGTGCCAATGATGGTCGTATGCGTGTTTGGCGCCGTGCAGGTGAGCGCCACAATCAGAACTGCATACGACCGAGGCACACAGGGCCAACACCCGGCATCATGGTGTGGGGAGCGATCTCCTACACTGGCCGTACACCACTGGTGATCGTCGAGGGGACACTGAATAGTGCACGGTACATCCAAACCGTCATCGAACCCATCGTTCTACCATTCCTAGACCGGCAAGGGAAGTTGCTGTTCCAACAGGACAATGCACGTCCGCATGTATCCCGTGCCACCCAACGTGCTCTAGAAGGTGTAAGTCAACTACCCTGGCCAGCAAAATCTCCGGATCTGTCCCCCATTGAGCATGTTTGGGACTGGATGAAGCGTCGTCTCACGCGGTCTGCACGTCCAGCACGAACGCTGGTCCAACTGAGGCGCCAGGTGGAAATGGCATGGCAAGCCGTTCCACAGGACTACATCCAGCATCTCTACGATCGTCTCCATGGGAGAATAGCAGCCTGCATTGCTGCGGAAGGTGGATATACACTGTACTAGTGGCGACATTGTGCATGCTCTGTTGCCTGTGTGTATGTGCCTGTGGTTCTGTCAGTGTGATCATGTGATGTATCTGACCCCAGGAATGTGTCAATAAAGTTTCCCCTTCCTGGGGCAATGAATTCACGGTGTTCTTATTTCAGTTTCCAGGAGTGTACGTTAATTTGGTGGTCTATAACGTCTTGACGCTCTGTCAGATGTTCAACACTTTCCTTTAGGTTATTCTGCGTACGTGCCAATTCAGGAAGTTGCGCAATTGCACATGACATGGCGTCTTGCTTTTGTACTAATTGCGGAACCATTTCCACCTGTTCCCGTACAGTATCTATCTTAATAGCCACATACTCCTTCCTTTCTACACGTACGCGGCGAGTAGATTCCTCACATTGAGCTTTCACCAATTCTATTTGTGCAGTTAATTTTCGTTCCGTCTCTTCGGCCTGATCTTTTAGTTCCTTGGTCTTCGCCTCTATCCGCTGCTCTAATTCGGAAAAACTGTCTTGTAACTGCTGCTTAATCTCAGTCTGGACTAATTTCATTTCTTCTTGAGTTTGAGTGACTGTCACTAACTGTGCTTTAATATCGGTTTTCAAATTTGCCTGCTCTTCCGTAACTGAGGCTCATTTCGCGTTAATGTCGGTTTTCAGATTTTCCTGCCCTTCAGTAACTGAGGCTAATTTTGTATTCAAATCATTTTGCCCTTCAGTAACTGAGGCTAATTTCGCGTTAATGTCGGCTTTCATATTATTCATGCCCTTGGTTATCATCTGCATCTGTCTCATGATAATTACCAATGGATCTAATCCATGTTGCGTACTTGCTGTTACATGTCCCTCCGTGTCTACAGGGCGTTCTATTGCGCTATCTGTAGCAATCGGTTCTACAACACTTCTTACTACATCATTATTATCAGTGCTAACAGCTGAAGGCTGTTGCGTGCTGCTATGCTCTGCTTGACTCATCCTAAACATTGCCCTAGTTAAAACCATATAAATGTTCTACTGTCAATATATATATATATCTCCCTTCTACTGTCACTATATGTAACTCCGTTCACACAAGAGTACTTCTGTGGCTACTTTCTTACTGTACTTATACAGATAAATGCAGCTGGGGCAGGTCAATCAAACTACATCTAGCATGAACACAATTAATCAATGTTCAAATATCCAATAATACTAAACAGAAAAGCGTATACTTCATCTATACTATCAAGCTTTAATAATAAAATTATAGATCTGGCCTTTTCTCTGCGCCCAGCGTGCTGTCTGTCTTTCGTTCTTATTTGTAGATCCAATTAATTTGACTGCGAGTATTTCCTCTCTTTTCCAAACGTCAGTTAAGTTAGCTCGTCGTAGTTCACATGAAACAGAGAACAAAATTATTTTAGCAACGTCCAAAAACGTGTCCTGTCACGGATTGGCCATTATAATGTATTAATGTAAGAAGAATAAATGCTGAATGAAGAATGCATGCAGCTTGCCGCTAACTTTGTGTAATGTCTTGTCTGTATAGACGTGTATCTGTTGCCTTTAAGATCCCTTCACTTTCACACATAAATCTATACAGTAAAGTAAGGGCCTCCCGTTTTGTCTTTAGGCTGATCCGTGATAAGACAGGCGAAAAATTAGACGTCACGGATTGGCCATTATAATGTATTAATGTAAGAAGAATAGATGCTGAATGATGAATGCATGCAGCTTGCCGCTAACTTTGTGTAATGTCTTGTCTGTATAGACGTGTATCTGTTGCCTTTAAGATCCCTTCACTTTCACACATAAATCTATACAGTAAAGTAAGGGCCTCCCGTTTTGTCTTTAGGCTGATCCGTGATAAGACAGGCGAAAAATTAGACTAATGGAGGATTATTAGTATTTTCTCTAATTTTCATTCGCTCTCTCTCTCTCTCTCCTTTATCTATGTACAGTTTTTGATATAATATTTCATTACGTGAAATCAGCCAAATAGAATCTCTGGTGGAGCCCTTCGTCTTAGTATTCAGCGACTGGCTTGCTGTAAAAGATCTTTACATTTATTATTATTGTTAAGCGCTGCGTTCAGTTGGGAAAATCAATCGTTTGAACAATTCGTTCCTTTTACGAAAGATTTCGAATTCCAGATGTGTACGAAGCCTTTTTGGACGATTTAACAAAGACTCGGTGATTGCAGGCTCTCTTCGACACAGCTGAAACTTCCCCACTAATTACAGGGCCAACGCGATCATCAATGATTCAGACAAAGAACTCATTCGTTCATTCACTCCAGAATAAAAGGGGTCACAAACCTTATTTATGAAGGAAATTGTATATTCAATCCATCTCCATTACATGTCCAGATCTTTGTTGGTTCCAAGTCTTAATTATTTTCCGTTACAGTTCCTTTCTCTTCAAACAACCCGCTAGTGGCACAAATGTTAATAGCTCGCTTTAGCGAGAAGAAAAGCAAATATGTCTCTTTTAGAAACCCGTCAATCTTTCAACAGATACTTCCGAAGCTGTCCTAGTTACCAGTCTAACAACCATGGAGAATACATACATGTATCTCTGTTATTCCAAAGAATAAACGTACTAGAAAATACTTTGGCGTCGACGAGCTGTCGGCGCATATATTACTAGAAAATCAGATCAGATACTTTTCCAAAGTGAGTGAATGTTAATGGTTTGATTGGCAATGATTAATTGGTGCGTGGTAGAGGGTATTTTTCTGTGGGGACATTACAGCTTGTTTGAAGTCGATGGAGATTAAAGCGCCTGGCAGTCGCGAGTGTGTTGCCACAGCGATCACATCTCGATATTCACTGAGGGCTGTCTGTATATTACGATCGGCGCCTAAGGATGTTTGTTCGTGGGAAACAATGTCTCGTAAGACATGTTTGAGTCGCACTGCTAGAAGGCGTGTTAAAATCTTGAAGTCGGAATTGAGTAACGTGATCGGCCGATAACTGTCGAGTCGTGTTCCTCCTGCGGGTTTCGGGACTGGTACAAGCAAGCCTTCCATGAACATTGGTGGCGGGTTCGCCGCGCCGGACAAAAGTTCCCGGTACATGTCCCTCCATCGTGGCATCATCAAATCTTGGAAGGTTCTGTAAAATTCGAGAGGTAAACCATCCGGGCCGGGAGATCGATTCAGAGATCCTTTGGCCACAGCGCCTTGGACGTCGTCGGTGGTCACTTCAGAAGTCAGGAGGGTTGCAGCTGCTGCGTTTAGAGAACCAAGTGTCTCCTGGGCAACCTCAGCAATGGCCTCTGCACTGGCAGGTACTTCTTGATAGAAAAGTCTATAGTGCGTTGTGAATGCATCCGCAATGGTAGCTTGCGAAGTCAGCCACCGTCCATGAGGTAAGTCTAAAGTTGTCATTAAAGCCTGTCGGCGTCGACGAACATTTTGAACAATATGATGCATAGAAGGTTCTTCACCGTTAATCCTATCTTGGCTGCGTGCTCGTATAATGGCTCCCTCTAGACGGCATCTGGTCAAGGTTAAAATCTTTGCCTTGATGCGTTGAGCTTCTTTTAGACAATCCGGGGATGGAGGATGATCCATGAGTTCACATAGAACGCTATAGTAGAAATCAGTTGTATGGTGATTCCACCTGGCTTTGGCTCTGCCATAGTGTGTCAATGTGCGTCGGATGGCCGGTTTGGCGCACAGAAACCACACTGCAGTGTGGTCTCGTAACGCATAATGCGTTGAACACAGGTGTGCCACGTGTCGGTGACGTGTTGTCGACATTCAGGGTCCCGCAGTAGCGCGACATTGAGTTTCCAAGGCCCTGCACTGCGCCATATAGATTGTCGACGTAGGTTCATGCTACAGATGTAGATGTCATGGTCCGAAAAGGCAGACGGCCAACGTTCCGCGTCGAGGAGAACTGATTTTAGAGCGTTAGAGATGTATATTCTATCAAGTTGGCTTGCGGAGTGGCTCGTGATGTGTGTATACCCCGGGCGGTCGCCGTGTACCACTCGCCAAGTGTCGAGGAGACGAAGGCGGCGGACGAGGAAGCGAAGTTCCGGACATGTGGTGAAGTGGGGGTATTGGTCTGTGCGCTCGAGAACACAGTTGAAATCTCCACCTACGATGAGATGATCGTATCGGCCGAGGAATAAAGGCGTGATATCTTCTGCGTAGCGATCCCTCCGTTTATCAGTGCCCGATGGGGCGTAGAGATTTATGATTTTGAGTCCTTCAGCTATTATGGCCACCCCTCGCACTGTTGGGAGGTATGCGACATCGGAAACCGCAATCCCTTCTCGGAGGAGGATGGCTGCACCTGTGTGTTCCATAGCTGCAGGGGCGGCGTACGTCTCATATCCATAACACCCAGTCCAAGTTGCTGTCCTCAGTTCTTGTAACAGGGCGATGTCGATGTCCGCTGCTCTTAGCGTGTCACGGAGCAGTTGGGAGCCGATATTATTAGTATTGATAGTAGCTATTCGGTACGCCTGATGGGAGATCCGTGCTGCCGACAGGTTCGTAGCTGGTGAAGATTGTTGTGGTGGATGCTGGAAGTCCATAGAAGTCGCAGGAGTCACCGTAGAAACTTCCCCCATTTTAGTGTTGGTCTAACGGAGAAACAGATCTCATTTCCGCATCAGGTGGAGGTGGGAAATCCGTGTCATCCGCCCATGAAAAATGTCCGACAGGTTTGACATCGGCGAGAGGTGGCAGCGCTGGCCGAGTCGACTCAATTGCGTCGGCGACAACAGGCGTGCTGTGTTCCATGGCTTCTGGGCGCGGGGCTTGCGCACGATCTCTGTTGGACGGTTCTCCGTCTTGTGGATGACGCGTCTCCCTGGCAGAGGAGAAAGTGTTATCATGTTCTCCGTCAGAGTGATGTGCCATCTCTTCGTCCTGCGGAGGGGGCTCATTGTTCGATTCTGATGTCTTGCGGCGTTTTTTTCGTCGTTTGGGCGACTTCTGCTTTCGGCAATGAGTTTCGGTGTCTGAGGAAGGAAGCGATTCCCGTCGTTCCGGTACAAAAGCCGCGGGTGCTATGATGCGGTCGTCATTCTCCAGAACACTCTCATTGGTATCCTTGTGATCTTCTAGTGTGGGTGTGTCCGGCTGTTGGTCATGTTCACTGGCGGCATCGCCGGTGCCAAGGTGCTGGGACGCCTCCGGGTGTATCGGACCAGACAGACGCTCATGAACGGCGTCTTGTGAGGGCTGGACGTGCAGTGTCGCCGCATAGGTGACTGGAACGGTGGTCGTGGTTCTGTCGGTGTTCGTATCGTCGGGCCTTAGTTGTGTGATGCGGCGTTGCAGGCATTCAGTACGGACGTGGCCTTCTTTTCCACAACCGGAACATGTTCGAGGTTGTCCATCGTAAATGACCACCGCACGGCAGCCGCCGATAGAAATGTACGATGGAACGTGCCGTTTGAGATCGATTCGGACTTGTCTCACACCATTAAGAACCGGATACGTCGTAAACTGTGCCCATGTCTCGGCTACGTGGCTCTGGACTTTTCCGAACGGGCTTAGCGCCGCGATGACTTCATCTTCAATCACCTCGAAGGGCAGTTCGAATACACGGATCGTCCGAAGGCCAAGTCCTGCATGGTCGACATCCACAGGCCCGACGTTTCCGTCGGAGTGCCGAAATTTTAGTCCATGTCGCGTCCTTTGAATAATCTCGTTGCAGGCAGCGTCAGAAGTCATCTTAACATAAACGACGCTGCTAATGATCGATAGATGTATGCCGATGAGTTCGTCACGGGGGATCTTCACGTCTTCGCGTAGGAAGCGTTCGACGGCCAGCGCTTTGGGTCGTGCGTATTCATTTGAGAACGTGAACTTAAAAGTGTTCTTCCTGTAAAAGTTGGCCATTAGAGCTTGTTCGACTGAGAAGCGCTGTGACGAGGAAATAAACAAAACACTCTGCGCGCGCAGCGGCGTGGACGGCCGAGCCCGGTGCGCACTGCTGCCCTGCCGAACGCAGACTGTTACCTTGGCCGTTGCGCTATCGGTGCTGTCTGCAGAAAGCGTTTACTTGTGTGGGTACAGAAGCGGGAGTTGTGAAAGTTTCTTACCTCGATTTCTGGAAAAGTATCCATTTTCGGACCCTATACCTGATGATGAAAAATGCTCTATTTACAATTATCCATAGATTCCGCCAATTTTGAGTCGATTGCTCGTCATAACCTTTAGGGGTGATTTTCTCAAAATTTCGGCGGTGTTGACCCAAAATATCTTAGATTCCTTCGTTTTAGGTTGTACACAAGCGACTTGCCAAATTTGAGCTGAATCGGTTGGCCGTGTCTGAGGCCTTCCCCTTGTCGGTAGATCGTATAATTCTTCTCCACTTCCACTCAGGATAGCAATGTCGTCAACGAATCGCGTCATTAATATCCTTTCACCTTGAATTTTAATCCCACTAATGAACCTTACTTTTATTTCCATCATTGCTTCTTCGGTGCACAGACTGAACAGGAGGGGCGAAAGACTACATCCCTGTCTTACACTCTTTTTAACGCGAGCACTTCGTTCTTGGTCGTCCATTCTTATTATATACCCTCTCGGCTCTTGTACATATTGTATATTACCCGTCTCTCCCTATAGCTTACCCCTGTTTGTCACAAAATTTCGAACATTTTGCGCCATTTTACACCGTCGAATGCTTTTTCCTGGTCGATAAATCCTATGAACGTGTCTTGATTTTTCGTTAGTCTTGCTTCCATTATCAACCGCAACGACAGAATTGGTTCTCTGGTGCATTTACCTTTCCTAAAGCCAAACTGATAGCCGTATAATACATCCTCATTACATTATGTAGGTGTCAACGAAGAGATAATTATAATTTTTTACGGATGATGTGAAAGTATTTTGTGGTCCAATATACATGTGCTGTGTTCTTCTTTCATGTCCTAGCTGTAGTTTAAGATACGCATGAAATAAGAAGAAGAAAGCTCCACAGGTGGACTAAATGTTGCATCTGGGAAAAAGATTCTTGAAGAGATAAATACAGTTTGATACCACGGAAGCAGAAAAGATAAACGTGATATGTACACGCGAGGCACACATGCAACGACAAGGCGAAAAGGGCGTTTATAAGGAGAAGTAGGATCTACTCTCTAAAAATAAAAAATCATATCTAGTTTTGAATGTATTAAAATGAGCCAGAACTATGGTAAAAAGTTAGTGAGACGAGCTAAAATCGGCGCAAAGCATCAAAAATGACGCGCCAAGCACGCAGATACAGTCACAATCAGTTCTTTTTTTAACTTAAACACATCCGGTTATAATACATTTTTCGCGTTAAACGTTTTTACGTTATAATTACGACTATGCTACCGTGAACCAAGCGTATTACACTGCACTGATGTTTTGTTATTATAGACTGACATTAACAAGATATGGGATATTACTTTAATTACATTTTCCTATTAGTATTGGAAAATTCACCACGATATTTAGTGACTAAGAAATGGAAAATAGCAAATTCTCCGTTTGCGTCATAGCACTCTTGCGTTACTGCAGGCTAGGGTTGACTTTTTGCCCTACAGGGTCTCACGACTGTTTATCTTAGACTGCGCCCAAACTTCCACATGTCGTCGTTCCTCCATCCCAACACGTACTCGCACACGCACTACGCAATTCCCGTACAGGAGAGGACATTTTAATTGAAAGTTGCTGCCTGGTATCAACGAATAAATACAGTACTGTAATTAGAGATGGGGGATCCGCTCTTGAACTAATTCATAGAGTTCAATCTTTCAAAGGAGTGAACAATCAGTGATTCAGAAAAAAAGAACGGTAGCTCCAAACGTTTCCCACGGCAGAGAGAGAGAGAGAGAGAGAGAGAGAGAGAGACGGAGCATATCAGCAGCGCCTCTGCTGGTCACAGCACAGTGCACGCCACACAACACAGCCAGCGCCGGCCTCTGCCCTGCTTCTACCTTGGCTGCCTGCATTGTGCAGTGCCCCATTGGATTTTGTGTTTCACATATGCCGTGGCGTCTCTGTGCGTCGTCTGCCGCGCAGTGTCTGGCGCAGCGTAACTTCGCATCGCACTCTGTCGGCGATCGTTTCAGTCGCACGTCCTGCCCTCTGGGCAGTTGATGCGAGCAACAGGACAGAGAGCCACCTAGCGGATAACATAGGAACTACTTGCAAAAACCCGCTCGCAAGGGAACGAACTATTTGTCTCGGAGCGGGTGAGTTCACCGCTACCCCCTCCCTCGGAACTCGCCCGCTCAACGCTCGCCCCACCGTCTCGACTCTAGCCAGAGCGTCGAGCAAAGCGACTCAGGTGTCACTGTGGTCTCTGCGGTCTCAGCTCACGCAGTAATACAGCTCGCGGCTCGACCTGCTCGACTCAGCGCCTCTGCATCGGAGTTCGTCCCCACTGGATATTGTTCTTCGTAGTAATGCCGCTATGTATATTACATTATTATGTTATGTATACATCAATTGTTTTTATTTTATTTTTATTTGTTTAAACTGATTAGATTAGGTTCCTGATGACTCCTCTTACTATAGGATTTTTATTATAGACACTCGAATTTACGCTTTAATTACGAGCAAACCGATAAACGTATCGCAAAATGTGATACACCAATATTTTCCTTGTTTTATTCTGCGTAAGGCTATATGCAGCACTTTCGTTTTACAGTCAAATTTATATTTTTTTTTTTCTTATTCTGGTACGGATTTTGCGATTTTAGGCGTCTTCGAAAGGAAACGTTCACTTTAAAAATATATGGCTTGCGATGTATTTGTATGAGGTTAATGAAATTTTAATACGTTATAGCCAAATATATTGTTAATGTAAATCTCAAGTTACAACATTTTCCGATCACCCAAAAAACCACAATAGTGCAAAATAAATCAATAATCAAAAACTTTGTCATATCGTGGAAATTTCAATAAACAATACAAAATTCTTACTCATTATCTGTGTTACTTCAAAATAGGATCAAATAAGATCAAAATACAGGTATAGTACTGGAATAAACCAAGTTTAAAGGACAATGTGCCTTCCATTTATTTTATATTGTAAATGAGTGGTGAGTCATGAAAAAGAGCTAATTCATTTCAGGGAGTGAACAGTTCTGATCCAATCTCTGAAAAGAACAGTTTTGCCCATCTCTAACTGTAATGCCCGAGTTGTTAACAAGAACGATGCAATGTTCCTTCGGACTTTGCTTCGGACATACACGAATGCATCCTGCCCTAACGCAGCTGGAAGATCCTTCTCGGAATCCAATTAGGTAGGTTAAAGTTTTATTTTCACATGGTGTTATTTGCATAGTTTTATTTATGTTTCATTTTACAGCAATGTTGGTATTATTATTCCAAAGGGCATGCTGTCTTGAAAATCGCCTGTCTTGCGAAAATGTTAGCAGGAGTCAATGAAATGACCGTTCATAGAAACACGTGGTTAGTTAATGTGGCGCCTTTATTCTTTCATCAGAGCGAGGACGCAGAGGACTACATTTACGCTGTATTAATAATAATAACAAGAAGAAGAAGAATACATGACATAAAAAATAACTAGTGACTCCTTAGGCTAGAGCAGGCTTTGCGCCTGCGCAAGGTGAGGACAAAAAACAGTAGCATTTGTCACTCCGCGCCACAGCAGCCGTGCGGGGAAACAGGTTCTGCGCATGCGCCAGGTGAGGTGCGGATGGCTGGCTACAGAGGTCTCGTGTGCGTTAACCTCATAAACATGGAAGTCACGGACGCTACAGTTTTGTGTTTATGCGCTAGGAGCACTGCCGTCGACGGACGCTACAGTTTTGAGTTTATACACTAGGAGCACTGCTATCGCGTCACGTGAGTAGGCGGCCCGGGAGTCCAAGGGCTAGCGCGCACGGGTGACTTTTGTCACCGTGACTGTTTAGTTACTCTTGTCCAGTCTGTGGATATATACGTAGAAGTGCGCGTGTTACGACGTGACAACGGGGCGACACTTTTGTCCGCCGACCTATGAACAAGCATCTGACAAAATTGTTACCGCATTGTTCCTTTTTTCTTGCTGTGCGAGCACGAGTGACAAAATTGTCACTCTACACGCATTCTCCGCTTCCAGTTTGTCTTCCGACTAACAACAAAGTGACACGCAATCATGGTATCAACGACATCACACAACGTGATTGTGGACTAATACAACACTGATTATGATATTCTTATAGAAGAAGTGGAAAAAAGACCAGCACTTTTCGACAAAAAAAAAAACCAGATTATTCAGACATAAATCTGAAACTTAAAGGATTTTTAAGTGCTTGGTACAACTTATTTAGAGCTAGGATGGGCAATTTCATGTTCGTATTTTTGTATGTTAATGCAGGTAAAATGGGAAATAATTCATGAAAATTTGCAACACTCATTCGACATTCATCAAAACTTGCTACACTCATTAGAAAATATTGAAAAAAATTCTTTTGATATTTGTCGAAGTTTATGAAACATTGTGTAAGACTTTCCACTTATTAGCCTGGCAGTCCAAAAGAGTTGTACCCACTACTCTTTTTATGATATTTTCTTTTACGTCCATCAGTTCGTAAATAATGACCGTCTCCACAAAACCCGTATCGACAAATGACGCTTGGATTTCAAAAACGAGTTTAGTGACTGTCAGCCTTTGTGGGCGCACTCCACTTTTATGGCGTGACTGGCAGTAACAAACTTTCTTGCCACGGTGAAAAAAAAATCACCCATGCGCGCTAGCCCTAAGTCATTATGTGAATTCAAAAATGGCTCTGAGCACTATGCGACTTAACTTCTGAGGTCATCAGTCGCCTAGAACTTAGAACTAATTAGTTCTAACTAACTTAAGGACAGCACACACATCCATTCCCGAGGCAGGATTCGAACCTGCAACCGTAGCGGTCGCTCGGCTCCAGACTGTAGCGCCTAGAACCGCCCGGCCACTCCGGCCGGCATTACGTGAATTGGGCCCGCGGATTACCAAAGGTTCCCCATGGCTGACTTAGGATATGCAACAAACCTGCTAAAGAAACTGCCTTTGCTACGCTCGTCTGTCCTCTTCTGGAGTATTGCTGCGCCATGAGATCCTTACCAGATACAGGGTGACAATTATTGAACTATATGAAATAAAATCGTCATAACTTCTGAACGGTTTGCGTTAGGACGTTCAAACTACACGGTTGTCCTCGGGGCGTGGGGGGAATTAGTATGCGCATACGCAAGCACCTTGTCGTTGTCGGCCATTTGCACGTGAAAATGTCACGGTACAGTGTACAGCAGCGTATAACGCTTGTGAGGGCCTACTATGTGAGCAATAGCAGCCCAACTGTGGCTCAGAGAAAGTTTGTGATTGAGTTCAAGCTGAAGATAACCGGTCCAAGTGTGCTAACAATCAAGAATTTGATTCGCAAGTTTGAAAGAACAGGTGGTGTTCGTGATCACAGTGTTGACAATGTCGGTCGTCGAAAAAGGGTGAAAACGCCTGGAAACATCGAGAAGACACGCGCTGCTGTGTTTCAAACCAGTCGCAGGAACTGATCACACGAACTGCACAACAGGTGGAAATCAACCAGGAGACACTGCAACATATTGCTGTTGAAGACCTGCATCTCTTCTCATACAAAATTCAAACGCATTAGCCCTTAAGCCCTGAGACTATGGAACAGCGGTTGCGTTTCGCCAACACTATTGTCCACAGAATTGATGAACAGAGCTTTGATACGTATATGGTTTGGTTTAGCGACGAAGCCCAATTTGATTTGGATGGGTTTGTCAATAAGCAAAATTGGCGCATTTTGGGGACTGAGAATCCGAATTTCGACTGAGAAGTCTCTTTACCCTCAACGGGTGACTGTGTGGTGTACAATGTCCAGACACAAAACAATCGCCGGCCGGAGTGGCCGTGCGGTTCTAAGCGCTACAGTCTGGAGCCGAGCGACCGCTACGGTCGCAGGTTCGAATCCTGCCTCGGGCATGGATGTGTGTGATGTCCTTAGGTTAGTTAGGTTTAATTAGTTCTAAGTTCTAGGCGACTGATGACCTCAGACGTTAAGTCGCATAGTGCTCAGAGCCATTTGAACCATTTTAGAGCCAGAACAATCAGTGTGATATTTCTTGATAGCATGGTGACTATCGAACGGTACGTGAAGATTTTGGAAGATGATTTCATCCGCATTATCCAAAGTGACCCTGATGTCGACAAGATGTGGTTCATGCAAAACGGATCTCGACCCACTCGAAGCAGGAGAGAGTTTGATGGGTAGCACTCTGGGGACCGCATTCTGGCTCTAGCGTACCCAGAGGCCACTGTCACGGGCCTCGATTGGACGCCATATTCTCCGGATCTGCACACATGCGACTCCTTTTTATGGGGCAATACTAAAGGTAATGTGTACAGCAATAAAATCAAAACCATTGCTGAGCTGAAAAGACGCATTCAGGTCATCGACAGCATCGATGTTCCGACACTTCAGCGGGCCATGCAGAATTTCGCTATTCGTGTGCGCCACATCATCGCCAATGGTGGCAGCCATATCGAACATGTCATAACGTAAATCTGTAGTGATGTTTACATGTTGAATAAAGTGTGTGTACGCCATAGTTTGTAATTAATTTACGTTTACTTTTTTTCGTATACCTGCAGTTCAATAATTGTCGCCCTGTAGGATTGACAGTGGATATCGAACAAGTTGAGAGAAGAGCAGCTCACTTTGTATTATCACAAAGTATGGGAGATAGTGTGACGGCTATGATAAGCTATTAGGGGCGAAAACCATTAAAACAACGTCGATTTTCGTTGCGGCGAGATTTTTTACGAAATTTCAGTCAGCGACCTTCTTCTCCGAATGCCGAGAGTTTGAAAGTTGGTTCTGTGAACCTTGCGCCAAACATTTAAGCGTGAATTGCTGAGTGATCGTGTACATATAGATATAGACAAATCTTCACAATGGTGGCGCTAAGTGAGGTACTGATAATGGGGAGTGCACACTCAGATATTTTACTGTGTAAATTATGACGTTGACAAAGCTTTGAGTGTTTGTTGCTATTACTGTTCATAAATAAACTGCATGACACATGTGTTTTTCTAGCACTACATTTGTTTCTTCTTAATGTTATAAGAAAGTAAATAAGTATCTTTGCAACATAGCTTTCACACTCAACAGTCTCGAAAATTTTTTCTAGCTGTCGTAGTTGGTATTGTAACAGATTAAGAAAACACCCTCTTTTACTCTAGGGAATTCGGAGAGCGTCCTTACAAAACAGTTTCCCTGTTATTATTTGGTGTGGTATAAGGTTGAAGGTAGAAGTGTGATTCAGACTTTGTTAAAATGCTAAGGTTACATTACTGTTAACATAAATGTACATATTATATTAATAATGACTCAAAATTTCTGTGAGCTCAGCCGCACCCCCTCCCCTTCGAAACCAAAATCCTGGATTCGACTCTGTCTGGGGCATGTTCCTGATTGCAGTCGCCCTCCGCAAACCCTCGCGAAAAAAAAAAAAAAAAAAAAGAAAGTGTGTTGCGAAAAGACTCGTAATGGAGTTCAGCGATCACATTGCGGTATGTTCAACAGTGGGTACCACATTGGGCTCTTGTTTCGGAGGAGTGGGGCCCATTCATTGATTTAGGTTCCTCAGGGATTCCTGAAGCACTTGAAGTGAGCGTTAGCCGACAATTGTGCTCTTGCTTTCTACTCGAAAGTAGCTGGTTCGAATCCTGTTGGTGGAAGCCTTCGCCTTTGACCAGTGAGAAGAGGAAACATGGTGTCATACAATTCCTGATCACCAGAATTTGTACCAGTGTATTGCGTTAAGTGCAGACCCCTTCAGAGGGTCTACTGAAATCACACTGTTGATGGTGATCTGTCCTGCGGATGTTGACAGTTCGGCAGCTCCCTTAGTGCTATTCGAGACAAGTAGGCTATATTACTGCATCAAGTTTAATGAGAATTCATATTCCTTGTTATTCCTGTAGGTAGATATGTAATTGGATTCGAACCTAAATTTTGTAACACTCTGCTTGCTTAATGTTGTAGACAGTTTGGATCTTCGTTTAATATTTTGTCGTTGTTGCCTTCGCTAATGGGACATTGATATTCTTGTAGCTGCTGACTCACAATTGTGAAACGAAGAGGTCTTTCTGGTGAGGCGTTAATAATGTCAGCTGCTCTGTTATGATACTTTTACATGAAAACTCTCTCTGTACCTCTCTCAGCAATTTGACAACTACATCACTTTAATCTTGAACAGATTTACCCTCTTTCTTCCTAGGAGGACAGTTGCTTGTACCATAGATTCGTGCAGATAAGGTTTTATATGATGGTGGTACTGTATGTGACGAATGTACTGCTACATTTAAATACACAGTCCTTACTACTAGTAATTTCCTTTCCTGTTCCACCCACAAAGGGAGCAAGGGGAAAGCAACAGGCTATATGTCTCTATATGTGCTCGAATTTCTCTTATCTTGTCTCTGTGGTCCTTATGCAAAATATATGTTGGTGGCAGAAGAATCGTTCTGCAGTCAGGTGCAAATGCCAGTTCTCTATATTTTCTCAATAGGGTTTTATGGAAAAAATATAATCTTCCATCCAGGGACTGCCATTTGAGTTCATGAAGCATTTCCGTAATATTTGTGTGTTGATAGAATCAAATGGTAACAAATCTAGCAGCATGCCTTTGAAATGCTTTGATGCCTTCCTTTAAGCCAACCTGGTGAGGATAACAAACACTCTAGCAGCACTCAAGAATAGTTTGCACTATTGTTCTCCTTTATAGATGAGCTACACTTTCCTAAAATTCCCACAAACAACCATAGTCAACCATTTGCCTTCCCTACTATCTTCCTTATTTGTCTTTTCATTTCATATCACTTTGCAACATTTTGCCTATATATTTCATTGGCGTGATTGTCTCAAGCAACATACCACCAATACTGTATTCAAAGATTACGGTCTTGTTTTTCTTACTGATCTGCATTAACTTACATTTTTCTGCATTTGGAGCAATATAGAAATTCTGTCTAAATCATCCTCTATCCTCACTACTTATAATGGTAAAGATGATCTGCTTTGTGGATATCTTTATTACTGTATGGTATTTATCACAATGTTGTAATATTTTGGTGAGTAGTATAGTTTTATCAAAGATTGCTGTGTAGCAACCATTAGAGATTCCTTACATACCTCTATTTGAAATGGGTAGGGGGGAGGGAGATCTAGTAATATTGTCAGTTCTAATATGCAGCATTTGTATAGAAAGTACACTTATTTCCTCTTCAGTATCAAACATTTCCAGATCAGGTGCATATTTTTGTGAAAACCAACTACACAGCATCAGCTAGTTTGCCACTTCTCAGTTCCTCTCTTAATCAGGAATTCACTTTTTCTGATTCACATAATCTGTCTGGCATCACAATCACATTTTACATCTCTAGTTCATCTATTCTTTCAGTGTGTTTCATCTCGAGCATAGACCAGTTGTGATCCTCGATCGATTGTGAGGCAGCATGCATAAGTTATCTCTTGTTGGTCTAACTGATGAGTATTATTAGTTCCTTGTAATGATGCTCAATATTTAGAATGTATCCACTGTTTTCTAAATCCAGTTTGAGCTCTATAACAATTTCAGCACTTCCAAGAATCTCTTGTGCAGTTATGTCCCATGAAAATTGGTTCATCACCATCATCCTCACTGCTGAAAAATACATAAAGGAGTATAGATAGTACTGCTAACATTTTCCGTTCCAGTTGGCCTTTTTCCTCAAGCCATTCCTGTGCATAGATTTTATACATGTTTTTAATCCTTTGACAGAAAGTTACATTTGTGGCAGCAAGAGGCTGTATGGTGAATGATTTAACCTAGGATGAGAAGCTATACACATCTCCAAGTCCTTACATTATAAACATGAGGCTACATGTTATTGAAGATATCTATGAACAGTTCCCATGTACCCTAAGCCCCATGGCTCATCTTAGCCCACACCTGTACCTTTTATTGTTTCTCAACCTTTCATTAACTATTGTCAGCTTACTAATGCTACTCATCTACCAATAAAATTTCCTATTACTCCAGAAAGTGGAAAGATTTGAGTGACAGTATTCCCACATGCTCTGCTATATGTCACTGGATAGATAACTAATCTTTGCTAGGAAGTTCAAGAACTATTTTTACCAATGTTGAACTTGGATGTTTTCTAAATCCAGTTTGGGCTCTATAACAATTTAAGCACTTCCAAGAATCTCTTGTGCAGTTATGTCCCATGAAAATTAGTTCATCACCATCATCCTCATTGCTGAAAAATACATAAAGGCGTATAGATAGTACTGCTAACATTTTCCGTTCCAGTTGGCCTTTTTCCTCAAGCCATTCCTGTGCATAGATTTTATACATGTTTTTAATCCTTTGACAGAAAGTTACATTTGTGGCAGCAAGAGGCTGTATGGTGAATGATTTAACCTAGGATGAGAAGCTATACACATCTCCAAGTTCTTACATTATAAACATGAGGCTACATGTTATTGAAGATATCTATGAACAGTTCCCATGTACCCTAAGCCTCATGGCTCATCTTAGCCCACACCTGTACCTTTTATTGTTTCTCAACCTTTCATTAACTATTGTCAGCTCATTAATGCTACTCATCTACCAATAAATTTCCTATTACTCCAGAAAGTGGAAAGATTTGAGTGACAGCATTCCCACATGCTCTGCTATATGTCACTGGATAGATAACTAATCTTTGCTAGGAAGTTCAAGAACTATTGTTTACCAAAGTTAAACTTTCACAGAACAGTTGAGTTTTCAGTTACGCACTTTTAATTTCCTCTGCAAATGCAAGTTATTAGACATGCAGTTTCCACAATTATCACTGAAGAAAAATTATACAGCTTCCAAGAAATTACTATTTTACCTACTCAACACAACACAGAAAAATGACATAGCACAGTGGGTCGAGTTAATTACAATAGCAGTTGCATTGTACATCGTATAGACAGCCCAGTCACTTTTACTGTCTTGCAGTGGTCACACTTGCGAATTAAATTTAGACTGTCACAAGATTTAAGATTTCTTGTAAGTAGTAGCTTTCATGATGTTTCAGAGATCTGGAATACATAAAAATAATTCAGCTATTATGCAGATCTAAAGCATGATATTGTTTTGGCAAGTGAATTTGTCCAGAAAAATGAGCAAATTTTATTTAGATACCTAAGAGATAACACTACTCCCCTCAGTTCTGCTCCCTCCAATGACATCAGCAGACCCAGTCAAATGAAGCTCAACTTTAAGTCCATATTAATTTCCCTGTTGCCTGACAGATATACACAGAATGAAACTATATGGTTCCAGAGACCTTTTCTAGTCTCAAAAATCTATGATGTCTGCACATACATACACACAGAACTTTGAATGTTTTCATCAATAATTCTAACTTCTCAGTAAACCAGAATGTGCCTAGTCTACAATTAAGTATCTAAATTTACCATTCAGACTGCTTTTACCACTTAATTTGCTTTGATCTTGATGTGCTTCTAATCTCAGACAAAGATTTGTATTAGTATTTTGGCTACTTCATAAAAAAAGTTGCCTCAACTCTGCATGAACAAGACTAATTATACTGATGTTAACATTTTAGTTTTTAATTAATGATGAGCAACTGACCAGGAACCAGCCTTATGTTCTGTGGTCGTTTAGTGTGGAAGATGAACCTGAAATCAACTGACAAAATTCCAGAGGTTTTTCAGAGATATTTTCTGTTTTGGTATGAGAAACACATGGTCCCCAGTGACTCATTACAGAGTAATTGCACTTAATTTGATTTTTACCTCTCCCCTCCTTTATCTTTGTACCTCTATTGCACTGAAAATATATGCATAGCAGTACGTATGTCAATGGTATATCATGTATCTTGTCTGGAAACTAAATTGTTCCATTTGTTCACAGTACTTGTTGTTAACACAGTAAGGACCACTTTGACCTTCACCTTCAAGCTTGCATTCAGTACAGTTGGGTTCTGTCTCAGATTTGTTTTTCTGGAGGAGTTAACTGTACTTTAACGGTTGTACTTGGTACTTTGGATCCAACTACTGTTCAGTAGTTGCCAATATGCACCTCATGATTCAGTTTGCTGAATGCAATGGAAGAGTGGCACAATGACAGAATCTACAGCTATACTCAGAAAACCACTGTGATATGCCTGGTCGAGGGTACGTACCAGTTATTAGGGCTTTTTCTTGTTCCATTCACGTATGGAGCATGGGAAGAATGATTGCTTAAACTTCTCTGTGTGCACTGTAATCAGTCTGATCATGTCTTCTCAGTCACTATGAGAGTGATACATAGGGGTCATAGTATATTTGTTGGTTCTTGAAACTTTGTAAGTGGGCTTTCATGGGATAATTTGCATTTGTCTTCAAGAATCTGCCAGTTAAGTTCTTCAGCACCTTCATGACATTTTCCCATGGCTCAAACAAACCTGTGACCTTTTAGGCTGCTCTTATTTGTATAATTTCAACATCATCTGTTTTCCCCATTTCATATGGGTCCCATACACTTCAGCAGGATGGGTGA
Source organism: Schistocerca cancellata (assembly GCF_023864275.1). Taxonomy (NCBI): domain Eukaryota; kingdom Metazoa; phylum Arthropoda; class Insecta; order Orthoptera; family Acrididae; genus Schistocerca; species Schistocerca cancellata. The sequence continues at coordinate 328,522,050 of NC_064629.1, forward strand.
TATGAGTGTTTTATATAAAATTTCCTTTGCAGATTGATTGCATTTCCTTAGTCTTCTGCCAATGAACTGCAGTTTTCCAAGTGCTTTACCTACAACTGAGCTGTGTGATCATTCCATTTCACGCCTGTACAAATTGTTACACCCAGATATCTGTACAAGTTGACTGACTCAAGCTGTGACTCATTGAAATTGTTGTCATCGGATACAACCTATTTTTGTGAAGTGCATAATTTCTCATTTCTTAACATCTAAAGTGAGCTACAAATCTTTGCAACACCTTGAAATCATCTCAAGCTCTCACTGAATATTTGTGCATGTTTTTTCAAACAGTGCTTCATTATTGATATTTGCATCACCTGCAAAAACCAGAGGTTACTTTTAATATTGTCTCCAAGGTCACTAATATACAACATGAACAGCAAGGTTCCCAACAGACTTCCCTGGTGCACATCTGAAATTACTTCTACATCTGTTGATGACTTTCCATGGAATATAACATACCCTGATGTCCTCAATTTAGTTTGAAACCCCATATGAACATATTTTTGATAATAAGCACATGTGTGATCCTAAGCCAAATGACTTTCAGAAGTCAAGAAACAATGCACCTACCCCATTGCCTTGATCCATGGCTTTCAGGGTGTCATGTGAAAAAATTGTGATTTGGGTTTCATACAAGCAGCATTTTATGAACCATGCTGGTTGGCATGGAGGAGGTCAGTCTGCTCAAGATATCAAATTACATTTGAGCTTAGAATATGTTCTAAGATTCTACAACAAATAGATGTCAG